>NW_026555345.1:25236820-25395854 GCF_029017545.1 Prosopis cineraria | reverse complement strand
TTATCTGCTTAAAATTTGCGCGTTTTATTCATTCCAGCCTCCGATCGTACCTAGAAGAGCTGGTACTCCACCATCGGAGGTTTCCCTTTTACTTTATTTTATTATTATTATTATTTTTTGCTCCTTTCTTGTATCAAAGGGAGGGAAAATTGACAGATGAGTCAAGACCAAGCTCTGAAAATTCAGTAATATCATTAATGTTTCAACAAAACAGTACACATGAGTACTTTTTTGAATGCTCCTCCCTCTTGTTACCAAAAAAAAAAAAACAGCAGGCCGCGCGCACTAAACTTGGTTTTAAATTTTTAAGCAAGTTCGTCAAGTGAAATGAACAGTACGAGAACTTTAAGAAAGAACAAATGATAGGTGCAGATATTTATACTCAAATGAAGGAACACCATTGCCTTTCCTATCACTCAAGCATATTAAATGACTTCAGTCTGGAATCTTGGATGAGCTGTCTTTTTACTGGGCAAGAGGAGATACCTACCCTAAATGGGTACCACCTAACCTTGGATGGATTAGACTCGGTTCTTCAGATTCAAATAAATTTGCTATTTGTGGGTGTCAGTTGGGATCAGGAAATTAAAAGGGGGGAAAAAAGATATTCACGAAATTTCTAGCCTATCATCCAATTATAGCTACAGAATTTTTGGGTAACGTGGAGGGTCTAAATCTCTGCTGGGAAGGAAATATTATATGTCAATGTTCGTTGTAATTCTAAGAAGCAATTTAACTCATACAGAGCAATTGTGACCAGAAACAATCTATGATCGATACCATCAAAAGGATAAGAGATCTATTCATATGCAATTGGAAAGTTTCTGCTGATCATACTTTCAAAAAAGTTAATCAATGCATGGACTGACTTGCACATCAAGCAGACAACAATAGTTTTGATGCCAAAATTTTTAATGAACCGCCCAATGGGTGGGCCTTTTCTTTATTTGGATACTTATTAATCCATTTGTGATCACGTCACTTTGACCATGGCCTTATCTATTAAAAAAAGAGCAAATGATGTGTTACGAGGAAGTAAAAGAAATTATTAAGATCTATTATGTTAAAGAATGAAGAGAAATAGAAACAAAAATAATGTTGTAGATATGATGGGAGGGTTGAAAGAGATAGAGTAGATGATAGGATGTGATAACCCGGTTCGCAAGCAATGGAGAACTCAATGTTGGAAAGTCTTGAAGACAAGAGAGGCTCCAATATTTGGTGACCTGAAATAGAGACAAGTTTTGGACTTTGGAGCTTCATGACAATTTACACTTTCCAGAGCTTTGTGGGATGAAAGAAGGTGACAGAATGAGGGTGTGGGGAAACGCAGTCTGGTTCAAGATCCAGCCATGTGTGTATTCACTAGATGGCTTCTCGGACCAGGCTTCGTTCCCCTCCTTCCTCCTCTCCGCTCTTAATCAAAAGCTGGAGTACAGAATCACACATGAATTGAGGTTAGAGTAAGTGGTTTTATACTTCAATTATTGAGTTATCCTGTCTCTCTTGCTGTGGAGTACAAACAACAAATCATCACCCAGGAATTCTCCAGTATTCCTTAACAGAGGTACGTGTTTCTATGTTCGAAGATGATATTTTATGCTCGATGCCTTCTAGTGAGGGCAACTTTTTCATTAAATTTACCTACAAAGCTATTGAGAGTGATGGGAACAACACTCGTTCTGAGATTTGTTCAAGAATTTTACAATGGCTTACCTATGAGAAAATTGAGTTTTTTTTCTTCGGAAAGTTGCATGGGATCATCTTCAAGCCAATTCTGTCTATGACGAAGGATCTGGAGTTTGCCAAAGGATTTGTCCCTTTGATGCCACTCTTTTGATTTCTCTATACATATCTTACATGTTTGTAGCAAAGCACGGGAAGTAAGGACAAAATTACTTGAGCATTCAAAGTTAAATATTTTATTTTCTCTTCTCTTCCAGAATTGGATGCTTTGAAACGCAAAGAATGATGTGCATCAAGAAAATGGAATACTAGAAGAATTATTTGGCAGAAACTTATGCTTGTTAGATTATCTGGAAAGCAAAGTGTAGGATTTCTATTCTTATGAGGTTACTCCTAAAAAAGTAATTTAAAACATTACCAATGACTTCAATTTCAATTGAAAATGAATTCTTTAATTTCGGGTCTTGAAAAATTACAAACCTGATGATGTCTATTTGAAGTAAGATGGATTAAACTAGAGACTAGTGATTCATCCAACTTTAATGATAAAGGTATCACTTGTGACAATAAAAGAGAATAAATAAAGGATTTCTCTAAATATCTTTGGTGCTATAACAAAATTTTTTGAAATCCTTGATTTTATTTTGATGAAATTGCAAGTTCTATAAAGTTTATGTTTACATTGACTTTTTAAAGGCCCTTGTGCTTTTTCAAAATGAGTTCTCCCAAAATCATCTCTTCCATAATACAATCAAAAAGAGTAAAAATCTTGTTATGTAGAATTAGACATTCATTTTTGATCATGCTTGTAGAAAAACAAATAAATGTACCAATTAATTTGCTCATCCTATATTATTGGAAGCTTTTGATTTTTAAATTTTTTTGCAATCCACATGTAGAGGGTAAAAACTTATTAAAGTCTCATATGATTTGATTTTTTTTATGATTTTTTGTCGTGGTCTTCAATTAAAAAAACATCCTCATATGATATTACTGATAAATGGTAATAGTATGCTGTGAACTAGAGGGAGCATTTAGCACAAATTGCTTCTATTTTATGAAAAACATGGCTACTCCTTTTATCTTGAATATAAGATTTAATTAACTAATTTATAAAGATTAAAGAAATTGGTTAAGTTAAGTTATTTTCATCAATATATAAAAAATATTTATCACTTTTTTAAAAATACTTTTCTTTTAATGAAGGTATTAATTGTTTTGGCCAAAAAAAAAAGAAGGTATTAAATGTAGGAGACAAAACCGGTAAAATTAACGAGGATAATGTGGGGAAAGTAATAAAATGACGGAGACAAAGAAGATTGAGATTTTACATAAAACAGAAGATCAATTTCAATTTCAAAGATCAAAATATCTAGTTAATTAATATTCATTAGTAATAAATTTGTTAAAACTCCAATCTGACATTGGCCTCCTTGGATTTGAGTTCTAAATATTATTCCTCTTATCCTATTAAGTATTAACCACAAAAAAGTAGTACTGGAAGAAGGAGTAACCTTCAAGAACATGTAGTACACAGAAACCTTTTTTTTTTTTTTGGTTTAAATCAAAAGCTGAGTTATAAAAATGAAGAAATTAAATAGTTGAACATATTCAACTGTTATAATTTATAGAATTATATATTGTTCATAACTTTTAACTATATTTATAAATTTATAAATACTTCCTCCTATCCAGATTTATAAGATATTTTTTGAATAATTTTGTGTCCCAATTAATTATTTCCCATTAATTTATAAAACATAACTATATTAACAAACAAAAAAAGGTTACTAGTACTAAATTTTCGATCGGGAAGTGACTATTTTCTTTGTTCGACAATGAGGCTGATCTCTTAATTAAGCATCTTTATAGGTCATTTTTCGTTCTAGATTTTTCCCTACTTTGCTCTCACACAAGTTGTTCTAACTTCGGGGACAAGTATTGTATTATCTTCAAACGCGTCGATCGCGCTAAAATAGTGATACAGAGTTAAACTACCTGGTCTACCATTGGGGAAGCAAGGAAGATGGCGCTTCAGTGGATGATTCTGACCTATGTGGTAGCTGCAGAGGCGGCCATTGCTGTTTTGCTCACTCTTCCCTCACCCAAATTCCTCAAGAACCGCTTTGTCTATTTAATTTCCCTCATTCTTCAACCCGCTCTCTTCATTGTTCCCTTCTCTGCCTTTCAGCTTCTCGGTATTCATTTCTCTATCTTCCTTCTTCATTATGGGGATTGGGTATTTCAATTTACTTGTTGTAGGGTTTTCGTGTGTGTGTGTGTGTTTTCCACGCGGTTTCTGCACTTTGGGAAATTGGATTTTTCTGGTTGGGTTTTCTCAAGTATTTCGCCTGAATGAGGAAGATATGTGGTTAATTACAGATATCTACTGGAAGAATGAGCATCGATTGATGTGTACTTCGGAGGTCTGTACTGCTGCTGAGAGAGACCGATATGAGAAATCTGTATGTATCTTTCATATTCATTTATTTTCTTTTCGCCCTTTCTCCAAATTTGAGTTGAAGGTGAGATAATTGATTGGGTTGTCTATATTTTTGCCTGGTGATTTTCATCTCTCTCCATAATAAATTGCACTTCTTAAGCCATGCATGCCGAAAGTGGTTTGGTTTGGTGGTTCATAGTTCTTTGCGTAGTTAATTGATGGTGATTTGGTGGACGATGCTGGTGATGGAGATAAATAAGCAAAGCAACTAAGTATGGATTTGGGTACCGGCCACCATGGATTAATTCGTTTGCAACTTGTCTTTTCCATTGAGGGATGAAAGATCTTAAGATCGATGCTATCTTACCGTGGATGTAGTATGTAAATTCCTGATTGCCTTTCAGCAGTGATCATTGGGGTTTAAACCCTTGAAGCTTGAACCTTGAACTAGTGCCAATTACACCGAGCCTTGTAGATTCTCTTTTGCCATAATTTTTTTGGGCTGCACATTCTCTTTCTTCTAAAAGACTAGAGCTGTATATCTGCAGAGCGCTTTTAAATGCAACTCATGCTGCTCATCATTTTCAGATGCATATGTTCTCAGTTTCCTCCCCTTTTTTATTTGAAGCTCTTATATCAACCGCTAATACAAAAAATAAAAATAAAAAAAAAAAGAAAAGAAAAGAAAGAAAGTGACAAGTTTTATGTCCAATTTTCATTGCCCCGGTTGGTTGACTTTCTCTTGTTTGTTGACTTCACTTTCCTGAAATCATTTGCCGACTACAATCTAAAGCATATTTAGCAAATATATTAGCCTTATCATCTGTAAGCAAAGCGCATAATGCAGAAAGAATATAGTAGACTATCTTTCTCATAATCAGTCAGATAGTTTTGTAAACAAGAGGATGATTCTAAAGTTGGACTTTTTATCAAAGCATATGATGAATGGTAATCAGGTTGAGGCTGTTCCTTTGATATTTCTGCTTTTTTGTTCCTTCCTGTGATCCCTAACTACATTTATACATGCATAGAAGAAACTCATGCACTAGAACTTGCAAATAGATGCTCATTATCTGGCATATAATGTACATTGACGGCAAACTTATTACCTGATATAGTTTTATTTATAATTATTCAACCCAATATTATACTTCAATTGGCCTTTTGTTTTTTCGGAAATAATATATTTAAGGATTGATGTTTATTTTTGTAGTCTCAGAGACTTCTTGATCTTTTGGTTTTCAAGTTGAGCCAACATGGCATCAGACTGAATGACTATAATACTCACCCTGCAATTTTAGTTTATGGAAAAGCTGAAACGTTTCGTATTCTTGTTTCTTTAAAAGTACCATATGCTATTGACTCGCTGATTGATCATAAATTGGTGTTATTTAGATCTACAAAGCCCAGAGAAACGTGATACTGTGCGTTGCAGCATGTCTTCTCTACTGGTAAGTAGCAATACAACCATAGTAGAAGCTTGGATTTGGATTCTTACCAGTCATGTATCATTATGATAGCCTTTTGTAATCAATTGTTATATATATATATATATATATATATGAGAGGATCCGAATTGAAGACCTCATTACTTTTTAGATGGAATGAAGTTAATTATCTGTACTTGGTTTGTGATTTCTCTCTGGGTTTATACGACTGTGGTGTCAGGTCTATATACCGTATTTGTAAGTATCAGAAGGACATCCAGAGTCTGGAGGAAGTGGAGAAAAGATACAAGGCTCAGTAGCTTTCATTGAAATCCCATGGTGTAATGATGGGTTTAGTTGAACTTGAAGGCCAAATCATGCTGTTGATAATACTCTATTATGTGATTGAGTTTCATTTTTTTGCTTCAAAAATTACGATTTTGTTGGACTTCATATGTGCATATATGTTTCCAGTTTAATCTTCATTTTCTAGCTGAACGTGCTGTTTCATGAGTACAATAATTTTCTTCTCACTTCAATGGTTCTATTCTATATCTTATGCCATCTATGAGACTGATTATGTGCATGCTATAGAACTTTTTTTAGTCTTTTGAAGTTTGAACACAGCATACGTTTATAATATCTTTGATGTCACACATTAGATTTTTAAAATAACATACTTCTTTTTGGGTAAAAACTTGTTTGATTTAACATATCAACATGAAATAGTAGACTCGTGTATTAGGGTTCATACTGTGTGATAAATATCAAACGCTAAATTAGCTGATTTTGTTGTTGACCTTTCAATAATCATTATATTATATATTATTTAAAAGCTGTAAAAAATAAATCCAATAAAACTGATGAGATATGTTTGAGTCCTTGCACTTCAAATAATTTTTACGCCCGACGCCATTGGCACCAGGTTGACTCTAATTTAATCAAAAGTTTGTGTTCTAAAAGTTTGCCAAAATGAAAAAGGGTTTCTGTTCTAAAAGTTATGTTAACAGCGCGGTCTCAAATTGACTTATCTCTACTGACATATTAAAATGAAAAAAAAAAAAGCATTTAGATATATATATATATATATATTATTGATAAAAAATTAATTTGAATGGTCCATCCATGAAATTTGAAAATACAAGAGAAGACAACAAAGAAAGAAGATGGATGAGCGTTGGCGAGTTGTAGGTGAGTAGTTTGGCCATAAACAAAATAAGAGAGAATCACTTAAGTCGGATTGGATGGTTTAACCGATCGAATCGTACAAATCGGCGGTCCGCTTCTCACCTAAAAAACTTATTTGGGGTTGACTTGGATTAGATTGCTTAGAACCAGCATTTAACCTGAAACATGTTGAGCAATAACCTGAGAGTTTTAACAAACCAAGCAAGTCTTGGTTTTTCCTGTGTTATGAGAAACGGACCAAACTAGAATGGCAAGTTGAACATAAAGTCAGTCTTAATTCTAGTCCAATTACATCAAAAAAATTACTTGTCCTGAGAACTAATAAAAAAATAGGTTGAACCGATCTCGAACTGATAAAAATCGACAAGATTGGTAGGCAAACTAGTTGAAGTGGTTCTGTTATTTTTTAATTTTTTTATTTTAAAATTTTTAATTCATATTTATAATTAAAACTAATGCATATTTATACCCAATAAGCATTGATAAATGGAGAAAAATGAACAAAAATGCAAGAAAATCTATAGAGAGTGTGCATGCATGTGGGTGTAGGAGAACTTCATTAAAGGCTCTTAAATATGGCATAATTTTAATTGAGACCCAATAAATTATGAAATTTTGCAAGCTCAAAGGATTGAAATGAAATAAATTTTTATTTTAATAACCAAAATATCCTTCAATTATAATTAATATTACTGAAATAACAAGTCAAGTTACAATTTTTGTAAATAACATTATTAGTATAATAAGTCAAATAATGGTTTTATAAGTAACAAAGCTGAAATAACAAGTCCAATTTATGGGTTTTACAAGTAACATTGATAAAACAGCAAGCTAAGTTGCAGTTTTTATAAATAACACTGCTGTAATAACAAGTCAAATTATAATTTTTACAAGTAACAATTTTAGAATAACAAATCAAATTGTGATTTTTACAAATAATATTATGAGAATAATAAGAAGCTATGTTTATTCTAATAATATTTTACTTATAAAACCTATAATTTGACTTATTATTATAATAATGTTATTTGTAAAAGTCATAATTTAACTTGTTATTTCAATAATAATAATTATAATTGAAGGACATTTTAGTCATTTAATCAAGAAAATTGATTTCAGTCCTTCAAACCTGGAGTGAAATTTTTAAAATTTTCAAACTTCAATTTAAATTATGTCACACCCAAGATCCTTTAATAAAATTCTCTTTAATGGGATATTGATGGATATTACCTTTTTTTTATTTTAGATATATTTTTTAAGTTTAAAAATTCATTTTTAATATTATACATAAATATTTTCTTTCATTTTAAACATATATTAATTAAAATATATTAATTTATTTATAATCTATTGAATCATAATTCAATTATTAAACTATAAACTAATACCTTATAATGACACTGGTTTTTTTTTTGGTGGAGATGAGACTTCTTTATACCAAAATTTAAAAAAAAAAAAAACACTTTAAAAGAAGAGAGAGATGATGAAAAAGGATGCGAAGAGGGGTGTTTTTTTCTCTCTCCATTTCTCTCATCTTCCCCTCATTATTGTTAGATCAAAATTTCAAATTATGATTTAATGTTTGATAAAATTATTATTTTAATTTTACATAAAAATATACAAATAAATTCAAATTATTAAAATTCAATCTAAACGATTTAAAATTATAATATTTTATTTATATATTTTAGATAAAATTATAATAATAATTTTATCAAATATTAAATATCAATCATTGAAAAGTTTTAATCGAACGGTAGTGAAAAGTAGAGAAGGGAAATGGAGAGAAAAAGAAGTGGGCCCGAAGAACGTCGGAGCAAAAACAAAGGAGAGAAATGAGAATGGCGGAGTAGGTGAGAGGTGAGCAGCGAGCAGTGAGCAGAATTGGTTAGAAGCGGTCAAAGCGGAAGGAAAGCGTCAAAATGAAAAGAAGCAACAAACCTCTCTCTGTCATCAAAAGTGTGGGATCCACTTTTATTGCCTTCACGTGCCTCCCATAATGTTCATTCATTTTTCCTTCTCTTTGAATGCATTTACTATTATTTTGAAAAGTTCCTCCAATCACGACGACCACACTTCTTTTAAACAACTATCATGTTTTTTTTTTATTAGCCATAAATCAAATTGTTTGAAGTCCCCTGCTTTGTTCTCGAGTAAATAGGAATGCCTTACTCTCAAAGACATTGGGTTCACTCTCAATCCTCCTTCCACTCCCTCACGTTTTAAGAACTCAAAATTCAAATGCATTGTTAGAATTAGTAAAACCATTTTTATTACGTTTAAGTTGGTCCATGCTCATATCTCCCTTCCTTTGAATGCAAAATAAAATATCACTTTTTGAAGCATAAATCGCCTTTAAATCATGTTTTAATAAACAAATAGCTCTTACATTGTTTGAATATCTTAATCATAAGCTTCAATTCTTTCAACATTTTCTTCAAACCTCTCGAAAATTCTACTTTTCAAGTAGTGCTGCATAAAATCACCAAGAACACAGAAACTATTGTATGTAACTGCGATCTTAATTTTATTGTACTGTACAAAATGAATCTCCTATGTACTCTTGAACCTCTATTTATGGATTCTTTTCAAATCTATATATGACACTAGCCCTATCTTTTCCTAACTCGCTGGACGTAAATCTATCTTTATCAAAATCTAAAAAGAAATTGAATTTCAAAATGATCTCTTGAGGTTCTTGAAATCTGAGTCTATGCATTCCAAGCCAGCCCTATAAGGATTGAACAATTTCAGAAGCTCTGTTGCTTTCTCCTTTGTCTCATCACCACAACCAACCTGCAACACCACCAACAGCTTCTGAAATGCACCAACCTGAAGTGCTTCAATCAGAGCTCCTTCTACTTCATCTTCATCATCATCTTTAGATCCATATCTGCACAACTTCCACAGAGCAGACACACTGTAATTTGTTGCCAAAGCTGAAATCCTCAAAATCTTCTTCACCAGTACAGGAACTGTAAGAGCATTACTGAAGGCCTTTTCTCTTCCTCTTTGACAGTCACAGAGTGAGTCAAAAACACCTAAAGCCTTCTCAGATAGGCTCTTGTCTGCGTCAATTAGGATCTCTAGAAGTGAAGAGATCAAACCCAGCTCAATAAATTCAAGCTTCACCTTCTCACTTGATGGGTAAGAAGATGAAACCAAGTAATAAACAATCCCTAGCGAAGCTTTTGTGATTGTTGGGTTAATTCTCTTGTTAATGAACTCCACCAATGGCTCAATGGTCCCTTCAATTTCTGCCATAGTCTCAAAAGTGTGTTTATCACCAGAGGAAAGGATCTGTCTCAAAGCAACAATGGCGTTCTGTTTTCCGGAAAGATCTTGGTGTCCGAAGAACCAAACCAAGCAACGCAAGGCATCTGAAGATTGCAAAATTTTCTGGGCTTCGAGTTGAAGTGGAAGCATCCAATTTAGGGCATTCAAAATCTCCTCTAGCACACTTACATTTTCCTCAATAGAATCATTCGCAAATTCACGAAATGCAGAGGCCAATACACTAGGAGTACCATTGTCCACAATACACCTCCTGTTTCTCTCGCTCTCGGAACCCCATTCCTTGATTCTATCTACGCCTTGCAGAAAACCATAACGATCCAAACGCGACGCCGAGGCCACGAGTTGAAAAAGAATCTCTTCGACTTGGATTGGAGTAACAGGTATTCTGGGAGTCGGAATTCTCTCGATCCCAAATCGTCGATTCTCAACGCACCAATCCTGAATCATAACCCTAAGCGAGTGATTAGGAACGAGATCAAAGCTGGAGAGAATCTGATTGGTGACAGGGCACGTGAAATTCCCTTGCTCGAACCAGCGTTCGATGCTTTCACGATCATAGGTAATTCCAGTTGATAACGTGACGGGGTCTTTAATCAAATCAAGAGAAACAGGACAGATGAAATGGTTTGGAATAACAAGCTCCAGTTTGGGCTTTCTGGTCTTGTTGCTTCTTCGTCCCCATCCTAACACCATTTTTGAAGATTGGAAGAAGAGAAGAAATCAGAGAGGAGAATGGAAGGAAACAGTTGTGCGATTCAATAATCTGAAGTTGGTGGAATTGGTTCGTGTTGTGTGGCCGATGAATTTAAATGCGAACGTTACAGCTGGGACAACAAGTACATTTCAAAGCAGAGCAGCGAAGAAGAATTCAAGAGAAGCATTCAAATTAGATTGGAGAGAGAGAGAGAGAGTTTGTTAGGGGGGTGACAGAATTTGAATATTGACCGTTGAAGATTTGAAAGAAATTCAAATTCAAAAGCGTCAGAGGAAGAATTGGTAAGCAATACTCGAAAAGTACACTCGGTATTACTATTTTGTATTAATATTTAATGTTGCCATCTTCATAATCAATAATCATGCATTCTTGTGGCCTGGATTAGGGACACTCATCGTTTTTTTTTTTTTTATCAACAAAAAAATTAGGTGAATTTGGTCCTGACATGCATCAGGTTCAAAGAATACCCACCTAATAAATATATACCCTAATATTTTAGTTAGTACACACCACATATTTTACTATTTTTCAGCTTAAAATTTTGTCAACAATTATAATCATTTTCAAATATTTAAAATTTAAATTATATTAAAATATAAAAATACTAAATAAAGATAGAGATCAGGTTAAAGAAAATCTAATACAAATAAACTAGAAAGAAAAAAGGCAAAAGCTGTGTGTGTGTGAGAGAGAAAGACCATTATGTCGGGCAAAAAAAAAAAAAAACAGAGAGAAAGACCATTACATTCATAATTTGCAAATAAGAGGATTCTATAAGATTTTATATTTCATGATATTGATATAATTTCAAAATAAACCATTATTATAAAACACATATTTTCTTTATTTAAAAATATAAAGTATTTTTTAAAGAGTTGAATGTTAAAAAATATAAGGTATTTTTAATCTTTCAAGTGTCTTTTTTTAAAAATATCCCTATTGATGAATAATTTTATATTTATTATAGGATATTTAATAAAAATAAATATTAAAAAATAGGGTTAATTTAAAAGTAGATAATTACTTTATTAGATGTGAGATTTTGTCAAAATACCTTACATTTTTTAACAGATAGAGTATATAATATAAGTTTATTACAAATTAAACTATTTATAAATTATGGACAGCATCATTTGCATTCACATTCATCATTCATGCTATGTATAAAAACATATATAATTTAAGTTATGACAATGATCAATATACACACACATCAATCTAATTATCAATAAAAACATAATGAATTTTTTTCACCACCTAAGATAAAATGATTAAACGTAGGTCCTAAAAATAATTAATTTAATAATAATTAGGTCACAAAAATATTTGCTAAAAGATAAGCTGAAAATAAAAAATTAAACAGTCATAAATATAGAAATCTCAATTATAAATAAGACATTTAAATTGTATAGGTCATTGGTTGGGGGTTTGTGAGCTCTTGTATATGTAACAATGTAATTGGGTTTCTCAATATCGCGAAAGAAATAATTTCTGTTTATTAATAAAGCTTACTCTACATTTGCAATTTTCATTGTATAGGGCATTTTCATATTTGCAATTGAATTATCTGAATCTATATTTATAATCATATTTTAGTAAAAAATTTTAAATTTACCTGTAACTAAATTAAAATTTTAGAACCTAGCTATTATTCTCCATATGAACTACGTTAATATCTGAAGAAAAGACAAGAGCTTACATTTCCCCCCCCAAAAAAAAAGGAGAAAATATTTTGTTATTAATTAAGCGGTATTATCAAGTTATTTTTTTGGCGGAAAGATTAGGAACAAGTTGATAGAAGTCTTTTTATGGCATCAAATTTTTAATAATAAAAAGGTATGATCTCTTGATATATTATATTTCTCTGAGTTCATTAGTCTTCATGACAACCTTAAATAGAGACTTTCCAAAGAATCATGTTCAAGTCTCCTCGTTTTTATGCTTCTATTTTTGGGCCAACCTTTGTTTTTTGTTATTCTGACAAAGCAAACATTGACCCTTTCCATTTGAAAAAGTTTCCCAAGAAATAACTGATAATGCCACATGAAATTTCCAAAGCAAAAGGTGAAAAAAATAATAATCACGCGTTGTGTATCTTGCAATCTGGTATGGATATTTGACAATTGACACTTTCAAATCCTGCCAAATCACACATACGCGTATGTAAGCTCATGTAGTTTCTCTCAATTTTAAATTAAATTTTTATATTTATTTTATTTTAATTAAGCCTTTATAATTTGATCTATTATATTTGTTAATTCAGTTAAAATCTTTCAATTTTTCATTTTAAAAAAATTGAGGACTTTTATATTTTTAATAACATATTACATAACTTTAGAATTAATTACTTAAATTTTGTAACTTAATATTTATTTATTTTTTTTGTTATTGAAAGTTTATGTGAGTTGGAGCTCACCAAGTTAGGACATGCTTCTGGGTCCAAATAGTATTTACAAAAATACTTATAAATTATTCACTAATAAAGTCTTCGACAATAGGATTTGCACCCATGACTTTGTAGGTTATAGGCATAATTATTATCAACTAAACCAATCTTTATTGGTTATAACTCAAAATTTATATTATTGCCTTCATCTCAAATTATAAGATATTTTTAAATAAAATTTTACATATCAATAAACTTTATTAAATACACCTAACAATTTTATCTTTCCAAAACAAAAAATATAAACTTTTAAAAATACCCAACAAAGGTTGTCTTAATTTTTTTTATAATATTACATTAAATCAAATTTTCTATAAAATGTAAAAATGTTTTTGTTTTGATAAATTTAATCATGCATTAATAATTTTAAAAGTTTAGAATTTAACATATCTGATATAACAAATTATATGGGTTTATTTAAAGTAAAATAAATTAGAGGGATCTAATTTAAAATTAAGAAAAACTATAAAAACGTGTGTGTGTGTTTAAAAAAAAATTCCACGGATTCAATTTGGCCAAACTGACCCAATTTCACCTAAATCACAAGTGAATGAGAAATTGCTCTGGGAGATTCAGTTTATTTTTTAAAAAAGGGATGGATAAATGTTTAATTTTTAAAATATTGGATAAAAATCAAAGTTACGTTTAGACAAAAACAAACCAAAGGGAGAGCGATAATCTATTATAAAATTGAGGAGACGAAGCCAATTTTTGACTTCTTTGCGTGGGCAGCAGGATGGTGAATGTGGTGACATGAATAAATTTATTGTTGACACTGATTTATAAGCTGCTAATAAAAAATAGTAATAAATGGATAACCATATTTTGGGAGACCATTAATTAATTAATTAATTTAGCAATTTGATCCTAGCATATGCTTGCAGATTTGTCTTTATATTTGGGCTTCTAAATCTGAGTCAACGTTGGGTTGCCCCCAGTCTTCAAATCTAACTTTGTTCAAGAACTAGATTTGTTAGTGCAATATTCATATTTTCATTATGATTTTTTTTTAGAAAAAGTTGTAAAATGTTCACTTTTTAAAAAAATTTAAAAAAATTGTAATTTTACCAAGGAGCTGCCCCTTGTTTTAACATAAAACTTTTTGTTTAAAGCATTATTTTTTCTTATGCAATGTTTGGTAAGCATAAAAGCGTTTTCTATAAATAAAAAATGGGAAATGTACGTATCTCATTTTCTTTCTTGATAAATTCCCCATTTCTTATGTAAGAAATATTTTTATGTATACTAAACATGTTATAAATGTTTTTTTCTTTAGTATCTTCTAAATAACTAAAGAGCCTCCTCTTATGGATAAACTTCTAAAAATAAATTTGAAATCTTAATATCATCAAGTAATTTTAACTGGTTTTCTTAATTTATGTAATTAATAAATCCTTACTAATAAAGAGGAAGTATTGCGTATCAAAAATAGAGGAAGTATTTCATTGTGTAACATTTCAGTTAGTAAAGGTCTACCTGGTGCCTTCTGTTGACGAAACCTACTGCTCATATTATATATACATATATATATATATATATATATATATATATATATATATATAAGACTTTTCATTGTGTAACACTAACCAGGATTGTTGGAGATGAAGCCACGTAAGGGCCATAGATTATCCATGATAACAAACCACCGTGGGTTCCATTGGCTTATAATTATCCAAGTCACAACTCAAAATTGGTTGAGTTGGTCAATTTTATTAAATCTAGCGGTTATAAGATTTGACCCCAGGAAAAAAACAAATGAATTAAACCGCAAGTTAGATGGATTAGCTCTCCTAAACTATTACGCTGGCAAAAAAATAAAAAATAAAAAATAAAAAACAATTTTCAATTCGAATTAAATAGCGTAGGCCATTTCTTAACCTATAACATGTGTTGGATTGCTCTCTTCAATTTAATGCCTTTCATTAAACATACTCTGCAGTAACAACAACAACAAAATACCTATCGCGTTTTCTTTTTAGGTGTATTTTTCATTTTTTTTAAAAAAAATATTTTCCTATGTATCAAACATGCTTATGTAAAATAACTTCAAAAGAAAATGCCACCATATATTACACACATATACATGCATCCATATATAAATATATAGATATATGTTAGGGAGAATGACATTAACAGTGAATTTATGATAATTAAGCCCGATATTGATTAAAAAAATTGCAAGTTCAAGAATTTTAATTACAAATAAAATATTTAAATTTTAAATAAAACTCTTAATTTATAATTGAAATTCTTGTTTACAACTATTTAAATCAATGTTTACAACTTTACTCATGAAGAGATCTAAAACAATAAAAAATAAAAATATAGGAATCAAAAATATCAAAAAAAATATAAAAATTAATAGCAAAATGCAAACAAAGTATAAAGACTTAAAGTTATATTTTTTCAAAAAAAATAAAAAAACAGCTATCACATTTTCTTTTTAAGCATATTTTTCATTTCTTTTTTTAAAAATGTTTTTTTTCCATGTAAAGTAGCTTCAAAAGAAAATGCCACAATATATTACGTGCACATATATATATATACACATGCATGCATATATACTAAGGACTAACAATGAATTTATCATAGTTAATTGTCCCCATAAAATTAAATATTGATTTAAAAATTTATAAATTCAAGAATTTTAATTATAAATAAAATATTTAAATTCTCAATATAACTCTTAAGTTACAGTTGAAATTCTTGTTAATAAATGTTTAAATTAATATTTACAATTTATTTTTTAAAAATTTCAATCAGAAAGTTAACTGTGATAAATTGTCTATCTTGGAACATTATTGTCATTCTCCCAATATATTATACCTTATACTTTCGGTAGAGATTATACCCCTTTTATTATTACTCAATAATATCTTTTTATCATTAATTTTTTATGCTATTTGGCATCTAATAATTGTCGAAATAAGAGTAACGCTCCCAACTAGATTTGTTAATTTAAAGATAAAAAAATAGTTCTCATTTACAAGATTACATTTTGCACCCCGTTCTGTTTACATCCTAATTAACCAGCTACTGAAAATACAAAAGTTATCAAAATCAACCACAACATGCTGTCAGCAAAATTCAAACACCACCAACCGACTCCTTGACTACAAGTTCCTAAATACCTGTCGGCCAATGGGAGTATTCGCACTCCTCCCTGAAACAAACTAAATGACGGGGTCAGAACAAGTAGGCAACGTAACCTTTTTTTTAAATTTTAATGCATATAATTACACAGTACTCATTAGTCTTCTTTCCAAATGAATCTACAAGTCAAATTTAAATAATGTGTACAACTTTTAGTTCTCTTCTTCACGTTCACGGCATGATCAGTGAGAATGAATTGGCACTAGGGAACTCCAACAGGGCAAAATTTTAGAAGGGCAATGATGAGAATGAGATGACCTGCTTTGGCTCTTTCTTTAGTAGAAGGAGACGCTGTACAACAGCTTTCGCCGGTGTTGTTTCTCAAAAGCGGCAACGATGTCATCAATGGACTCCTCCCATGATTCAGCTGCTTCAATCTGTGCACAGAAATATATCAGAGGAAGTCAGCTAATAGTGCAGAGAAGCTACAAGTACAATGAGAAGACATAGTAGCATGAATGAAACAGACATCCTGGCAAAGGTCTAAAGTAAGCCTGGCTCCAATGGCAGCCTCCTCATGGTTATCTTTCACCTCCAAGTTTATAATCAACACAGTTTTCATTAGAACATGATCTCTGTTGTGGAGATCTGCACATTTTTACAGAAACAGTCAAACTCAAATATACGCCCAAGACCATAAGAATTAGGACATTCAGACTTGACATGGTCTTCAATCCACATGTCTCTAAGGAAGTTTCCTAGTGATAGATAACAAACCCAGTTGCAATAACAAACAATGTTTCCCTAAAAGCTCAGCATTTGTGTAGAGTTAGGATTATAAAATGATTTACCACCAACAATTATTATCAAGGAAAGTACATTCCAGATCAAGTTTTTGTTAATAACTTAATAGCTCAGTGAAGCTCCAAGACCAAAACAGGAAAAATTAAAAACAACTAGACTAAAGAGTTACATTAAATATGCACACCACAGGTAACCGGGAACCTATGACAATGGAATAATACTACTCTCACAACTATTGCAGTAAGAAAACATTAAACACAGAATCCCACTTTGATGCATTGCAGTTCTGCTTTCAATGAGAATAAAGAAACGGTGAAAAAGAAAGTATATAAAGTATATATGCAATCAACTTGCAAACTCTTGGTTCCAAGCAAACATCATCACTGTTCTCTCGATTAGTTTAATATCCAAAGCCCAAAAAATATCTCTCCCAAAAATCTTTTTATGACAGAAACTTGACAGAGATGAGGAAAAAAATCTAGAGGGGCCATAATGATCGATTTGTATTATAATGAAAGGAATATGAGAATTATCATTTATCTTCCCTAATAAAAGTAAAGAGAGATGTTAAACAGAATAAGCAAAAACGAAATAAACTTCTCGTGCCATGCATTATCGAGAGGATATTTAATATAGAAGATGATTATACACAACGATGCACTTATATAACTAGTAATACGCAAAGGATGATTTCAAATTTTGTACAACAACATTATTTCCAGAATAAGAATTATTATCAATATTCTATAACCTCTGAATCTATTTGAAATTGATAAAACAAAAAAATTATAGTTTTTTTTATACAGCTGTCAATTATCCATGGAGTCATCTTTCAGGTTGTAGTGACAAATATGTTTTATGACTATGTTGTCATACTCTGTAAGAGATTGCAGACGGTAGAATGGCCAACACAAAAAGCAAGACACTGCCTATACATGACACCTCAAATCATTCTTCCTCCTGCTCTAAAAGGTTTTGCTAATTGAGTGCTTTTCGAAATGAAAATAACAGACATCTAGAAAGTTTGTCATCTCCTGTAAAATCAAGTCCGCCTAAAACCAATTTTTAACTTCATTATGATTTAAGCCGATGCAAGATTTAATCCAGGGATAACCCTTTATTGTTCCCAGGGGAGCAACCACATATATGTTATCTTTAGAATCGAACTAGAGCAAAAGGAATGAAACTTGGCAAAATTATGAACCTTCAACAACCATGTCAAAAACTTTTTCTTCAAATGTAAAAACGATGTCAAAGGATCCGTCAGCAGCATTGTCTTGCCATCGTTGAGGTGCCAATTTTACTGCTGAATTCCTTTTAAGCATTGGCAAAATCCCATTTCGCTTGTAGCTGCACTCTCATTAAGGTTCAAGCTTAATAGTACAATGAACAAGGATTGAAGTGCAGTGGATGCTAAGGCAGGAATAATGAACAATAATGTATGTGTTAATTCTGCATCTCACTTTCCACATTTTAGACTGTTTAAGACATAACGTGTAAGAAAACCATGTATCCATTGCAAAGTTTACTAACAAATGCATAAAAGCTCTTAATCCACCAAAATTATCCCTATATAGTCTAACCAATGCAGAATAGCTAGAGCTAAAAAAGGGAGAAACTTTCTTGCTTTATAGCTGCTCAATAAATCAACCCGTATCAACACTAAACAATTTATGAATGGAATTAGAAGAAAGACAGAGAATTCATTTTCCAAGAAAAACCACAAATCACAGAAGTGAATTCAATTTTCTGAAAATTCAAACGCATCAATTACTGCGTATTATAATTAACCCACAAGTTTTGACAAACAAAGAGGAGAAAATAAATGAAAAGAGAAACAAAAACGAGTATGAAAATAGTTGGAAAAGAAGAAGGATACAGTTCTTGGTCTTTTCTGCGAAGATCGTCGAACATCTGTTTGTAGGGAGTTCCAAAATCGTAGACATTGGGTTCTCTGAGGGAGGGCCCAGGGAGCTTAACGTGGGCACCAGTTCCATAAGAACACACATCAAAGCCCTGTCGTTTGAGGATGGAGTGAGCTTCCATGCTTCGGTTCTGGTTCGAAGAGCACACCATTGCATACCGAAACTTCATGGTCGCCGAAGATGAAGATTCAAAGAACTGACCAGAAATTCTCTTTTCTTCTTCCTTACGTACGAATCGGAGGTTAGAATGGTGAGGTTTCCGGCCACAGAGCACCGTCAAGCAAGCACCACCGAAGCTAGGTGAAGTGTTAGGGCATGGGACGCCTTCTCGGTTGATCAATTACCAATTTATGGGTTTTCAGATAGTAACGGATATTGATATTATTGATGATATTGTCACAGCACCTTTTATTATTCGTCCACGCCCTTGGTGTGAAGTAATAGGGAGAGTATTAATTACATTTCTTTAATATTATTTTTATTTAAGTTTATTAACAAGAAAGAACATAATGTAAATTTAATATTTTTTATTATTTAAATATGGATAAAATTAAAAGTTTGTGTTTTAGATAAAATTAATAATTTAATTACATTTACTTACTAGATGCTTAAAAATACCTTATAATAAAGACTTGAGATTGATTCAATTCACAAGTATTTAATTCATAACTCACAAGCCAAATCACTAAACTCTTGACTTCAAAAAAAGAAAAAAAAAAAGAAAGTATTTAATATTAAATAATTTATCATCTAAAATTTTTGTCTCATCATCACGGTAATTGTTATCATTTAATTTAATAAAAATAATAAGTAATGAAATTACCGAAAATTTTGATTAATTTAGCTGGTTTAGATCTTGTATTTTAATTAAGTTTTAATGTGATCCATAAAAATTGATTTTAAAATATATTTACTCAAATGCCTTTATTATATGCCATTTTTCATCTTCATTTGCGAGTGAGGAGTATGAGCAGAGTGCCTACTTCTCCCGTTCCTCTCTAAAATAGAATGTTTTCTATTTTATTTTTTATTTTTTGTCTTGATATAAATCATTGTATAAGAGTTTGTGTAGTGTTAATTACTTTATTTCAAATATACTCCACTCAATCTTCTCGATTTTCAATGAGAAGAAGAAAACTGTTTTTTGAAATTTGATAAAATCTAAATTTCATTTATTGAGAATAAATATAAAATACAGAAATCATCTAAAAAGATATTTTGGGAATATCACCTTCTAATAAGGTTTCTAGTAATGTGCTTTACAATGTGCAAGGCAAAATTGTTATGCAAAGTGGTTTTGCAAGAAGTGAGGCTTTGGGGAAATACTTGGCTCAATGGATACTAGAGGGCGTAATAAGGAGCAGCAATTCAACTTTTTGATTGAAAAGGTACAACGAAGATTAAGTGGATGGAAGGCACAGGCTCTCTCCTTAACAAGTTGCCTTACTTTAGTCCAATCTGTAACAATCCAAATTCCTAATTATCACATAATGCACGGCAAGGTGCCAACTAATGTTTGCAAAGAAATTGAAAAGGCATAACAAAATTTCATTTGGAATTTGACTCAAGAGAGAATAGTTCATGCTTAAAGCTGGAACACTCTTTGCTTACCAAAAAAGCAAGGGGGATATGGGTTACGCAGTTTGGGAACCATGAATGAAGCCCTTGTATGTAAATCTGTGTGGAATATTATAGCTAAACCAGATAGCTTGTGCACTTCCATTTTAAAAGGGTAAATACATGAGGAAAGAAAACCTTACAAAGGGGGCTATTGCTCAAAACTATGATTCAACTTTTTGGCACAATTTAGTTGAGTTATGGCCTAAAGTAGTTGATTTCCTGGAGAAAGATATCAGAGATGGCATGGATATCCTGTTCTGGAAAGATAAGTGGTTAATTAATAGTGGGGCCTTGATTGATAGATGTGAACAGTTACCCCTGATTGAGCTTCTCAATATGACAATGGCTAACACTGTGAATGGCAAGGATGAGTGGAATCTTTCATTCATGACTAGTTTTCTAGGGGAAAAAGACATCAAATTGTTGGTAGGCCATCACATCCCAAGGCCAATTAATGGAAGGGATAGGATTGGTTGGGGTCTTAAGGCTAATAGAGATTTTTCTGTCTATTTCATGTATAAAGCTCTTTGCTCAGAACCAAGTGGCATATCTAATCTAGTTTGGAATCTTATTTCGTAGTGGAATGGTCCTAGAAAAGTTCCAAATCTTCATATTGCTGGCCATACATGAAAGAATTATGACTGGCTAAAGAAGAAATATGATATTTCACTCACCCAATTGCTGCAACTTATGTCACAATAAGATCGAAGATGTGTTGCATGTGCTTAGAGATTATACTATGGCTGAAGATGTTTGGATTGGATTTCCTTCACAAATGCGAACCATTTTTTTTTTGTCTAAATAAGGCTGATTGGTTTCAATGGAATCTCAAGAAGAAAGATCAATATTATGGCATCCCTTGGAGCATCATTTTTGGGATCACAATTTGGTTGTTGTGGAAATCAAGAAACGACCGTACTTTAATGGCGATAGTACTAATGTTGGGAGACTTAAGAACAAGATCTATAGCTTTACGAGTCTGATGTTTACTAGCATGCAAAACGATTTGAGGAAATCCTTTAACTAGAGACAGAATCAAGGTGGATGGGAACCTCCCTCGCAAGGTTAGATTAAACTTAATGTCGACGGCTCAACACAAGGAAATCTTGGGCCCGCAGCGTGTGGTGGGATTTTTCGTAATTCTAATGGTGAATGGGTGAGTGGATTTATGTGCAACCTTGGTATTTGTACAGCTAAAGAAGCTGAGTTTTGGGATTTGTTTTATGGGCTACGAGTGGCACGTGTTCTTAACCTCTGCAAGCTGATGATTGAAAGTGACTCATCTGCCATGGTTCAAGAGTTCCAAATTGCTTTCGGCTGCCTCACAGCTAAACAGTGGTAGATTCGGCGCGCCCTCAATTTAATTAATGAGGATTGACAAATTGTGGTAAGACATATCTACAGAGACAATAACATGTGTGCTGACTAGATTGCAAAATTCAGTCGAAGTCAAAACTTTGGTTGTAGTATTATCGAGGCTCCTCCTAAAGACCTCAACCGGTTGTTGCTTCGAGATGTAAAGGGTCTGAATGATCCTTGTTTAGTTTCTTACAATAAATAAGAGATAGGCTTTTGCCCCGTTGTCGATAAAAAAGAATCAAAACATTTAGATGAACAAAAGAGACAACTTCATATGTACATGATGAAAAGAAAGAAAACGCTAACACCAAAACAATAAATATTAAATAATCCTCATTCTAATAGATCATGTGAATTCCGTTCTTATAGCTATCTCTCCCTTTACCTATTCAAAGATCATGTGAATTTCATTCTTCTATTCGCTAAATGTCCTTCGGTTTCTTTCAATACAAACATGGTTCACAATATATTAACATATATACCACCAAAGTACATATCTTTCAATTTTGCTATACCCTGGAAGCATAAATACAGAATCTGGTGCACCTGTTGGAATCATTAGGTACACTGCCACCATTAATCAAACCTACTAGCAACAATTGAAAATACTTTTTTTCGTTTAAAAATGTAAGATATTTTTAAAAAGTTGAATGTTTAAAAATATAAAGCATTTTTAGTCTTTCGAGGTGCAATCATTGTCTTTTTTTAAAAAGTGCTCCTATTAATAATAATTTTATATTTATTATAAGGTATTTAATAAGGGTAAATACGAAAAGATAAGGTTAGTTTAAAAATAGATAACTATTTTTTATTGAGAATAAGATTTAATTAAAAATGTTTTATATTTTTTAACATAGAGAGTAAGTGTTTTCCTTTTTCCTCCTTTGTCTCACAGAAATTGCATTTGTTGCCTGCCACCTGTAATTGATTTTTGCAAGCGAATGGGATAAATGCACTAAATCATGGGTGGGTAACTGAAATTCTTGCGATGTGCTCTTTGTAACGAGTCTGCTTTCTAATGCTAGTCATGCAATGGAAAGGTATTTTGGAACATTAAACTTCCCCATACAATTATCTGCCCATTGAATTACTCTTGAGTCCATTTTCCTCCTTGAAAGTCATTTGCCATTTCATGCCTTAATTTCACTTTTTTTCCCAATGCCCTGACTTGTGATGTGCTTTATTTGATAAGTCCAACGATTCGTATTTTTTTTTTGAAGTAGACTTCATCTATCCACTTTACTCACATTGTATTTGTCTTAATTAGTAGCCATTGTCCAGCATATTTGATTTTTTTTTTTCCATAGCATATTTCCTCCCAACTCACCAGAGCCAATCTAAGATCAATAACTTTTTCTATCCCGAAAAAAGTTCTTTACAAACCCTTTCCACTTTTTTGGCTATGGATTGTGGCAAAATAGAAATTGAAGACCAAATCCAATAGATATAGAAAATGAAGATAAGAGAGTTAATCAATTGAGATCTGCTTGCATATGACAAATGCTTTGTCAACTAACTACTTACTCTAGCCGTTATCTTTTCAACATGACTATGACAGTTTCCTTTAGACCAATTCCCTCTAGACAAGGTGCCTTTAACCTAATTACATATGAGAAATCTCTAAAAGCTTGCATTAAAATCTCATTGTAATGTTTGCTGGTTGATTTGGAATTTGATCATCCCATTGTACCATGTTATGCCTGTCTTTGATTGATTCGGTTGGATTATTGAGATGTTTTGAATCAAAGACCAAGGGTCATGCATATTGACCATCATGAACTATTTTTGTTTAATTTTAGGTCATGCACGTGTTTCTATCCCAACAAACCAATGGTTTTCAGGCGCGTTTTTTTTTTTTTTTTGTGGCTTATTTCCGCTGTACCATGTGGGCCTTTGTTTTTGGGCTTTGTGTCTCCTTTCTTGTTCGTTTTGATGGAAATACTATTCTCCATGGTGGTTTTTTTTTTTTGGGGGGGGGGGGACACTATGATGGATTATAAAGCATTAGTCAATGTAATTTAAGGGGGAAGGACAAATAAATACCTCTAAAATAGAAAATGATAATTTGATCCTCTAAAAGGTAATAATAATAGTGAGATTTTAAGAGATTTCTTTAATGTTAAATTTTTTATATAAAATTACTTTAATACCTTTTGCAACTAATTTTACACTATTCAAAAGTTTGCTATAAATATTTGTAATTTTGGTTCTATTAATGAGTAAAAGGAATCACAACTTTACATTAAAAAAGTCTAATTAATGTTATATCCCTTATAAGTTTGATATAAGTATTTACAAGTTTAATTTTGTTAATGACTAAAATAATTTAAAAAATTATAACTTTATAAATTATATAGAGGCACTAAAGTAATTTCATACAAATATTTAATGTCAAAGAAATCCCTTGGACTTCACTATCATTATCACGTTTCACGAGATTAAATTGGTATTTTCTTATTTTAAATGAATTTATTTTTTATTTTTACATAATTTAAAGATCACTAAACCAATAAAGTTATTTGAATTGGTAAGGATTTAGACCAGAACTTACACAAATGTAAAATCAAATTTAATTGCTGATGTAAGAATATTGATGATGAACAATCTCTAATGTAAGTGCTATTTGGCATCTCCGATTCCTAACAAGCACACAAGACTTTAATAAGTTGCCCAGCAAGTGATGACTTTGTTACGAGTGCAATTTGAATCGTCATATTATATAAAAGGCTCAACGCTTCAGCATGAGAAACGCTGACTCCCTTGCAACTAAAAAGCTATAACAAATTTTTCACGTGATTGTATAAATTTATTGAACATTTGAACTTGGCTTAAAATATTGGTTTTCATGCTTCGTTTATTTTACGTTTTTTTTTTTTAATTTCTTCTGTGTTTATTATGTTCTTTGGGTTCATCTTTCAGTCCTTTTATGTTAAAAAAAAAGGCAAGGCTATTTTTCCCCACAAATGTAAATCAAATTAGTCGGCTTAAAAAAAAAAGATAGTAGAAAAAAGATTATTATCACACACAAAAAATCGTGATCGCAGAGTCATATAAAATGTTTTTTATTTTATTATTTCTCCAATAAAAGATATAAGGAATGTACTTTTTTTTTTGCCAACAGGCAAATACATTTTTTAATAATAAAAAAATGTCAGACCAAAAAAAATCATAACAATGACAACAAAATAAGTAAATGATTTTACCAGAGCCATCTAAATATTTAAAAAACTGTAAATTCATTATAATATAATTAAAAGTATTCTTAAAATAAATAAATAAGTGAAATAGAAAGTACAATTTGTTTTTAAATAAAATAATATCCACAAGGCAGTTTGACAGACGTTTGGCTGAGATTAGGACGCGTAGACAGAATGAGAAGAAGGAAAGTGGTTTAGGAAATCCTTGGCTGATACGTGAGTGGCCAATTGGTCACCACACTTCCAAATTTCAAATCTCCATTCAAAAATCTTAACCTTAATTAATATTATCATAATCAATTCAACAATATAATATATAATAATTATTCCAGCGTCTGGATTAGTCTGTAATACCCAAGGTTTCCCTAGACATGAAATAAAAGAATTATTTATATTTTATTATCAAAATTATTTTTTTCATTGAACAGTGAAGTGTCGTATCCGGGTCCCAGTTTACAATCCAAAGACTGGAGGTCTCCCGAATGTATTTCTGGGTCTATCTCTGTTTCGTGCCCATACAAAAATCTTCCTCTTCCCATTTTACCTATTTAACCCTGTCCCTTAACTTGTCCGTATATTTAATAATTAATGTTCAATTCAATTAATAACAAGTGCACTGTTTTGCAATATGATGAATGAGTCACGCCATGCTTAGTTTGTAAATAATACAACAATACTTCTTGTTATTAGTATAATTAGTGTAATTTTATATTCCATGTTATATATTGATTAAATTAGTCTAACTTTAACAATTTGCATGAAATTTAAAAAATATATCATTTATCATTTAAAAATTTATAATTTTAAGTAATTTATAAATATTATATTTTATATTGTTGAATTGATTATGATAATATTAATATTGAATGAATATTTATGTTGATGATAACATTACAAGAGCAAAAGATGGTTAAAAAAACATTACAAGAGCAGAGATTTGTTATCCACTAATGGAACTTCAAATGGGAGTTGACAGCATGATAAAATAGTAAATAAGTGTTTTATTGAGTGATTTAAGTTTAGAAAAACCTGGAAAGGGAGTCTGGGCTTGAAAGATTGAGATTACAAAGCAAAGCTCAAATCATAAAGTTATATTGGCATTTAATTAATTGAGAGTATTCTTTATAGGTTAATGTGCTTATTTCAAAATATAAATGCAATTTGTGTGAAATTCCTGAGTTCATCAAGAAGGCTAATATGTCCTTGACTTGAAAAGCTATTGCAAATATATGGCTGAAATTTAGATAGGGCTTGTGAAAGAACTTGGTTAGTGGAAGGAACACCTTTTGTTGTGGAGAAAAGTGGGAGGGGGGTGCTTGAATAGCCCTTAAATGAATTAAGAATGGAGAGGAGTGGTATATGATGAAAAAGAGGCTGTGGCAGACTACATCCTTCATAATAGTGCTTGGGATAGTGAAAGAATGTGTCGTTGGTTGCTTAAGCCTATGATTAACCTAATAAATCGCACTTGAATCTCCATTGAGAAAAGAGAAGAGGATAAATACACTTGGCTACCCTCTACTAACGGTACCTTTTCAATTAAATTTGCCTTTAATTTCATTTTTGCAGGTACTGTCGTGGAGAATGATGACATTTGGAATTAGAGTTGTCCTACACTAGAAAAGATCAAATCCATTCTCTGGCTTGTGGCTCATAATAGAGTTCATACAGCCATATTTAAAGTAGAATGTGGTTTACAAAGTTCAAGTGCTTGCCCGTTAGGATGCTTGAAGGAGAAAAACATCATGCATCTCATTAGAGATTGAAACTTAGCCCGAGATAAATGAAAAGAAATAGTTCAATGAGATAAGTGAGAGAAATTTTTTTCCTCAATGGGCATGATCAACAGAGATAGAATCTGAAAAGTAATATAGGGAATCATAATACTAGGAATGTCTCGTAGGACACCCTATTTGGATACATCTGTTGGGATATTTGAACTACTAGATATAATAGGCTTTTTGGCTCTAAAGACGTTGCTGGTAATATGTCTCATTTGAATAAAGTTTTTAGAACTGTTATGGATATAATGTTGCTTAATTCCTACTTTGTTAGTCTCAGCAGGTGGAATATATCAACCAAATGGATTCCTCCTTTTAATGGTTATGTCAAACTGAATACTAATGCTTCTGTGTTAGTAGATAGGAGGAGTACGTGTGGGGGAGCAATTAAAGATGCTAATGGTACGTAGATTATGGGGTTTGGGGCACATTTGGATCCTTCCTCATCCACCATTATGGAAAAAAATGTATAACCAAAAGGTTGAAAATTTATTGGAATCTCGGCTACAGATAAGTTAAAGGTACTAATGATTGTATTGAAGCTCTCAATTTGATTCTTAAAGATTCCATTGTTAATCTTTCAAAAAGCTATTTTGAAAGTTAGAGAGTTTAACTGGAGACATTGGACTCTTGTATTAAATTTCACTTTTAGAGAGTTTAATGAAGTAGCGAATAGTTTAGCTATTTTTTCTTATAGTTTATCAATCTCTCTTTAAACTTTTGATCATCCTCACCTTGTTGTTATAAGGCGGTGAATGATAAAAGGTTGGTTAGATCTCCTTCAATTGTGAATCTTTTTACTATACTATTCTTTTTGTCCTGATTCTAATTTTAATTATATATAGTATTATTCTTGTTTATTCAAAAAAAGTTTAGAAAAACGTTAGGAACCTTTTCCAATTACATGAGGATACAAATTTATGTATACTTTATTTTATAACTACTTCTTGTTAGTATTAACATTTTTAACTTATATTTTAATTTTAAATTTTACTAATCCCTCTCTAAGGATGTCAACTAAATTAATCAAAAGAAACTGAGCCTACTTAATATGTTTAGGCCAACCGAGTCTTTAATGTAAGATAAATTGTGAAGCTTTTTTATAACATAAGATAAAGTTAAAGTAATTAATAATTTTCAGTTTTACTCTTAATTAATTATCTATCCTTCGAATTTTTAGATAGAAATTTATTATATTTATTAATAATTAATTGTAAGAGGAGCAAAAGTAAAAATTTGTATTTTTTTAATAATTATAATGATATAACAATAATTTCTTAATATGTACGAAATTGATTTAATTTGCCTTATATTAACAAACAAAGGAAGTACAATAATATATAATATACTCCTTCCTGCCCTGTATATCGGAATGATGTGTTTTTAACTAGAAAGAATCACATCTAAATGTCACTAAAGGAAATTACTCACAAATAATAATCAATACAAAATAATTATTGTTAAAATAAAAATATAATTTTTTTAAAATGAAACTTGTTGTTAGTTTTTGTTCATAAATAATTTACTTAAATAATCTCTGCATGTGATTCTCCATTTTAACTATCTTTGCAAGGATTAAGAAAATTAGTTAATATGATTTGTTTCACATGTAAAAAATCATCATTACTTTTCAAGTTACCCTCTAATTAAAATTAATCTATTTTAATTTTTTTACTTTTTTTCTTACATAACATCTCTTTACAATACAATTAATAGGGATATTTTCTTAAAAAAAATTAATGTTACTGATTTTTTTGTAGAGTGTTCTATATTTAGACCAACATTAGCAGGTACTATAAGATAATATGTATTTAAAGGGGGGGCAAATATGTCATTTGGTATATTTGTCAACTTCTTTTGGGTCGCCCAGTTGACGCAAGCTACCGTTTTGCATAAATAAACCGCATCAGTTTATCACGCGCTTGCAGAATTCTACCCACCGGCTTGCAGCGAGATACAACACGCATCCCAGAGCCGATCTTCGTTGGGTTACACGATAATTATACCGCTTCCATTTTCTCTCTCATCGTCTCTTCTATCTCTCTAGGGTTTTGCACTTTATCCCTTCCGATCCCTGCAATTACCTTAAAGGTACGCTTCGTCTTGATTCATAATTTTTTTTTTTGGGGTTATTTGGCTAGTTTTGCCTGTGTTTCTGTTAATTCAACATTTCCGGGCCTCGCAGGGCTGCAAATGGATGCGGCGGCAGTGAACGTCGTCCGATCATCGGTGGTTCCATGTAAGCTGATGGTTTGCCTTGGAAGATCGAGCATATTGGCTCCCAACCGGCCGGCCTGCGCCCGGTTTTCTTCCAGTTTTCAGCTCTCCAGTAAGGTATGAAGTCGGTTTTTTCCTTTTTATGGGGTTTCAACTTCGAGTTTCGGTGTATGGTTCTGGGAGTTCACGTTATTTATGGAGAATGAACTGCTGGGCGGATTTGTCTGCTGTTCTTGATGTTGGTTTTGAGCTTATTTGGTGGATTGCTGTTGAAGTCGTTTATAATTATTGGTATAGTTATCGATTATCGATGTTTGGTGGGTGGCTCGGCTGTTATAAATGGGCTTGTGAATGGAATTGAGCTTAAGTTTGACGTAGGACTGTTATGAAGCAGGAAAAGAAAGGGCAATATCAAATCAAATTCGAAGCACGAGTTTCTGACTGTGCTTTGTTCAAGGCGCATGAATGGTTCCCACTTCCCCGGTCACATCTGTAGATAAAAGCAATCCACGATTGATCTTTATTTGAAAACTGCCCAAAGTATATTTGGAGTCATTTTTTGCTTGACTATTGGGATTGGCAATCAACTCTGTTTCCTCGATATTTAGACAGTGACGAGTTAAGGATTATTTTCCGGGGATGCAAAATTATCTTCTTCTACCTATGCGGGCCAAGCTTTAATTGAGCATTTTTTTAACCTATTTTTAAAGCACACCTTCGATTATTTCTATGAAGGTGGAAAATTGTGTGATGGTGCTCCCCTTGAATCCGTCACTGTACTTAGATGCCAACTACTATTCAGATTGCCTTCATTGCCTCATTTGTTCTTATATATTTAATCTTGTTTGTGCGCTTCTATGGAAGTAGAATTTTGGAATGCTCCCTCCATCCCTATATATAAGATGTTGTTAGAAAGTTTTTTTTGTCCCTAAATATAAGGGTTCTCGTAATATCTTTTAACAAATGGACAATTTTACCCTTATGTTGTCTTGGAAATGAAAAAAGCTACGTACTGCATTTATTTACTTTTGGAAATTGGTCAAGGGCAAAACTAAAAAAATGTTGTGCTTTTAAGTAAATAACCAACTTTTATTGATTTGTGTGAATTAGTTAAAAACATCTTATATATAGGGATGAAGGGAGTGCATCTTGTTTGGATGTTGCATCTTGCATGGCTGATAATTAAAATATATTTATTTTTTTCCTGATTATTCTTGATGTTTGCCAGCTGCACTATTCTGTGTCTATCCCCAAGCAAGGTCACAAGAGACTGGCTTTTGAAAGTAGAAGAGGTTTAGTAGTTAAAGCTTCATCTCTATCCCCAGAATCATCAGGGTCAAACACCAAAATTGCTCCTCTTAAGCTGGAATCTCCAATTGGACAGTTTCTTTCTCAGATATTGATTAGTCATCCGCATCTTGTGCCTGCTGCAGTAGAACAACAGCTTGAGCAGCTTCAAACTGACCGTGACGCTGATAAACAAAATGTGGAAGAGCCTTCTGCTTCAGGCACTGACTTAGTTTTGCACAGGTTTGTCCAATACTTGATGCTGCTGCTATTTTGTGCTTTATCTTCACATCTTTTCTTCATTGGCCAATTAATCTAAGAAACTAAATTCTTGCTTGTTGATTAATCATGGTTTCCTTGGTCATATATGGAGGTCTTCTTATATACCAGTCCATAATTCAAAAGGACATAAAAATGCGTTGTGCATGAATTATGCCAATGACTCTTGTTAATAAGTCTGACCATTTTATTGGCTTTTCAATATTTCCAGAAGGATTGCGGAGGTTAAGGCTAATGAAAGAAGGAAAGCTCTCGAAGAGATTTTGTATGCATTGGTGGTGCAGAAGTTCATGGATGCCAATGTTTCTCTGATACCCTCTGTAACTCCAGATCCTTCGGGTCGAGTTGATTCATGGCCAAGTGAAGATGGGAAATTTGAGCAGCTTCACTCACCTGAGGCCTATGAGATGATCAGAAACCACTTAGCTCTCATTTTGGGTAATCGAATTGATGATGCAAGTTCTATGGCTCAGATCAGCAAACTCAGGGTTGGACAGGTTTATGCTGCATCAGTGATGTATGGTTACTTTCTTAAGCGAGTTGACCAAAGGTTCCAGCTGGAGAAGACAATGAAAATTCTTCCTGCTACGGCAGAAGAGAATGGTGGACAGCAAATTGTCATGGATGGTAGAAGACCAAGTAATGGAGAAGATCCTTCTCAAGGTATGGCCCATCCCGAAGTCTCTACCTGGCCTGGTGGTGGTGTCAATCCTGAGGGTTTTGGCTATGGCGTAAAGCCATCCAGGTTACGTACCTATGTGATGTCCTTTGATGGTGAGACCCTTCAGAGATATGCGACAATAAGATCCAAAGAGGCCGTCAGCATCATTGAGAAGCACACAGAGGCATTGTTCGGAAGACCTGAAATAGTGATAACACCGGAAGGGACAATTGACTCTTCAAAAGACGAGAACGTGAAGATTAGTTTTGGTGGTTTGAAGAGCCTTGTTTTGGAGGCTGTGACTTTTGGTTCTTTTCTCTGGGATGTTGAGAGCTTTGTGGACTCGAGGTACCATTTTGTCTTGAACTGAGTGCTGCTGTGTCTACCATGGCAAAGTTGGTGCTGAACACCTCACTAGTATTATTGAAATCATAAAATGTAATTATGGTGTTAAGATCCATATAATATTACACTTAATTGATCTGTGCACAGCGAGTTTTCCCACTTTCTTGTTGAGTGGAAGTTTTTCTTCAACTTGGTTTTTGCCTGTCTAATTATTCATTTTGGCATCAACAAATCTGTACTATGTATAGTTGCAACGCCTGGTATGGTGCTGCTGCATAATTAGTTGTCTTGCATTGTGCTGCCAAATTGGCTTCACTTACGATGTAAAATGTTGCCTGTACGTGGAGATCAAAGCTTCATCCCGACGAGTCATGCTGCCTTGCGTACCCGGACTTGGGGATTGGAGAGGCGAACTTGGCTATCGCGTCCTCTATGTTAACGTTCATCAGTGTAGTTCATTCTTGATATTAAGGGTTTGAGAATGTAAGAAGTTCAGAACTTCTGTGGATGCATTAAAAATTTAACTATGCGGTCTTTTTTTTTTTTTTTAAACAGCTAGCCTGTTTTGTTTGAGAAATAGGTTCCAGTTTTATGTTACTACAGAAGTCTTCCAGGATGACTTGGATTATTTTTATAAAATCGTTTAAATTAAAAAAAATTAATATCAATAAATGGTAAATGATGCTTGTAAAATTATTTAAACGCTTACTGAATAGAGGGTTGTTATGCTTGTATTGAAAGTGGACTTCACATTGATCCAACTTTTATAGTTGATGGAGTAAAAATCGCGTCGAAAAGGCTACCTTTAGAAACCGGGTCATATAGAAGATTAATCAACTGGGAGCATGAAACTTGTGACACATAATGAACAGCAATAGATGTATTTAAATCCTGACATGGGAGAGTCTAAATAACACGAGTGTGATGGGTAATTCAAACAACACAGCTATTTCTAAACATGCAGTCAAAAATGAAATCTTTTACTATAACTATTTTACTAATCAAGCAACTGGTGAGTTGAGAATTCTGTTTGAATGGTACTCAAAACTATTGTATAATATGGATTGAATGATCTTATATGTTATGGAATTAAGTTCTTATTAAAAACTTGTATCCTCATCTCATTGTGTATTACATCCAATTTTTTAGTCAAAATTTAAAAATTGAATTACAGTTGAGTCAAGATTATAATAATTAAATGGTTATTTTTCTTTAAAAAATTATTTAAAAAGGCCATCCACAAAACCTAAAAACCATATAAAAGTCAATTCAGCAAACATAAATGAAATTTACTTCTATCATTTTGAAAAGTCAAATTCCTAAAATGGAATCTACATTTTTTTTCACATGTCTTTTTATTAAAGACAATCTTATTTTAAAAACACAGTTGGGTAGCAAATGTAGGGTTGTGGACACCTATGCCAATGAGAATATAAATTTTGATTCATTACATTACAAGAGACTAACTTTTTTTGCTAGACTCAACCTCCGTTAGTAAATGAAATTTACTTTAAACACAATCAATATTAATTATTAAACACGGACACCTTTTAAACAAAATATTCAAATATTACTTCACCACATGGTAGGAAATTAATCATTCTACTAGAGCTAACTCCTAAACCAAAATTATATATAAAAAAAATGTAAAGAAAAGACAACGAATAATTATATAAAAATTTGTAAGTATAAATTAATAAAATAAATTTTATTATTCGAAGCAATCAATCCATTTGTCTTAAATTATAATATAAGTTTACGCATTCTAATAAATTCTCGTAATGACATTTTATAAACTTTTTTTTTTCAAAACTTTTAAAAATATCCTCTAATTTAATATAAATTTAAACTTATTGCTATTTCAATTTTCTCACCACTTTAAGTGTAATGTTAAATAAGTATCAATAATAAAATGTTTTTTTGTCAAATTATAAAGGGTTAAGGTATAAAGATACTAATTAAGTGATCGGCCAAAAATATCCAGTAACCTAAAATAAAAAAAAAGATAAAAATATCCATAACGTCATTAGATTTGGTGCAAAAGTGATTAAACAATTAACTTTACCTTAATGTTGTTAGTTTTCGATATTAAATGCTGACTGTGCTTGTTATGTATTAGTCTTTGTTGATGTGGATTAAAAAAAAGGGACAAAAATATCTATGAAGTCATTGGCTAGTACCATTCAACAGCCTAAAGTGAGAAAAAGAATAAAAATATACATAATAATGTTGACTATTTAACTGACACATAAGCAGAAGTTGACCATTTTTTTGCTGACGTAGACAAAAAATATTTCTAGATTAATTTCTATTGAGGTTGATCAATGACGTATCACACTAAATCTTATTTTTTTCACTGATATATCCCACCTCCTTCGTCCCTCCCTTTCTACTTATTTTTCTTATATGTAAAACTTAAAATTCAATACAGTAAGATAAATTATACACAATCAAAGATCGAGATTAAACACACCTCCTACACCGCCTGCCTTCAGAAGATTGTTACAACCTTAATCAATTTCATTTATGATAGGTTCAAAATTCTCAAATAGTTTTTGTCACTGTTGCAAAAAAGTAAATAATTTAACTTTGATGTTCAGTAAAGACGACATTTTTTCACATGATATGCATACGATAACCTATCACCTTCATAGAATTTCACTTGCAAATTTTTTTGTCCACATTAGTGGAAAAATGATCAACTCCTGTTTATGTGTCAGTTAAACGATTAATATTTAAGGGATTTGATAGATTGGTTACTTTTTCATCAACTTTGATAACGTTATGAGTATTTTTGCCTCATTTTCACTTTAGACTACTGGATATTTCTAGTTGACTACTTCCTGAGTACTTTCTCTCTCTCTTTTTAGTTCATATTTGTAAAGATTGACACGTGTCAATCACATTTAGTATTTAACATACTAATGCCTTTAAGATAAAGTTAAAAGTTTAATCACTTTTACACCAATTTTAATAATATTTTAAGTTTTTTTAATCCTTTTTTTCATTTTAAGCTAATAAATGCTTCTTCTTAGTTATTAATCACTTGATAAATATTTTTGTACTTTATTCTAATTATAAAATTCTAACAATGTTGTTTTATAATTTGTGAGGGAGTGGGTATTATTTTTGTCTTTGGCGAAAGAAAGGGCCGGGCTAATTAATTTTCGACCCCGATAGAACTCATTATCGCAAGCATAGGATCCATTTCTCTTCGTCGACGAACCAGCATTCCACACGCCGTTGGACGCCGTCCACCGTTGTCAACCCCACTTTGTTGTTCTTGGGCAAGCAGCGAAGACGGTTCGAACCCTAGGGCTTTTTGTACTCCCAAAATCCGGTGAGGTTGATTTGTTCAATCTGACTTTTAATTTGTGCCCCGCGTCATCTGTTCCCTGCTTAGATGTTCTTGCTTTGTTTTAAATTTTTCATTTTAAGCTGGCTTTCAATCTGTTCGTGTAATCGTTTGAATATTGACGCTTTTGAATTTTTGGAATATTTACATTGAGTTTATTTTTTTTGTACTCGTTTTTGCTTGAATGGTGTGTAATTGGCTATTATACTTCTTCCCTCTTCATTTTGATTTGCCAGCGACTTGTATGATTTGGATTATGTTGTTTCTCAATGTTGGAATTGTTGTGTATTGGCATTCTGTTTATTAATCTTTTTATATTATCATCAATTTTGGAAAATTGTCAAGGTATTTGTTATGTATGATCTTGTAAATGACTTGGCTCGAGTTGTGTCAAAGTATCTGGAACAAAAATTAAAAGGGCATGATATCAACTATGCATATTTCAAAGATTTCGGTGGCCACTGAGTGCACTATAAGTCCGCCCGTGTGTGTGTGTGTGTGTGTGTGTAAGGCAATTATGAGTATTTGAATTGTATTTAGGATGTTTCGCTCCTGAGTGTTTTGTTGTGGAATTTTCTATCTGGTCCTTAGTTTGGAGAAGATAGAACGGGCGAATAGGATGAAGCCATATTTGGTATAATTAATCTTAAGCCACAAGAACGGCAAATCTGTCAACTTTTACCCTCCCTTTGTAAAATATATAAATGCAATATCATGTATAAATTTTTTCTTTCAAATTCAATATATTTATTGAACATATAACTGAGTTTAAATGTGCTCCAAATAAGAGTGTTACTTCAGTAACTTAGAGCACTGGAGGAGCTGTTTCTCTATCTTTGTTCTCATTTCGACACAGTGGGGCTCCACCTCCACATCCTTCCATTTTCTGCTCTACCTTTTTCCCATTAGCCCATTAGGGGTCAGATTCATCATCTTTCATCAGCCTCTGAAATTTTAAAATAAATATTGTTATTATCATGTCAATTATTGAGTTAGCCTCATAGAATTTCTGCTGCCATAGATATTCTGAAGCAAATGCTGCGTTTTGCTCCCATAAAATTTTGACTGATGCGTATTCAGGTGCCATGAGTATAAGGTGGCCAAGAGTATTGACACCTACCTACCTTTCCCAGATTATACAATTGCAAAAAAACCCATTAAAGGCTCTCCAAATTTTCAGTGAAGTCCAATCAAGGTACCCCAAGTACCACCACAATGGTTCAGTGTATGCCACTATGATTAGCATCCTTGGAAAGTCAGGGCGAATCACAGAGATGAAGGATGTGATAGAGCTGATGAGGGAGGACTCATGCGAATGCAAAGATTCAGTCTTTGTATCGGCTATCAAGACATATGCTGAAGCTGGAATGATAGATGAGGCTATCTCTCTGTATCATAGCATTCCTCGGTTTAACTGTATTAATTGGACAGAATCTTTCAATACCCTGCTGAAGATATTGGTGAAAGAGAACATGCTTGAAGCTGCTCACCATCTTTTTAGGGAGAGTGCTTATGGTTGGCAAGTGAAGTCTCGCATTCAGCCCTTGAACCTGCTTATGAAAGTTCTCTGTGAGAAGAACCGATCTGATCTTGCGCTGCAAATATTCCAAGAGATGGACTATCAAGGTTGCTACCCAGATAGAGACAGTTATGCAGTTTTAATGAAGGGATTGTGCCAAGATGGGAGGGTACATGAGGCTAAGCATTTGTTATATTCAATGTTTTGGAGAATCTCACAGAAAGGTTGTAGTGAGGATATTGCGATATACAGAACTCTTTTAGATGCATTATGTGATGATGGTCAAATTGAAGAAGCCACAGAAATTCTTGGTAAAATTTTGAGGAAAGGACTAAAGGCCCCAAAACGGTGTTGTCACCGACTTGATCTTACTCGGTGCAATGATGGTGAGGATATAGAAGGTGTGAAGTGCCTAATTCATGAAGCACTTTTCAAAGGTGCAATACCAAGTTTGGCAAGCTACAGTGCTTTATCTATGGATCTATATAAAGATGGCAAAATTGTTGAGGCTGATAAAGTCATCACAGAAATGCAAGATAGAGGCTATAGACCAACACCTCCTATTTTTGAGGCAAAGGTGGAAGCATTGTGTAAAGAAACTAATATAGATGAAGCAATAAAGGTCATAGAGGAGGACATGGTGAAAGCCAATTGCCTGCCTACTGCCAGAGTGTGCAATATTGTGTTGAAAAGCCTATGTAGTGAAGGTAAATCAATACTAGCCCTTGAGTATCTGCATAAGATATCCAAGCAGTCAGGTTGTAAAGTTGACAAAGAAGCTTACAGCATTGTCCTGGAAATGCTGTGTCGTGAAAGAAGATATATTGAAGCAAGCCGACTTTTGGAGCAGATGTCAATTAAGTCATATTGGCCTTGTGATAATACTTACAATTCACTCATTGGTGGTCTTTGCTCTCTGGGCAGTCAATATGAAGCTGTAATGTGGTTGGAGGAGATGATAAGCCAAGGTAAGCTGCCAGAAATTAGGGTTTGGAATTCTTTGGTGTCTTTATTTTGTGATTCAGAGAAGATGAAAGTACCTACTGAAACATTGCATCGCCTAAGTAGGGCATGATTCTTCTTGCTTCTCTATTCACAGGCTTATTAGCATTCAGACTGTCTTGCAGTCATGTAACACTAAGTTCTAAAATTTACCCCAATCGCAGGATGTCATCTGTTCTAAATTTTGACAGAGACTTATTCTGATTCCTCACAGGTAAACCAATTTTAAAGTTGGTTCTGACTTCTGGACATATTTTTGTTCTCATTTCATTCCCTTCTGATTCAAACTCTAACTGAACTAGTCCTTGCGTTAGTTTAAGTTAAGCTTTGAATTGTGAGAGATCATCTAGAGAATGGCTATTAATCTGACTGGTAACTTGGGATGGGTATTGGTCAATATGTCAAGAGTTGATTTTAAACATGGTTTAAAAGAAAAAAAAGGAATTTCAAGAGTCCAGTTTTGTAAGTTGATTAATGTAATAATGTACCCTACTGGTTTCCATGCTCCAGCTAGATGCTATCATCATTACTACCCTCCAAGCTTTTGAAACTACGAGTATCATTTTCTGACTTTCTGTACAGGTTGGGTAAGTTGATTTCTGGGGACCAAACCCATAAACAAATCATTACGCGCTCAGTGTGATGGCACGCAATTATCGTGCCAACTAAACCCCCCAATATTTAATTAATATGAATTGTACTTCAATTGGCTATCAAGTTCTTTTAGCTAATCCATGTCTGAGGATTGGGATAAGCCAAATCCTTCCCCATAGCTACATCCCACCCTCCAAAATCTCCTAGTTTCTTATCCATTAATTATAATAATGTTGCCCTTACATTTATAATGATCGGGACTTGAGGGACTGGGGTAAAAAAAAAAAATAGTTAAATATTTTATAGATTAGATGATATTCTATTAGTCTTAGTGTGCATCAATTTCTGTCCATGGTCCATAGAAAATTGTGACGTCTAGGTAACTACAACCTATATGATACTTCGCTTCACTTTCTTGCTCGGTATAACTTTGTGCAAACTGCCTTTTACCAATTGCGGGTGTTAATCCACGTGTCGATGATTGCAATTCACAAAACAAAACAAAAAAGCCAAAAAAAAAAAATCATGTTTCAGTAAAAATAAATAAAATTGTGAGTTAAAAGATAATTTTATAAGGATGCATTTTAACTATTTTTGTGCAACTATATAAATCATTGGATTAAAATATAAGGTATAGAATTCCATCAAAAAAAACTACCCAAAAAAAACAAATTCCATAAAGAAAAAGGTATAGAAAAATGTATAGTTGTAATTTGGTATTCTCTCGCTATTTTGTACTAACATCTCTAGTAATTGTTTGATTGAATCCTCAATCTTTATAGTGTTATGTGGAAGTTGGGACACGTGAAATATTTCATAGACATTCACTGAATCTATATCCATTTTGTAGTATCTAATCTCCATTAATGTTAACTTGGCTCCACCTTGCAATTTAGCTCATTATATTTGCCTTAACCCATGACATGCTGGCTGCTTTTAATTTCAAATTCCAATCACTATGTTTAATGGTAAATGAAATTGGCGGGCTATGAACTTCCTTGTTTATCTAAAACTTCATACGTACATATATATATATATATATATATATATAACTATAAGGTGGCTGCTATGTTAGTCACTTCCAAACGCCTCATTAATATAACCCCACCCAAATTTTCTACTTCATAGATCATCCTAACTTAACTTTTTCTGTAACTATAATAATAGTAGTCCAAGCATGCTCGCTTACCATCACCAACCTTTTCTAGGAGTACAAAAAATGATGTTTTTTTTATTTAAATTTTCCTTGCTGAGACACATTCTACAATGTTAGCCACTGAAACGTGAGTGATAAAACAAGCTATTTCAATGATGCATTAAAGCACTAAATCTATCATGAAAAGGCTAAATAACTGTTTGTTAACTATATCCGGGCATTACATATATTACATAATCAACTTTGTCCCAATGATTTTGGATTTTTATATGAGTATAAGAGAACTCTTTTTTTTTTCCTTTTGCATTAGTTAGCCAAAAAATGTAGCTCTCAAATAAATAGATGATAATTAATAAAAATTATAGATTAAGATTCTTTAAATCGTGTGTGACCACTATTGATGAGCAAAATTCTTTTCATAAGTGGCGGAGCCACATGTTGTTAGTTGGAAAAAATAACATGTATGGGGGTATGTATTTTTATATTTTACAATTTATTTCCTTCTTCTTTTTATACTTTGCACCTCTTATTTTAATATTTTAAACTTTAAATTGATTCCAATCTTAAATTTAATCCAAATTTAAAATTTAATTCTTTAACTCAAATTTTAAAAAATATTAGCCTTTAATTTTACTATACATAGATTCCAACATTATTTTTTAATCCTTTAAAAATAGAAGAAAAATTAATTTGATTAAACTAGGCACTCGTTGTTCTCATCCTGAGAGTACTAGTCCTGTTATTACTAAAAATACAAATTTTTAAATAGGCATAGTTCAAGAAAAAATAATTTTTTTATGAAATAAAATTTAGATGAGTTAAATCTTTAGAGGCTTCCTACCAATAACATTGTCATATTGGCATATAAATTTGAACCACAACCTTGTATATTATGAATTAAATCTTTAATAATTGGATCAATTTTTATTGGTGAACAAAAAAGACAATTTTAATAAAATTTAAATATATATTATCTAATAAATTTATTTACAATGTAGTAGTACAGCAACAATCGTTTAGTAATCTTTAACCGAAGTTAAAATTTTCCTAGAAACAGAACTCTCTTGTCCTCATCCAAAATTTAGAGCCAACGTCAACCAGTTCTAATGTATAAATCTGGAAAGATGAATATTCTCATGAGAAAACTTGGACAATCCAAAAGGCGGCTAAGTTAATTTAGTCACATGCAATTATTTTTTCAAATAAAAATAAATCCCCTCTTAAATATTATGCCCACTGCCGCACCATGTCCACCACGTTAACATTTTAACCTCTTCTGAGAGTGGACCCCACCCTCGTATCCTCCTCCCTTCCTCTCTCACTCTTTTTTTTTTCATGGCCGTCTTCTTCTCAGCTGCTTGTCTCTATTCTCTATTAATAATAAATCACTAATGAATTAAAATTTTAAAAATTATATTTATTTTTATATTTAAATTTAAAAATCAGTTTTTTTAGATAAATACATGAATAGACTGGGAAAAGGAGATAATTATTTCCCTGTTATAAAGCTAAACATAAAATGCTAGTTTTAATTTGTTTTAATTTATACATTTTTATCTTGGGATATTATAACTTTTAATCCCTACATTTTTATGATTTATTAAGTTGAGAAATTATTAAAAAAATGAGTTGTATAGCATTAAGAAACTATAAAAACTGAGCTATTCCAAATTAATTGATTATATGGATTGAGTTATTATTAAGGACTTGATCGATGATTGATAAAGTTTCAAAACATTATATTTTCTCTTTGTTATTAAAATTTAAATTTTTATTTAAATAGGAGTAAAAGATAAAATAAGAATAGTTTCTTTTAATGTCTCTTAAATTTTAATTTATTTTTAACAAATGCTCCTATAATTTTTCATTTAAAAGATTAGAAATAAGTTTTTTCACTCTACAGTCTCAAATATCACCAATAAAAGAAGATAAGGATATGCCATTCGCGACTGATCATGAGCGCTTAACCCCTCAATCTCACTCCCTCCTGCCTTCATATATATGTGTGTGTGTCACACGCGGACCCTTCGCTTCACCTTGCTCTTTCTTCAGAAATGGCCGTCGTTCGTCAACGCCGCCATCTCAAGCTTTGCGTTGCGCTGCCGGAGCCCTCCGATCGCCGCCCTCGCTTCCCTTTCCCCACCAATTCATCTTCCTCCACCTCCTCCTCCTCCTCCTCCTCCTCCGCTTCAGACATCACTCTTAACGAGATCGAAAAGCTTGAAGTTCTCGGCCATGGAAATGGTGGCACAGTCTACAAGGTTCGCCACAAGCGAACTTCTGCTATATATGCCCTGAAGGTCGTCAACAGCAGCTCCGACCCGATTACCTGCAGGCAGGTCCGGCGAGAGATGGACATCCTCCGACGGACGGACTCACCGTATGTAGTACAGTTCCACGGTTTCTTCGAGAAACCGTCCGGCGACGTGGCGATTTTGCTGGAGTACATGAACTTGGGGACGCTGGACACTGCTGAAGAACAGCGGCACTTTCTCTGAATCCCAACTCGCGACGGTGGCGCGTCAAGTTCTCAGCGGGCTGAGCTATCTTCACGCGAACAAGATTATCCACCGCGATATCAAGCCGTCAAATCTGCTAGTGAATCAGAATATGGAAGTGAAGATCAGCGATTTCGGAGTCAGCAAGGTCGTGTGCCGGACGTTGGACGCGTGTAATTCATACGTCGGTACGTGCGCGTACATGAGCCCAGAACGGTTCGACCCGGATAGATATGGCGGGCACTATAACGGGTACGCGGCTGATATATGGAGCTTGGGTCTCACGTTGTTTGAACTCTATGTGGGTCATTTTCCCTTTCTTCCAGAGGGTCAGAGACCCGACTGGGTTGCCTTGATGTGTGCCATTTGTTTTGGCGACCCGCCTACCTTGCCGGAGAGTGCGTCCGACGAGTTTCAGAGTTTCATGGAGTGTTGCCTGAAGAAGGAATCAAGCGAGAGATGGACGGCGTCTCAGCTTTTGAACCACCCGTTTCTTTGTCAGTAATAACCAGCAAGCCGACCCGTTTATCTCCATGACGGCCCGGGTTAATAAGATTGGGTCGTTTTTGCTTCTTCTTCTTTTGTGGATAAGCCATCCGGCATGCAATTTTCACTTTTTCAGAATAATTCTCTTACTGAATTATGCTGAGATGTAAAGAATTAATTCTGGCTGCTTTAGTTATATAATCTTCCTTGAGATTCATATTTACACTAGTTTGATTAGTGTTTAATTAGAAGAATCAAGTTGGCCGAAAAAAAGAAGAAGAAGGAGAAGAAGGAGAAGAAGAAGAAGAAGAATCAAATCGATCAATCGGTGCATTTATCATGAAGTTGACTTGTTTAACCTTAAAGTTGACAAAAAAAAAAAAGTCATCCATCATCAACCGAACAAATTAATTTAAAGATGTGATAATGAAACTTATAATTTTTCAAGTTTGCTTTAATAATCAATTTGATCATTCAAGTCTAATTTTTATTAATTTTATCTTTTAACTTTCTTTCAATTATCAATTTAGTCTTTATTATTTAAAGAGGAGATAACATGAATAAGGGAATAGTAATGATAGCCATATAGATTAATAAAAAGAAGTATAATTATTTAAGAAGGAAAAAATTTAAAAACAAAAAAAAACAAAAGAATAAAACACAACATCAAGGATTAGATAGATAAAAGCTAAATTGATTTGAGGAATAATTTGTTTTCATTTAAATACAAATACATATCAAGTCATCAATATACTTTACACATTCAATTAATTTGATAGTTAATTTGTATTTTGAAATTTAATGTAAAGGACTAGCATAATGATTTTTAAAAAAACATGAAGGATTAAATAGATCAAAATTAAACTTGAGATGTTTAATTGATAATGGAAACAAACTTGAGAAATTAAAAGTTTCATTATCCTTTTAAAGAATTAGTAAAAATTGGACAAGTTAACAGTAAATTAAGTAATTAAACACTTCTATTTTTCCCAACTGAGTAATTAAACACTTAAAAGCTAACATTTAGACACTTTGTAGCAATTAATATTCGCCGTCCAAAAAGATTTTGTGAATTTAAAATTGACATAAAAATTAGCAATACAATAATTGAACTAAAATTAAAACTAATAAAAATTTGAATAAGTTAACACTGAATTAATAAGATTGAATTTTGGCCTTACCTGACTGAAATTGAAATTCAGGCATTTTGCAAATATTCTTCCTTAATGTATGTAGGTTTAACTTAAATGACACACACACAGACACACACAAATCATCCATATAAAATTTTAAAAAATTAATGCAATTGGCACTTTTTATAAGATATGAATATTATGGTTTATTTTTCTAGCAAAAAGAAAAAACTTAGTATGGTTTTTCTCTTTATTTCATGAGAAAATATACTATTATTTACTCATTTTAAACTTGGTGCGTTGCTGCAGGAGGAAAAAAAAATGAAAAGGGAAAAAGAGGCTTGAAGCAATTACTGAGATAGTGGCTTCAATAAAATCCATGAAAAATAAATCAAACAAACATAATAGAAAAGAAACGAAACAGATCAAGTAAAGCAAGAAGAATTAAAATATAAAGAAATAGATTTGTATTTAGTTAGTTGTTTGATAGATATATTCCAATTATTTTGTGCATACCTCATATTGTGGGAAGGAGACTTAAAAGATGTCTAGACTAATTTAGATTGAGTCAAAATAAAATCTTTTCAAGTAGAAATTCTACAACCAACGCTGTTGCATTTGTTCCAGAGTTTGAACTTGACATTTCTAATTATTTCAATGTTACAAAGGTAAACTTAAAATTATGATTTTAATTTAAAAAAAATCAAGTTAAAAGTGTACAATTTAAAATTATATTAATTAATTTTAAAATTTTTATTTTTATTAAATATGAATAAATATAAATAAGAATACTTTTTCATCAGTTATTTTAAAAAATGAAATTTAATTTATTTTAATCAAAATTAATAAAATAGATAAGTTAACACAAACAATTAAATTTATTTTAGTAATTTTAATGTATCCAACTCAAAAGTAAAACTGATGACACAATGCCAAAAAAATTTCCTTGCTCTTAGTGGATTTTATCAAATTTACTATTGTCTATAGAATTTGTGTTGAATTTTATCTATAATTTAAATAATCACTATAAAATTAATTGTTGCAAGCTGCACTCTTTATAAAATATTTAACATTTTATAAAACATATAAAAATGTGTCTGGTAAACTTTAAAATACACAATAAAGTATGAATAGTTTATTGATATAAAACCGGTGGGCGAGGATAGAATATGACTTCTCAATTTTATCGCAGAAGGAAAAGTGGGGCAAGTAGGTCCCACGTGATTAGGAATAAGATGAATGTTGTTTGGGGAATCATCTTGGAAACGGGCAAAGGGAAGCGCACACAATCAATGTTGACAAACATGTCCTAATCACCTGACACCGCCATGCATCCACTTCAACGTGCAACACTCCTGCTTTATTTTCTTTATTTATTTTTGTGTATAATGAAATAAAATGCGTTAATTTATTTAATTGCCAGATGTGTAAAGTATGCGTTTTAATCTGCTTAAAAGACCCTTGTTGTAATTAAATTTCTATATAGTAGTTAAAAAATTAGAAATAATAATGACAATTAGGCCTTAAAATTTTGAATTAATAACATGCAGGTCTCCAACAAAAAAAAAATCCTAAAATAAAATGTGAATATCAATTCAAACATGTATAAATTTAAAATTTTTAATTACATATAAGATATTTAAATTTTAAAAAAAACATAACTTTAAGATTGTATGTGAAATTCTTGGTTGTAACTTTTTGAATGAATATTTGTAATTATTTTTTGAAAATTTTGCCAAAGATCTAATTATCATTAATTTAATATATTTTAGAACTTAACTATCACTTTTTCAAAAAAAAAAATAATCAGTGCTATATAGAGATGTATAAGATAAATTTTGTATCGACCAGGCCAACTGCATCATTTGTAAGCTATCTAAAAAATTACATCAATTTAATTAAATAAAATATTATATGTCATCATTTTAAATTATTTTATTTTTAGAATATGGTGTCTCTTTAATCTCTTGTTTTTTCTCTCTATTATCAATAATACAGAATTAATTTATATTTACAAATTACAATCACATGATGACATGATATTTTTTTTACAAGATCGCCCCTAGGTAACATGATATACGGGAATTTTTCATTTATAAATGTCATTTTTTGGGGGGAAAAAGATGACGTGACATCTCATCGCAACAGCTTGTATTGTTGTTGCTGCTGTGTTTTCTGCCGCTGCATTTGATTTAATATTAAAAAAAATGATAAGTAAGAACCTTGTAAAAATATTAATACTAAATTAAAAATTTTAATATTGAAATATAGTAGGAGGGGTACTGAAATTTGGAAACATTAGTGTTAAAAAGTCTTATTTAACATTAATATTTTTACAAGGTCTTTATTTGTCATTCTCCCTATAATATTTGGAAAAGAACAGTGTTAACCGTTTTTTTACTCTTGAGATGCTCTATATTCTGGATTATTTGCATTTTTTTAATAATATGAACGGACTATGCTCTATGTTCCGGCTGGGTTTGCTTTCTGTTAGTACTATAAAATAAGTTTATAAGAGCGTATTTTAACCTACGAGAGCACTTTGAATAGCATTTTTTATAGTAGTGTATGTTATGAGTATTGAATCGTGCTAATAACATGCCACTTCTCGCACGATGCTCTCTGTTCGAAGGTTCTAAGTTTTTCCTTTCTTTTTTGTTCATTTTTTTTCAATGGCTTGGAGGGATTTGTGTAGATCTGATTGATATTTGGATTTTTGTTTTGAATTCTGAGTTTTCATTTTGACATCTGGAGCATGGTTCTCCATTCTTGTTCTCCATTTATATGATCGGTATTTGAATTTTCATTTTGATTTCTAATTTCCGTTTTGATATAATATATATATATATATATATATAGAGAGGATGGTTCTTCAATCTTGTTCTCATTGAGATCTAATTGATATCTGGATTTTTCGTTTTGATTTTTGAGTTTTTGTTATGATATCTGGGGATCCTTCATTCCTATTCCGTATTGAGTTAGTCTTTTGATAATGGGAGGTAGTGATGAAGGGGAGAGGGTGATAAATATCTATGTGGAGCGCCAAGTGAACATTTTTTGTCAAACGAAATTAGTTAATTGTCCAAATAAACTTCAAGTTTCAGTGAGGGCAAAAATGTAACGTTTTTATAACCTCAATGCTATGCTTGGTAGTAAAAAAAAAAAAAAAACAGAGAGTGAGAGAGAGAAAAGTAGAGGAAAAAATATTTTTTTTCCTACTTAACTATAGAGAGAAGTGGGAGAAAAATAACGTGTGAAATCCATATAGTTTTATTTCAATTTTTCTCTTCAATTATGAAGAGACTTTAAAGACAAAATTTTATTTTTAAATTTACCCATCAATTTTTTGTTGCCACCTCTTGCTTCTCTCCATTTTTATCATGATATTTGTAGTGTAGTTATATCTGATCACTAACCTTTGTTAATCAAATGATATTTAATTTTTAGATTAATTAGATAACTGCTAATTCTAAATTTAATTTATTATCTTATATTTGGCTATAGTTTCAAATTTTAATATTATTATAAATTTAATAATTTAATAAACAAAATTTTAAATTGGATAAAATAATTTTGGTCAATGTTTGATAAAATAATTTTTAATTATGTTTTTATTCAATCAATAATATATGACAAAAATTATTATATATAATATGTTAAAATATTAAATTTTATTATATACATATTTTATAAATAATAAGGTTGTTATTATCTATATAAAATTAATAACTTTTCTCTCTTTTTTATTTTTCTTGCTCAGCCAAGTATAGTAAAAGAAACTTGTGGGCCTGTTTGAAATTATTTTTGTTTTATTGTTTTGAAAAGTGATGTTTTATAAAATATATTTTGAGAAAAAAAAATAATAAAATATGTGTTTTCTCATTCTTCTTCATAATCCCAAAACATTTCAAAAATTTTTTATTTTTCTATTCTCCAAAACAATACTATGTTTTTGTTTTTCAAAATACTTTCTGAAAACATGTTATCAAACATATTTTTTTATTTTTATTTTGGAAAAAAAAATTACTTTTATAACAGGTTGTCAAACAGGCTCTATAGCTCTTTACTTTTCTCTCCACTTATTTTCTTTTATTTCTATTTTTTCCTGTGAGCTAAGCACATCATAAGAGCAATATTAATTCAAAATCAAATTTTAGACTAGATTAAAACTATAAAAAAAACTAGATGATTAAGGGCATGCTTGTTTTCAGTTTTAAAAATTTTTTAAACAAAAATAATTAAAAGTTTTTTGGATTAGTGCTTTCAATTTAATTATTTCCAAAACTTCAAAAAAAAAACAAATGAATAGAAACAACCAAAGTTGTTTTTATTTTATTTTTTTTTCAAAATATACTATATTTAATTATTAGAAATTACAGTTATCTCAATCAATTTATATCACAAATTACCATCATTAATCTCCTATAATCATTACTATTAGTCTATTTTTTTCATTCTAAAACTATTTTTAAAGTAACATAGCAAACATATTTTTATTTTGTTTTATTTTGACAAACAATTCTAAAAACTATATTTCAAAATATTTTAAAAAATGGAAGCCCTTAATTTTTCTAATATTTGCTATGAATTTTTAAATTTTCCTTTGCTTTATCAAGCATATGTGCTTAGGACCTTTCATTTTCCTTTATTTTATCAAACACATTTGTCAAGAGTCTTGTAGCTTAATGGTAGTATAAGGGGAGGGGTTGTTGTGAGTGGGCATCATCATTCCCTTCAAATTAAAGCTTAGACATATTATCAAGAACAATACAATTAAATATAGCTTGGTTTGGATGAAGAAAAAAAGTGAGAAGAAAAATTAAGAGGAAAATTTTCTAAAAATAATACTTTTTAACTATTTTTAAAAGTCTTTCTTCCTAGTTTAATTTACTTCCTCAATATTTTCTTTTCTTCTAATGAAAGGTTAAGGCTAATTCAAGTAATAAAATTGAGATAGGTTTATAAGTAGAAAAGTAATAAAATGCATTACGAAGAAAGTCACTGTCAAAAGTCTTCAATAGCCACAAAAAGTCACCACAATGTTATTGTAAGAGTTTCTGTCACTGATTCTATCTGTAACGACAATAAAAATTATTACTAAATATACACAATCAGCAAACAACATGTCACCATAGAAAGCAAAGATGGTCGTCGTAGAAAGTTGAGAATTAATGACGACTTTTTGTTGCTGTTAAAAAATAATGCTATTCAACCTTGCCACATGAAATACCTTTAATTTAAGCATATTAAACCACATCAAAGACAATCATGGTAATAAAAAACCAAGCAATTAGTATCAAAGGCAATTATCATGGTGGACAATGATCAACCTTGACTCTCTAGAAACCCCCAAATAGTTTCATATAAAGAATTATTGGTAATTGAGATTTTAAAAAGAATCATTTAAAAGATCAAAAACTAAGATTTGGAAATCATTTAATCCTTAAGAATCATAGTAAAATATGTTTGGGAAGCATGCAAAAGGTTTAGGATTAAAGACATATTGAAACGGGGTTACAAAATTCATTTTCACACATATATAGAAACCATTCACCTTGGCCAAAAGTGTGCTTGCCGTAACTTATAGCACAAAGAATATCCATTGTAGCCGACAATACCATTTGCCAAAAGCTAGATCTTGTTTATTGATGACTAAACTAAATTTTAATAATGATTACTGTAACATCTTAGGTTTCTAAACTGAGAATTTTCAGTGTTTCTAAAGGTATTTTAGTCAATTTAAATAAATTATTGATTAGTGATGTATATGGGAGATTAATATAATTTTTAAATCCTTGGATAACCTTAGAAGAAGGCTAAGTTGAAGTTCAAGTGAGCCATGACATGGAGGAAGGTTTAAATGATAAGGAATTCTTTGTGCTATGCACCACAATGCACGTATAAAAAATTAGCATCTATCAATTCGCAAAAACAGACTGGAATCAGAGGCAAGAAAGAAGGAAAAATGAAAGAGTAACGGAGAGAACTCATGTACTGCTAGGACACAATCCTTAAACCACTTTAGATGCATTTAGAGCTTGAATCATCATTGGGTAAGTTTCACATTTCATCTCCTCCCTCTTTATGCAACATTTTTGAATTAAAAGGTATTGTGGGATTTGTTTTCACTTTTTTGGATTTAGACTGAATCCATTAGCTTATTTAAGGTCTTAGGGAGTTAAATCAAACTTCTAACTCTAAATTTATGAGTTTTATGGTGGTTTGAGATTTTTAGTTAGGGTTTGAATGAATCCTATGTTAGAAATTGAAGGTTTTGGACAATGTAAATAATTGGCCAGTGATTTTAGTATGTTAAGATGTTTAATAGAATGGTTGGAGTGTTTAAAAATAATTGATATGGTTAGGTAAGAAATTTGAGTGTTTGGGCACTTAAAACCTAGTAAATTTTATCTGGAGTGATAATTGATAATTATCGCTTAATTGTGTAGATTGAGTATTGTTCGAGCCTTATTGTATATATAGAATGTGTGGAGCTAACGTTAAATCATAATAACCCCTTTTGTGTGACAAAAATTTGAGGTAACGGAATAATTTATACTATTTGATTATATTACTTAACTGTTTGTAAGTATATATATTAAATTTGTTACTTAGCATTTGATAACCTTGTATATTGCGAAATATGATTTTGTGTATGAAAAATTATTTGCAAACAATGAGAATGGTGAAAGTTTATATGGATTGGTTGAGAAATTTGAAACGTCTATGTGTTATGTATGATGAGTGTGAGCATGATCATGTTAAGGGGTGGGAGTTCACTAAGAAGAAATAGTGAAAATCTATATGACATGTATATCCTTAATATCTTGTGAAGCACGGTATTGGAGATTTTCTCTTTAATATCTATACAGGATACAGTGTTGGCAGACTGATGCCTCTTATCATCAATATGTAATGTTGGAATAATGACACTCCAATTAGTGTGCGATGGGAGGAGACTATAGTTAAAAGTAGGATAAGACACCTTTGGCCGGGTGATCCTACCATTGAAGGTGATCTCGACCATTATGAATGTATACTTGGTTCTGGAGCCTATAGTTTCAATCAGGGTGATATGAAGGTTTGGATGGTAGAATGATCATGCTAGTAATAAATGATCGGGTAAGTATGCTATAAATGTTTTGGTGCTTAATAGCTTTACTCATTTATGGTTGTGCATGTTAATTAATAGTAGTGAATTATTCTGTAGAGATATTTTATCTCACCCTATGGTTATATTTTACAGGCGAGGGCTCCAGATAGGGGCAAAGAAAGGGAATAGGCGACTGAAGAGTGAAGATTATTATTGTATAACTCTTTCCTTTCCTCTTTTTGGGTTTGTAACAAATATTGCTATATATAATATCAATTTAGAACCATGACATTGTTTTGTTATCACTTGTATAAGAATATGTGAAATGTGTGTATCATGGCCCAAACTTGATGTTGTTGTAATAAAATGAGTGTGCTTGGCCAAGATACAATTACAAGTGATATATTTAAAATGATTTATGCATTAAAATGACCAGATCGATATGTGTATTAAGTTTTATCCACCCCTTTGTGTTGTTGTGAATTGGGGGTTTGGTAGTCATTTTAAGTATGAATGTTTAATTGTGTGGTATGATTGGCTTGTTATGTTGTGTGTGGTCCATTTAAGGTGATTCAAGTGGTTTCTTTGAAAGTGTTTCGAGATAAAAATGAACTATTTTGGATTCGAGTGTCTATCTTTTTAATGAATAATTATTTAAGTGTGAGACCAGTGCCATTAGCTAGAGGACTCGAAAAGTTTTGTGTGGATACTTAAATCGCTCAAATCAAATGTTGGATGACAAAATGATGTGCTCCGAAAATTTAGAGTGCTGTCATGATAATAGGTGTGTATCGTGGCACAAGTACCTTCTGAAGGACTCATCTCTCTGTGTCATCTACCGCGACAGACAGACTAAATTTGTAAAAAACTTCTAGATTGTTTCAACTTGTTTTAAGTGGTATTGGTTTTTATGCTTCCATTATCATATTTCATTGATTCTGAACTATAATTGAGCTCCAATAATATTTTTTAAAAGGTTTTTTTTGAGATCCCATTGTTTAAAACTAATTATCTTTAAACCCTTGAGTTGTGATAACTTTTTTTTGAGATTTTTTTATTATCCTGATTATCACAATAACGTGTAAGAGTATTATCCTGATAATGTCAAAGCAAACGTTACAATTACAAGAAAAAAAAAACACATTTTAGTTTTGGTTGAATTAACATATTCTTTCTATATGATAGTTGTTAAATTTCAGGCTTTATAGGCAAAACTATTTTGCAAATGATAATAGAATTGATGATTTTAAATAAAAAATATCATTAATAAATAAAAATTAAAAATATAATTAACATTACTTGTAATGATATTAATTTTTTGCATCAAAATAGAATTATGTTTTTTCACAAATATCAAACACTTTAGACTGTGTTTGAAGCCCCGCACAACGGCAGCTTAGGAACAATGTGATTTGGAGAGCATCATATTGTCATCATAAATGACGAAGCCAGAATCCAAAACCAGAGAGTACAAGATAATTTAATTTAAAAATTAATTTTGAAAAAGTAATAATTTAATAATTAAAAAAATACTTACATTGGACTAATATTTAGAAGTAAACTGATCATCATTTTTTAAAATTTTGTATTAAATAGATTAATATGATCTTTTATGTAAATCTACTTATCATATATTATGTTGATCATCATTATTTTTTGAGTTCAAATATTTTTTATTTAGTCAAGATGGTGCAAAATATTAAGAGTTGAGAGTACAAAATTGCAAAATTTGCATACCTTACTTGTAATTTTACTCAAGGATGCATTTGTACACCCTCATTTTAAAATAGCTCTGCCACTTATGAGTGTCAAAAGTTTTATAAAACAAAATTAAGGTTTATAAGTTGAAGATTCATCTAATATATAAATATTTTTGATTGGGCTATATTTTTAAACTTGTAAACTCCGCTCTGCAATTTTACAAGACTTCTCCGTACAGGACTCAGCACAAATGTCTTCCCTATTAGCTGATTTGAGCAATCAAATTGTGAAAGTGTAAACAATAAACATTATTGTGTGGGAATATCACGTTAGTTAGCACTTTACATATCACCAATCAATTTAATATGCGTGTGTTTGTGTAATTAAGATGTAAAATTTTTTTTAATCTAACATCGAGTTTAGCTGATTGTGACTTGTTCATTTTACGATCGAATTTTAATATTACTATCCTTGATTTGACATTTGAATCACTAAGCAAAGACGACACTTGTGTATCGGTTGTCCAACTCTAATTTTAATTCTAATCAAAAGAAAATGGCAGCATACTGTTTCTTAATTTAATTCAATTAATATATATTTCGCATCCTGATCATTTTTGTAATTCAACTATTCACGCTAACTATTTGTTATGTTTTTAAGAAAATTAACTCAAATGTTCAGGTTCAATTATGACTAATATTTGTTTGCGAGAATTATTTAAATTACAACAGTAAAATTAAATATAATAAGGTTTATCAACAACTGAACATAATGTAATTCTCCCTATTTGATTTTGGGCTTGGTCAGCCCAAATCGATCATATTGGACCAATTGCAAGGCCCAATTAAACATAAGAGTGCATCATCTCAAAAGAATTTGTGGGTACTAAAATTTCCTGCAAAGTCCTATAGAACTATAATTGAGGATTCAACACACCCGATAATTATACCCCAAAAAAAAAAAAAACACACCCGATAGTATTCACAAAACCTATCTTTTGAATATTAGAATTACACTCATTGAAACAACATTTTGTGTTACGATATTTTGTCCAGCAATATAATTTTTGCAACCCATCGCATAATTAGATTTTCTAAACAATTTTTTGACTGATTTAGTTAAAGGATTTGACAGTAAATACATAAAAAATAATTTACATCAAAATTAATGCCGATGGTCTAACACGCACAACCATGTACATCCAAAATTGACTCTATATCTATGAATATCACTAGGTCATATTATCAAGTGTGATAATATTGGACTCAAGAAGAACCTTAAGCGAATTTGCAACTAAAAACATATCATAAGCTAAACTGATACATGTATGAAATGGATTTATAAATAACATGCCACTTCAATTACACAAGAATAATAGAGCTATAGAAGCTGTAATATATAATACAAGGAGTAGCTAGAAGATAATACACTGATAATTAACAGTGAATAACAAGAAATTAACTGAGAAAAAAGTAACTATTTAATTAATAATATTAAAGTGAGCTGAAGAAGAGGACGTCAAATAAAGTATATATCCATGCAGTGATTCAGCAGGACATAGAGATATATAGAAAGTGGTATGACTTATACCAAGCTATAGCTGCAAAAGAAGATCAATATGTAGCTACACAGCTCTAGATTAAAGTTTAACAGAAGCCAAACATGTCCTAAACATGGTGCGAAAGCATACATGCAGAAGATAGCTAGCTACACAACTAGCTAGAGATGATTTAGATATGCTATCAAGGATGTGTTTGGAAGTTGGAGTGAGGAGAGGAAGATTGATGATGAGAAGAAGGAGAAGAAGAAGATAGTGTTAATGCAGTGAGGTCTCTGAGTTGAGAATGCATGTTGTTGATGAAATCCAAGGACTCTATTTGTGGTTCTTCCATTGCTTCTTTCAGCTTCCCTAGTGCCATACAATATGCTTCCTGTTATATATATTCCATTCAAAACAATTACATTAAATTAAAATTCTCCATTCTTTTTAAGTAACTATAACTATATATATAGCCTTGTTAATTGGCCCTAATAAATCTTCAGATGAGCTCTAATTCATCACAATGGTGTGGTAATTTAGAAGTGTGCTAAACATTATGAGTATAATATTTGAAGTAAAAATAATATTTCTTTTCTTTGTAACATGAGCTTAGCTATAAGTGAAATTAATAAATTCCTTCTTAATAATATTTGAAAAGCATATATATATAATATCGAGTAGACGAGGAGAGACAGTGATAGCATTTATACAAGCTAAGTTACTAATTAACCCTATATATATAACCTAGCTTTGCGCCTTTGAAGGATAAATTACATATCACATTTATATTTCCAGAAACGTAACTATGCATATTTCTCTCAGTGTAAAGTCCCTTGTTCTTTCACGATGCAGAGAAGATTAATGACCAATCAGAGTCAGACAAGTCTCTCTTCAGACATGTGTAAGCTCTAGCATGGCTTCTGTTCATTATGATTAATTTAATAAACAAGTTAGTTTTTTCAGCACTAACTACTTGATCACTGAGATTCTCAAGAATTAATTAACTACCCACTTGAGAGAGAGAGAAATAAAGAGAGGTGAAATGTAGTGCATATTTAGATGTTACCATGAAGTGATCGAGCTCTGAATGACTACACAAGCCCAGGTTTTGCTTCTTCATTGCTTTCTTCTTCTTCACTTTTTCCAAGTTGGAAATGTCACTCACCTCAACAACACAAGCACAAATACCAGTATTAATACAAACACCCTATTATTAAGCTAAGCCAGTTCAAGATTTCTATATATATATAGCTTTATAAGGTACAGATGTACGGTTTCAAGAAAAGAAAATTAAGAGTAGTCCCTTTGTAAATTCAGAGATGGACAATGAAATCGCGTTGTGAAGCATGCATGACAGTAAATCTTGATCATAATTAATCCCGGCCGTACGGAGTTCAACATGAAATTAATGATGAGTTGTTTGAACTCGTTTAGGTTATGACTTTTAAGTAATTAAGTGTCATTTTACAGTGAGAATTAAAGCAGCTAGCTTTAATTAGAGTATGAGAGGGAGAGGGACCAAAAATACCTTCAAACAGTTGAGGTGTTGTTGAACAAGAAGGTCATAGAGTGGATGGTTAGAGATTCTGGTCTTGAGGATTTCGTGATCTCTCTCTTCTTCTTCATCTTCCTCTTTCTCCGTTGCCGAATATTCTTCTCTTTTTTTCCCACTCATATTACTGCTTCTCTTTCTGAGATCTCAATGATATATTTCTGATGATGAGCAGGTACAGTGCTTCAACCTAGCTTTGCAATCTATGGAAGAAAAACAAGTGATGTTGTCCGGCCCATAATATATATATATATATATATATTATTGGTACAGTATTTGATAATTGATGCTACTGATAATAATAATAATAATAATAATAATAATAATAATAATCCTACTGTGTGGAGTCCGGACTATTGAGGAAGATGATGAGGTCATTCACAGGAGATGCTCTCTCTTTTTGGAGAAACCAATTGAATGAAATGACCCTTACGTGCAGACGTGTTCATTGTGATAAATTGTAAGTAACACATGTTGATAGGCGCTCATGGACGTAATTGCACTTTCATTTCAGATGCTATAGCTGAGTGTTAAACCTCGTCTTTTCATTTTAATAAAATATAAATACTTTTAACTTTATTTTTTTTAATTAATAGATAAGATCAATGGTTGTTATCAACCATCATGTATTTAGGTTCAACCATAAAATATAAATACCTCTAATGAATGGGCATTTATTTGACAGTTTTTAACTGTTAAGTACAAAAAAATTATCAAATTAAGTAATGATTTTTTTATAATAGTGTATCTATATGAATATGAAGAAAAGCCCAATACTCATATTCAATGGGTGTTTCATTCTTAAAAAAAATCTAGTATCAAAATTATCATTATCTACTTGATGTGCAAGGACATCTGACATCTCTTATCGTAATGACGATGTATCGATCAAAAGGTGACTCTAGTCACAACTGCTCCATATATGAGTTGGATTGCTTCTTTAGAATCATAATGAATTTTAACATGCATGAGAATAGTTTTCTTTCCAGAACAGGGTTATTCCTTCCAAAATATCCAAAAATTTTGCAAGCGGGATGTTAACCCAAAAATATTGTAAATTCCTTTTTTCCAATGTCTTAGAGAAGGTGTCACAAATACAAGTTTGAAAAGAAAATTTATTCTAAAAGATTAACTTGTTAGTTTAGAAGGTTGCTTGAACTTATAAATCCAAAATCGACCATGTGAGACTCAAAACACTGATAAATTTAAGGAGAGAATTTATCTTAAAAGACTAGTATATTGGGTGAAATAATTTTTTAAACTCATAAATTTCATTTTATTAGTACAACTTTTTGATATAAAACTCATAATAATGTCATCTTATCTGAGAGCCAACATTCTCAATAGCTTCCCTTTACATATTTCTTAAAAAATTAGTTTGTCATGAAAGTCTATTCAACTTATAAACCTGGGTTCAATTGTGAATATGCCTCATTGCCCTACTTTCTTCCCTAATTTTATCATGAAACACGTTAAAAGATCCTCTATACCAATTACATACTTGTATCTATAGAGATTGAAAGAAAGGGATGGAAATTTCCTTTATTATTATTATTATTATTTGGGTTTATTTTGTTGGTTCTGTGTTTTGCAGTCCCTCGTTTTCAAGAACGAAAGCAACACTTCATAAGTTTCTCGAGCATCGGGAAGACTTTGTTAGTACACTTGATCTTAATGAATGGCCAGCTTGCCTTGTCTTTTTCTTTACACTTCTTTTCATTTTCTTCTCACAGCTCTCTCTATCTCTCTAACCAAAAAGGCCAAAACAGATACTGTTCATTTCTGGTTTCTTCCTCGTTATAGTTCCTTGTTCATTTCTATTTCCATCACTGTAACTTGGTCTCCGATCTACAGGACATAAAATGATTATTTTATTCACTTTATAATGACAAAAATGAAAAAGCTAAGTCACATTATTCAACACTATAGCATATCCCCATGTGCTTCCCTGAAATATCTACCTCACAATAATTCTTAGGGCATGTTTGTGCGTTGTTTGCGCAATCATGATCTTGTTCTTGCCCTTGCCCTTTCCCTAAAACAAAATTTGTGAAAATATTTTTCATGCATGATAACAATTTTCAAGACTAGTATATATTTATTTTATCCATCATTGCCACGAGTATTTTGGTGTTTAGAATGAGTGAATAGTGGCCAGGAAGCCAGGCAATATGCGATCGATCACTTCATTCCGTATGAACTTTAAGGTATATAAATTAACATGGAAGCATCAAACGTAAGGTGAAAAGCATTTTAATTAAGTATCTGCAATATCTTATCGTTGTTTTTCTGACTGGGTGTGTGTGTGTGTGTGTAATCTATGACTTATAGATAATTTGATTTATTTGTTGTAGATTTTATGTTTAACATTGACATTGATGATTGACCAAAATTTGCATAAACTTCGACTTGCTGTATATATTTATTTGATTTTTTATAATTTAAAAATTAGTCCTTTAAAACTTTAAAATTTGTATACAACATCTTGTCATTAATTATTTTATAATTATATGTAATTTATCCTCTTTAAATTTTGAATTTATTATACAAAATTTGAAAACAACAATGAGTGTAATTAAAGATACTCTCTCTTTCTCAAATTATAAGATAACTTTAAAAATGTTTTATGATCCTTAAAATATAAGACAATATGACCCAAAAAAAATGATGTCATTAATGTTACTTTTCTAATGTTACCTTTTAAGTGCTTATAGTAAAATAATTAAGAGTGTATATTTAAACAAAGAGCATTTTGGAATTGGTATGTGTAATCTTATGTGAAATTATCTTATAATTTAAAATTAAAAGAATATTAAAATACTTGTTATATTATGTGTTAGGTGCATGTTTGGGTTTGAATTCAAAGGTTTAGAAAACTGAGTATATCCTTCAGCCATATCTGGCTACTTTGAAATACCACTCAAAATTAGATTTGCTATACCACTATTTAAAATTAGACTAGCAAACTTCAGTTTTGCAAGTTTAAATTTGTTTAAACTTAAGTCCACGACAAGGTCAACGCCTTTGTTTACAAGTGTTAACTTTTGCATTAAAAAGTTACACTTCAACATCGCTATTACTTTATCCCCATTTGTATGGCATAGCGTTTTGAACGTGTTACCTTTGACTAAAAAAAGTGCCAACATGATTAATTTAATTTCCATTACAATAATTTACGAAAATTTAGATAAGATTATACATGATTGTGAGAGGAAGAGGGATGAAAAAGTGAACAATGCCTTGGAATGGGAGCTATGAAAGATGCTTGTCATGGGCCACAATCGTATAGAAATGAAATGTGTGTACGATGAGCTTTTCAATGGACTTCATTGAATGTGCCTCCATCTATCTAAATTATTGACTGCTTCTTCCTTTTCACCACATCAAGAAGCAAAAGATTGTCATAATAATGGGAATCTCTGTTTTACTGGAATTCGTTGCTCTTCATCCTTCTATTTTATCCTATTTAAAATTACTTTACTTTCCCCAAAAAATAAAGTTTTTATATGACAAAACATCATGATGGTCCAAATTCTCAATTCCAAATTTAGGATTTTTAACCGTAAATTAAACATTTATATTTTATTTATAATTCTTATAATAATTGAGATTTTTATTTGGAACAGTCTAAGTCGACACTTGTTTTTTTTAGAAATTTTTAAATTTATAATTATTTAAATTAATATTTATAAATTTATTTTTTTAAAAATTTCATTGAAAATTTAACCTGTCATCCTCCTTACATTGCTGCTTTGTGCCTTCTAATGATATATAGGAGGCCCAGATAAAAATTCACGTCCATGGAAAATGTTGTATCTTCTGTTATATATATACAGGCATAGATATGGATGGAGAGGAAGAATGGGGCCTTTATAATTATAATGCTATGTCCATGTATTGGGCTTCGGAGATCAGAGTCCAGTAGATTATGGGCTGACAGGGCCCAAAAACTATTCATGGGCTCCATGCTTCATGACAGCCCGGCAGACAGGATAAGATAAGAGTAGAGCTGTCAATTAGGGCCGGCCCTTGAAGGGTTAGGGCCTAAACAGGCTAGCCCTAATAAGCTCGATTACATGTCAGGGTTTCATTTTTTAATGCCCGGCCCTAGCCCTTAGGGCTAAAGGGCCGGCCCTCAGAGCCTCGGCCGTATTTTTTTAAAATTATTTTTTCAATTAAAAATTATAAAATATATATTTATAATCATAAAAAAAATTATTATTCATAAAATTAAGTTTAAGAAAATAAATTTAAATTAATTTACACCACAATAATAAAGAAAACTAAAATATTTAGGTCTAATATCAAATAGTAACATCAAAGTGAATACCAATAAAAATTAAACTTAGCTAATATTATCATAATAAATAAATGAGGGATGGATGAATGCATTTAATATGTTCATTTCTTTGAATTATGTATTTAATCTTTTATTTTTTTATATTATAATTTAAAAAAAATTATAAACGGGACTAAAAGAGCCGGCCCTTTTATTTTCCCTTTTAGGCCCTATTTACATTTTTAAAGGTAAAATGGAAGCCTGACCCTCAATTTTTTCGGGCCTAAAAGGGCCAGCCCTACGGGCTCAACCCTAATTAACGGCTCTAGATAAGAGTGCCAACCTGAGAGGCAATAATAATATACAAGGCGTCAATGACAATACAAGGAGGAAGGAGCAATTCCATGAGTTTATCATCTTGCCTCAAATTTCGTATCAGTTTAATTATTTACAAGCTTCTAAGTATGTTAACTTGCATGCTTGTTGATGATTGCAGTGTGTTTTGTCTAAATGCTTGAACAAATACCTTACTTCCTCCTGTTTAAAATATATATTTTTAGTTAATCTGATTTATAATATAAATAACTTAATATTTGTAAAACAATTTATAATTTCTTCCTATTATTTATTAACTTGTATTTTTTTATTTATGAATTCATGATTTTTTCTCATTCATCATAAATTAAAATTAAAGATAAAAAGAGAAAATAATGTTATATTTTTACAAGAATAAAAATTTTATTGCCACGTGAATTATTATTAAAAATATTTATATTTTTAATTAGAGGGATTATATATCAACAATTATTAAATGAATATATTTTTTATTAATAAGTCATCCAACATAAATAACAAATATTTTATACATATGTGACTATTAAATTTAATTTCTCCCACTGTATCAACAAAAAAATTCAATTTCATCCACCTTGGTTGTTTAATATATATATTGCATGTATTCTGACCTTATAACCTCACAATAATATTTTGTGAAATTGGTGGGATCTTAAGCCATGTTTGACATAGAAAACTGGGAGAGTGAGATTGACTACTACTAAGTTTTTTATTTGGTACATAAAAATGAAGATTTTAATCCTAATTCCAATCCCATTCAAGTCAAATTACTTAATGCCACCTCCTCCTTTGATATTGCAAAATCAATCTTGGATTGATTTTTATAAAGACCAAAATGCCCTTACCTCTGCATCCTGCACATTTTATCTTCTTCTTTCGTTGGTTCGAGAGTGTCTAAATCCAATATTGTTAGTGATATTTTAGCGACATCTTCTTCTTTCATTGGTTCGAGAGTGTCCGAAAATCTTTCATCTTCATCTTCAAACCTAGTTTAGTGACAACATTAGTGAAAATTTAAAACTTTAAATTTCATCATCACTTTCCTCAATTTGAGAGAGTCTAAATCTGAGAACAAGTCATTGGATGAGGTCCACCTTTGCATTTGCTCCCCAATCTGTCATCTTTATCATTAGTTTGAGAGATTCTAGATTTAGTTCTGGACAATCACCATCGTTGTGTTTGCTTCCAAATCCTCTTTCTTCTTCAATTCGAGCAATTATGAACTCTTGAATGATAGAATGAGGAATCATAATCAGAGAAAATGGGAGGGAGTTTGAGTTCGATCATGATGTTGAGTTCAAATTGAAGATGGGAGTTGAGTGAGGAGATGACTCGTGAGTCCATGACAGAGATGGGTTTTGGGACAAATTTTTTTATTAATTTTAAGGAACATTATAATTTTTTCATAACTTATATTTAATTATAAAATAAAATAAAATAAAGTATTACTTCCAATCATTACTTCATACTAGGCACAATTTTAAAGCCTCAATCTCACTTTCAATTTCAATCTTAATCTCAATCCTTTTAAATTTAGGTCTACATACCAAACAGGCGTTAACGATATTTTGTGTGCTTGGGTAGGACTTTAGAGTTATTTTCCCAATTTATTTTTGATCGCCAGACGTAAACAAGCGTCCCCATGGTGCGGTGTTTGGCACTGAAACTCATCCCACCTTCAAGCTTCTGAAATCGAAGAATTGAACCTTTTTCTTCGGAGATCAGAGTTATTGGCGCCTCCTTGCCTCCTTCAGATTCTGAAATCGAACTTTGCTGCCGTCGCTCTGGCTTCTTGTCGTTCTTCGTTCGCGTTCTGCCGTTCTCGCCTCTGCTGCGTTCCGTCATTCGTAGATGCTGTCGATCGTTCTTCCATTCCCGCCGTCTCCACTCTTGCAATCTGCAGACTCCACTGGCATGCCCTAAACTTCATCACTCCCGTGAACTCGCTTTCACATTATTGTCTGAAGTCAGCGTGGCTCAGTCCATCATTGAAGTTCGACCTGGCTCTGTTCGCGTCTGGATCTGCGCACTTGTCACGTTAAGATTAAACGTTCTCGCAGTCTCTTGACTCTCAGCCTCTCTCAGTCTCGCGGTCTGAAGCCCGTTGTTCTCGCAGCCTGAAGCTTGTTGTTCTCGCTAGTCTCCGACATCAGATCTGCTGCTTAGGTAAGTTATTTGCCTTTCTCTCAACACTTTGCAGGTCATACTTCTATTTGAGATTGAAACAGCTGTTAAAGTCGAATTTTGTAACTTCTGTGCCCGAAGAAGCGTCTTGCAGTAACTGAGGTTTCTAGACTGTTGACGTTATCGTGACTGTTCTCCCTTGTTCTAAATGATGGGTGTTTTCTGAAGTGAGGTGAAATTAACATAGGATTGTTCTAACTAGTTCTAGATAATGGGTGTTCTCTGATTTGAGATGAAATGTTAGGGAAATCCCGTGATTATACTGCAGTATGCTGATTCTCGTATACGAAGATTAGAAATTTAATAGAAATTTTGACAAGTGCCAATTGATATCCATGCTCATTAGTGCTTAGTCTGGTTCTTCTGTGACGCAAAAGAGATGGCTATTGCATTTATATCTTCTGATGCTTTACAAGTGCCAATGGTGGAGTTTACACTGTGAAGGTTAGGTTAATATTTCGTCTTTTATATGCCTTATGAATAACACTTGCATTTGTATGGATTCATTTCCCTTCTCTCTCAACTACCTTATACAAAAATGAAAAATGACAGTAATGATACAGTGAATTATTTTTAAGATTTTGTTTCTTAGTGTTGTTGCCTTCACGTACGAACTCAACTAGTTTAGCATGAATAGTGACATGTTTTTATCAGTGATTGGATTTGGTGTTCATGTCTGTTGATATACCTATGTAGGTAAAACTCCTCATTCATTAGAAGATTATCTTTATCTGAAGTTTGTTATTATGTGAGAGTCTCAGTTATCTTCATCATAACCTTTTTATGTGTACAATTGATCTCTCTATCTTCAAATTGTTTTAAATAACAAAAGAGAGGGACTGCACTGTGTGTTATAGCTCTGCATATGTGTGAGTCTCTTCATTCATCATATTTATGCTGTTTATCTTTGTCTTTAATCTACATGTGATGTGCCTAATGTTTTCTTGGAAATGTTATTTTATCTTTTTAAATGTAAAGGATTCTGATTTCCTTTTCAAGTAAGCTCAAACTTGTTTGCAAGGTATTAATATTTGCTGGATTTTAATTTATGATATTAGATAAGACGAGTACTAATGGGCAGCAACGACAATGCAAATCTAATGGATAAGTTCATCGTGTAGGAGCCATTTGAATGGGAGGAGATTATATTGAAGCCTTGACTGGTGTCTTTGTCATTTGATGCTGCTATATTGTATTGTTCAATTTTCATTTTGCGTTACTGTCATTGATGCTACTCTGATTATGTTGTAATAATTATTTAGATTTATTTTTATTTGGATTTATTAAATTGTTATAAAAATCAAGTTTTATATAAATAACATGTAGCCTTTAAATAGGATCTGTGCCTGTTTAACCTACATTTATATAGGCTTTGGTAGGCTCAAAGCCTACTTAAGGGCTTCAAGGCCCAGTTCCTTGAGCCTTTTTAAAGGCTTTCATATTAAGAGACATATAAAAAGGCTTTAGGTCACGCCAAAGCCTGAGCCTATTTCACTAAAACGTGGCCTAGCCTGTCTTGTTCCTAACCCTATTTAGAAAGTAGAGTTTGCATTGGAGAAACTGAGCATGGGAAGCGAAAATAATGTAAAACAGGGGCACAATGGGGTACCTGCCTCAAACGTGCATCCTTCATTCGTCAATCAATGCTTTGCATCATTTACGCTGATTTTGAATGACAAAAATCAGTATGAACACTTCCTAAGTGCCATGCTTTGAGCAGACAACACAACTAGCAAAGTCATGGAGTTTTTCCATCTATTCTAGTGTGTGTTACCTTATAAATATTTAATTATTGTCACTTGGTCTATTGAGTTGTATTATATCACATGATCTGTGATTAATCGTCGATGAAACCTGGCCTTGCTTAAATCACTTTGTTTCGTAGAACCATTTCTTTCTTTGTTTCTGTCAATAATAAAATTCTTGTAATTTATCTGCCTACATTACTGATTTGGTAATTTTAATATCTAATTTACTGGCCATGTTGTTTCTTGGCAAAAGAGTAATATATTTTTTGGGTAAAGAGGTCATAAAATTTTCAGTTTCTGCTTGGATGGAGTTCACCTGTTCACACATATAATGTTAGGAAGTGTCTGGGGATTTCCCCCTTCTATATTGGGTCGTTATCCTAGCCTGAAATGTGCATGTGCTTCCGAGTTTCTATTGAGTCAACAATGGACACTTGTGTACAGATGTTGAAGGTTGTACTGATATGGGTTTAGAAATTTCAGATGTCTAAAGCTAATGATGTGGAAAACCCTTCTAATCCCAAGGTTCAGAAAGGTACTGATGCCCCGTTGGCCAGTGGCAGTATCCAGGGAAATTGGTACAGTGTATTCCTCCAACAATTTTCAGTATATGGTATTGCTGCTGGATACTGCTTATCTGCATCTCTGCTCTCAATCATCAACAAATGGGCTGTCATGAAATTTCCTTATCCTGGGGCACTAACTGCCCTCCAGTACTTCACCAGTGCGGCTGGTGTCTTCATTTGTGGACGGTTCAAGTTCATTGAGCATGACTCTCTGGACCTATTGACCATGTGGCAGTTTCTACCTGCGGCTATCATCTTCTACTTATCACTTTTCACCAACAGTGAGCTGCTCCTCCATGCCAATGTGGATACTTTCATTGTATTTAGATCTGCTGTTCCTATTTTTGTTGCAATAGGGGAGACACTCTTCTTGCACCAACCATGGCCATCCCTTAAGACATGGCTGTCATTAGGTACCATCTTTGTAGGAAGTGTGGTCTATGTGCTGACTGACTACCAGTTCACATTTATGGCTTACAGTTGGGCTGTGGCTTATTTGGTTAGCATGACCATAGATTTTGTTTACATAAAGCATGTAGTTATGACCATTGGTTTGAACACATGGGGTCTTGTGCTGTACAACAATCTTGAGGCTCTTCTACTTTTCCCATTGGAACTGCTAATAATGGGTGAGTTGAAGAAGATCAAACATGAATTCTCTGATGAGTCTGATTGGTACTCTTTTCAAGTGGTTTTGCCTGTGGGATTGTCTTGTTTGTTTGGTCTATCCATCTCTTTCTTTGGATTTTCCTGCCGCAGGGCGATTTCTGCAACAGGATTCACTGTTCTTGGCATAGTGAATAAGCTGTTGACTGTTGTCATTAATTTAGTAATCTGGGACAAGCATTCAACTTGGGTGGGCACAGTGGGACTCTTGATTTGTATGCTTGGTGGGATTTTTTATCAGCAATCAACAAGCAAACCAAAGGCTCCAAAACAAGTTACTGCACAGGAGAGTGATGAGGAACAACAAAAGCTGCTTGAGATGCAAGGTAATTCAGAGACCAATATCAAGGAAAATGAAACTGCTAAATCATAGGAGTAAATCAGACAGATTATTTTTACTTCCAACAATTGCATTATTCCTTGTTAAGTGTACATTGGTTGCACAATTATGTGATGCAAGTTATTCTTTCAAATTTCATAGATGTGAATCCACGATTCTTTTGCTGCGTTCAAGTTCACATGGATTTATTTGTTTTATAGTGGCCTTTATGCACTTTTCAGGGAAAATTAAAGTAAATTGTTGCCTTTGAAATATGAAGCATTTCTCACTTTGGTGCCTTTGCCTTTTCATTTTCTGGACTAAAACATGTTGTAAATTTGGTCATTTCGTGTTCCTGGATGTTTCAACATTCATGTCGGTATATTTCACTATTTACGAATGTCGTGTACTAACTACTACAGCCATGGTTGGAAGGCATCTCAATTTTGAGGCTTCAACATGACAAACTAGTCTTCTTGAGTTTGTCTTTTCTCGTAGCTCAATCCATATCACGTTGAACTGTCCTTCAGAGTTCAGACAGTTTAGAATACTATCAAGAAAATAATAAAAAAATATTAAAAAAATCATAAAAAAAATACAAAACTTCACATTTCAGGACTTTTAAGATATGACATTTTATATAGAAGCTAATGTTTAAAAAAACATCAAATTTTGATTTGTATGTTTCTAGATTTAGAATTGATAGGTGAGCACTCCATGCAAATCTATGGGATTCACTATGACAATTAATCATTTTTTTAATGGGAGAATGATAACAAAAGTATTAAAAGTGTGAATTAGTGACAATTAAGTTTCTAACAAAATTTTCTATAAAATAAATGTTAAATATTAATTCAAACTTTTATAAATAGAAATATGAATTACAAATTAATTATTATATTTAAAATTTAAATATCCAATTTTAATATGTATGTTTCTGGATTTAGGGGGTGAGCACTCCATGCAAATCTATGGGATTCACTATGACAACTAATCATTTTTTTTAATGGGAGAATGATAACAAAAGTTTTTAAAAGGTGAATAAGTAATAGTTAAGTTTCTGACAAAATTTTCTATAAAATAAATATTAAATATTAATTCAAATTGTTATAATTAGAAATATGAATTACAAACTAATTAATACATTTAGAATTTAAATATCATATTTATAATTGAAAATTTTAAATTTGTAATTGTTTAAATTTCTATTTATAATTATTTTTTTTAATTATCGAAAATCTAGCTATTGTTAATTTATTTTTTTAAGACTTAACTGTCATTTTTTTTATTGAGTTCATGTATTTTTTTATTGAAGATAATATTATTTGAGGCAGTATTGAGTATTGATTATGGATATTTTTTTAGTTAAAATTTGAATATTAATTTATTATAATGTGAGAGATTAGTTTTTTTTATTAAACTTAACTTCCCCTTGTTGCCACAATTAAGCATTTATTACTACCTCTGAGGACACCAACATCGCCGTTTCTAGGCCACTTTTTCTGTGTGATGATTGACCAAATGCTTGGTTGTACTAATTAAAGTTCATGTTTCATGCCCAGGAGTTATTTGAATCTACCTGTGAAAGGAAACACGACAAGAATATAGCACTTGGCCGTATGAGATTAGTTGAATATTATTATTCCACGTACTATGTTTCTTTGTTGGTCTTTAACTATGAAATTAATAACATTAGCTATATTCATTGATTTCGTTATAACACAGCAGTCTTGAAAGAGGAATTTGAAACTTCCAACTTAACAAACCATACTTTTGAATATTAATCCTTTGGATTAATGCATATAAAAAAAATTTAGAGAGAAAAAAAGTGGAAAAGGAAGAAATTAATTCCACTTTATGACTGCATTTTGTCTTTTTTGTTGTCAAAGAGAAGCAAGTATTCAACGTTTCTTCTAGAATTAAAAAAAAAAAATCTTTGAAGCAATTGTTCAATGTTTGTCCCACAATCAAAGTCTATTTAAATGCCAAACAATATACAACAACAATAACAAAGTCTTATCCTATAAAATATATCGATTATATGTATTATATGATACTGTTATATTCTATTAATGATTAAGTGTGTGTTTGGTTTTCAGTTTATTAAAAGTTCATTTAATAAAAGTTTATTTAATAACAGTCAGTTTAGTATAAGTTAATTGTTGTAACAAAATTTATGTTTAAATACATTTTATCAAAAGTCAATTTGGTACGATAAAAGTTATTTAATTTGTAACAGTGAAATGTGCTTTTGAATATACAATTATAAAAAAAGACATTGATTTATGATGATTTGTAATTTTTATTATACAAATGTAATATATTCAAAATATTTAAAAATGTGATAAATATTTTAAATAACATAGATTTTGATTTATAATGCTAAAAAGTTAATCTCTAGTTATTTGTATTTTTTTAATTTATAATTTTAGAAAATGTGATAAAAATTTATAATTTTTATTATACATTAATGCTAAAAATTAACATGATTAATTATTTAATTTATATTTCTAAAAACTTGATACCTAATTATTATTATTGAAATAATAATTATATTTTTAATGAATTGACTATTTTTTAAATAAAAGAATAAAAGATTAAATTTGAAATAGTATGGTCAAATAACATCCTACTTTTTAAATTCACTTTTTAAAAATTTTAAATAGTTACATTTCATAAATTTACTTTCAGCTACTATTTGAATATACTTTCAGGATGTATTTTTCTACAAAAGATTTTACCTAAACAACTTTCGACTTTTTAAAAACAAAATTTTGCTTTTTAAATATGAAAAGTAAGAAAACTGAATGGACCCTAAATCTTTGAGCATATTGTTAATCAAAACGTCTTGTTTAACAATTTCTCTTAAGTGTCCAACACTGTAAATTGGGACAAATGGTTAAAAGACTCAAATAAGAAGTCTAATATACAAAGAGCAGTTATGTTGGACCAAGAAGAATGAAGTCATGGTTCATGCTTGTACGTGGGGGCAAGGGAAAGCATGAATCATGAGAGACGGTGACCAAAGAAAAAGCAAAAGGAAACAGAATCATAAAAATATAAAACTCACAGTCATCCACGTCGGCTAAATTCAGTGTCTCACAAAGGACTTGAAACCGTTTTTGAAGGTGAAGAACTGAGGATGGGACCAATTTAGACGATATTCAGACCACTTCATGTTAAATCTCATGAACCTTCCATTTTCAGATGGTTGACCCCTGTTTGGGTCTAAGGTTTCACCTTCCATGCTACAAAAAAAAAAAAAACGTTATTTATAAATTATGAACACTGTATATCATTTCAAAATTTTTATAAAATATGGATATAGACTCACAATCTAAGTTGTTGTGATACCAGAATTATTTCCTGAGTTTACCGAGGAAAAAAAAAAGAATTATTTCCTGAGTAGTGAGGAACAGCTTTGATTTGTTATCTAAAACAATAACCATCAATAAAGCAAGAGTACTAAAACAAAATAGAAATAAAGCAAAACATAAGGGATTTTTTAAAATAATTAAGTCACATGTACTTATACTTTTGTGCATCTAGAGCACGTGAGTTTTAGTAGTGAAATATGAGAGTTTAGGATGTTAAGTGTTTTTTGAAAAACATAATTCAAAAGTAAAAATACACCTTAATTTTAAAAAAATGCTTGAAGGTTTTTTCACATTAAAATGAACAATTAAATACAATAATTTAGTGGCTCAACAGGCTAAATTCAAACTTAGAGCTTATATAAGAGAGCATATTACTTCCTCTATCCTAAATTATAAAATACTTTTTGAAAAAATTCAATGTCTTAAAATATAAAAAATATTGACAAAAATAAAGTTTTAATAATGATGCTTTTCTAATATCACCATTTTCATATATTTTCTTTCTTTAGTATTCTTTCATAAATGCAATATTAAGTGAAGGAGAATTTTTAAAAGTTTATGCTTTTGCTTTGAAAAAGCAAGATTGTATGATATATTAAGGTATGTATAATTTTATTTTAAAGTGTCTTACAATTTAAAATAAAAAGAGTATAAAATAATCATTGTATATATAAACAATAAAATTTATAAAGTTGATAGGAAGTCAAATTTTTGTTAAGTTTGGAACTCTTTTTTTAAATCTTGACCTAGGTATAAATAAATTATAAACACCCACATTTACCATGAATAACAAAGTCATCTTTCCATGGTTTTTCTTCTTTTGGTGAGAGGTTGAATCCAACAAATGATGATGGCAAGTCTTGCATGGCCAGTTGACCTAGTTCTTGATTTTTTTTTTTCCCCTTATGACCAAGTTTTCTCAAAGAAACAACCTCGAAATTAATTAATTAATTAATTAAATCCACAAAAACGTACACCAACTTGTTCTTCTTCTTCTTCTTCAATAATCAAATCATCAAAAACGTGTCGGTGTTGACAAGAATCCTTTCCTTTCCACTCTGACTCGGTCTTCTCACTGATTCTTCTTTTGTTTCTTTCTCTCTATCCATAATCACGATTCCGCACATATTATTATAATTATTATTTTTCCGTTTCAAATTCAAATTTTAGTTTTTAATTTTGACCTCTTCGTTTCTTTTAATTTCCACAGTTCTTTCTTTGCTTCATAACGACCAACCCGCGTCGTCGACGTCGTCGTTCTTTTCCCTCCCAATTTGATTCCAAAATTCCCATCGCAAGTTTAACTTCTTACGTTTCATTTGATTCCTGCGTGGGACGACCCCCATATATATATAGACACACATATACATAGACACACACGAGAAGAGAGTTCGTTGCTTCTGATCTGTGTCATTTACATGGTTTGGCTCTTTCTGGAATATATATTGTTGAGGCCGAAGAAGAAGATTATTATCGTGGATCAAATTAAGAAAGGCGTGATGGGTCTGTTCCTTTCTAAGAGTGTTTTCATGGCATGCAAGTTTTTCTTTTCCCAAATTTTCTCGGGAAAAGTTGCAGGCGATGATTTCTTGCGGCCCAGGAAAATGGTGCGTTTGACCTCTCGTACTGGTAGGCATTTGCAACGATACGATGAAGGTTGTCGCCAAGTTGTGGGGTGTGTACATCCTCTTCATCTTCTTTCAAGTTTCAGTTTTTTTTTTTTTCCTTTTTTGGTTTCTTCATTAATTGGAAGATCCAAAAACCCCTCAAGTTGTCATGCATATATATATATATATATATATATATATGAATTTCCATTGATCCAACATGTAAGATTTTCTCAGAATCTGAAAATTCTTGGGTTTTATCTCAATTAGGTTACATTCAAGTCCATCGCGACAACATCGTTTTCTTGGAGTTTTGTTGATCATTCATTATCAATATAATTTGTCATTTTGGCATCCATTATCAATAAGTGACCTTGAGATCACCATTTCTATAAATAGAGCTGTTTTTTTCTGTATAGATTTTGTTACAAGTTATATTGATAATTTGAAATTAAAAATAATATATGTGTGTGTAGGCGAGGTTAAATTTTATCCATAATTAAATGCAATATAAATGATTCATGTTTTTGTATGATTGATGTTAATTATTTGACCCCTTTTAATAATTTGTTGTAATTTTGAAAATGCTCTCAGATGCATTCCATACAGATACAAGAATAATAGAAATGTTGATGGAAGGCATAACAGTACTGAGTTGGAGGTTCTTATGATTAGTGCTCAAAATGGTCAAGGAATGCAGTTTCCAAAGGTATTTAATTATGATTCCTCATTCAAAATTATTAATTTCATTCAAAATTATTAATTCCATATTCAACATCCACCTAGTTTGTTCAATGTAATTATTCAGTTCTAAAATAATATTTTTTATACATAAAAAAGGTTTGAATCTTTAACTTCTATCATAAAAGTATATTAAATGTATAAAATTACGTATGTAAGTCTTACCCTTATAAATTATGTGAATCATACTTAAAATAAAGCTTTTTTTTTTCGATGAAGGAAAAGAAGAAAAAACAAAAAACACAAAAAATTAAAATCTAACATCGGACATTAAACTATTAGAGATAAAATCAGGAGGAGATGTAAAGAAGATCACATCCCCTATCTGCTTCAAAGCCTCCTTCGCTAACGATTCTGCAACGGAGTTGGCTTCTCGGTGGCACCAAGTCAAATCAATAGTCCAGTCTCATCATCTCATGCTCTAGATCTCTACAATGAGGTCACGATCAGGGTGGGTTGTTCATCATTTTGCAGCATCTTGATAGCCTCCATGCAATCTGTCTCTATCACTATCCTTCTCCAACCCATGTCCCAGGCTCTTTTAAGTGCCCATATGACACCCCAAAACTTAACATTTAGACTGCTCCCATGGCCAATATGATAGATAAACCCATTAAGACAATGCCTGCATGATCTCTAGCAACACCCCTACATCCAGTGACAGCACCATCTTGTCTACTTGCACTGTCTGCATTGAATTTGACAATTTCCATTTCTTGTGCTCTCTATCGTACTCTATCTCTTTCCATCTTAGTAGATAGGGGTTTAGAGTTTGACCAAGACACCAATGCTTGTACTTGAGCCAAAACCTCCCAGACCCCACACTTCTTTTGTTGAAAGACTCTTAAGTTCCTACTGATTCATAACTATCGGCAAAGAATCGCAAACTAAATATCCCATTGATAGCCCTTTAATATGAGCTCTTGAGCCAGATTCCAATCAATCCAATTCATAATATTATTAAAAGAATCAAATGCCACTTTTATCTCCACCGAAAACAATCTAACCCAATAGTTTGTTGCAAAACTACAATCTCAAAGGACATGCATGATAGTCTTTATATGGAAAGAGCATAAAGAACACTTATCATCAAATGATATACCTCTATTAACATGGAATTAGTGTTATAAGTTTGCCCCTCGCGCATAACCAAAGGAAGGTTTTGTTACATTGGGGAATCAACGCTTTCCATACTCTCCTCCAAATACTCCTTCGCATTCCATTTGTATCTGGGCAAAGGCTTTGATAGGCTGACTTCATAGTGAATTTACCATTGTTTGACCACCTCCATCATGGCCTATCATCTCTTTGATTTCCCTTGATATGATAAACTTCTCTCAGAATCGTATCGGGTAGATACTCCTTAAACTTATCCTTAAGCCAAGCACAGTTGAAGAGAAATACTTCTTAACCAAGTCATCAAAAATCTCTTCCAGAACTTGCTTGATAGCATAATTTAGTAGAGAATCATGGTGTGGCAACTAACTATTTTCCAGAATTGTATTCTATTTCCCTTCCCAACATGCCAAGCAATGCCTTTAGTAGTGTCAATCCAAGCATCAAGAATACCTTTCCAAGCACCTGATACACTTTTACGCGCTTCAACCTTAGGGATAACGTCTTCACCACACTTGTATTTCTCTCTCATAAATTGTACCCATAGAGCATCTCTACGATGAACCAAGCCCCATCCCAACTTCATCATGAAAGCTTTATTTTGTCTGTAGGCATGTCTCAAACCTAGACCCCCTTCATCTTTTCTCATGCACACATCCTCCCAAGCCACAAGATGTAACTTCCTCCACGAATTAGAGCCTCCCCATATAAATCTTCGACACTTCTTACAATCTCTTTATAAGTATAAGCAGGTAATGGTGTAGATTGCATAGAATAAGAAGGAATAACTGCAACAACAGATGATACTAGTGTATGTCGAGCCGCCAAGGATAGAGAATAAGCTTTCTAAGAGGCAAGGCGACTGTCCATTCTCTCAAGAATATTCTGATAGATAGTCTTAGTAACTCTTTTATAATGCAAGGGAACATCTAAGTATCTACCCAGATCAGAGGTGGGTGTAAAGTTTAGAAACTTACTAATTTTAGCTACCTGCATCCACTTACATTCTCATAGAATAAGATTCTGGATTTAGAGTTATTTACCTTTTCTCCAGAAATAGATCAAAAATCATCCTGACAAGCCTTTATTATGCCTGCTTGATCCATACTAGCTTCTGTAAAGAGCAGCAAGTCATCCGTAAAGAAGAGATAAGAAATGCCAACCCTATTTCTTCATAATTTGAACGGCATCCAATTCTCATTATCAACCTCCCCTTGAATCATGTGGCCTAACTTCTCCATTAATAGGACAAACGAATATGGAGAAATAGGATCACTTTGTCTTAGACCCCGTGAAAGAGAGGATTTCTCCCCCTTTTCCTATTCCATAACACTTGCATTTTAGCCGTAGAGAGACAATTAGATATCAAATCAATAAAGCTAGTAGGGAGGTTCATTTCTTTAAGACATCTGAGAACAAAGCTCCATTTCACCCTGTTATAAGCTTTTTCTAGATCAATCTTTAAAGCCCTGAAGCCATGTTTTCCCTTGCACTTACGAAAAGAGTGTATAATTTCCTGAGCCACTATAATATTATCTGTACTCTACCTTCCAGGAACAAAACTACATTGATTAGGAGCCAGAACCTTATCCATGATTCCTTTCAGTCTTGTTGCGAGAATTTTAGTCACTACTTTATACACCACATTACATAGGCTGATGGGTCGAAAGTCCTTCATAGATATAGGAACATCAATTTTTAGAATGAGTAAAATATTTGTGTCATTGATGTGGTCCATAGACTGAGGAGTTTGGAAAATCTGCTGCACGAGATTGAACATCGATATACCAACCACATTCCATTGATTTTAGAAAAAAAGAGGATTTAAATCATCAGGTCCTGGAGCTTTGAGAGGTCCCATAGAAAAAATAGCATTTTTGACTTCTTATTGAGAAACATCTTTTTCTAGCCATTCAAGGTCATCCTGACCTATCGATGGATAACTTTGTTAAAAAATAACGTCACTTTGAGTGTGGGAGTCATTAGAATAAAGACTAGTGAAGTACTCAGTCCCCATCCTTTTTAACAAAGCTTTGTCATAGATCCACCCACCATCATCTCCTTTCAAAGCTTCAATATTCTTTCTCTTCTTTCGGCAATTTGTCATGGTATGAAAAAATTTTGTATTTTTATCACCCCGAGTATATCAATTGCATCTTGATCCTTGCAGCCACATAATTTCCTCTTGAATTAAGATACTTTCCAAATTTCTCCAAATAGCACGTTGTTCTTCCTCCAATATTAATGAGTTTGGTTCAGCCCGTAAACATCGATTGATGCCTTCAAGTTTATGTAGTAACTCAAATTTTTGTTTCTTAATATTTTTAAAAACATTAATGTTCCAATCTAAAATGTTTGAAACAAACCTTGCAACATTCTCTTCCCATCCTTAGGTGATACTCCACGAGCTTTTCATCAGATCATTGAAATCATTATGAGTCACCTATGGAGCGAAAAAATGAAAGTCTCTTACCTTCTTCCTAGTGTTAGCATTGTTCTATAGCTTTAAGAATAGAGGGCAATAATCAAATTTCATCTTAGGAAGATGGATAACAGAAGCTTTAAGAAAGTGTTCGAACCATAAAGTATTAGCACAAACTCTATCAATTTGACTTCAAGATCTCCCATTGCCCTAAGTATACTTAGGTCCTTGGTACCCCAAGTCAATCACCTCAGCTTCCTCAAACCATTTTTTAAACATACTATCAATTCTTGAAGGTGATGAAGATAAGGAAAAACACTCATCTTCACACAAAGTAGCATTAAAATCCCCACCAATAATACTCCATCTACATCCCCCATCTCCTTCTATTTGACGTAAAATTTTTCATAGCATGCGGTGCCTTACATAATTCGGACTACCATCCACTAGAGATAACTCCCATTCTTTTCTATTCCCCTTATTGAAACAACCATGCAGTACTTGATCATATTTCAACTTCACCTTAAAATCCACTCCCTCTCCCCAGAAACACCAAATGCCACTACTATAACCATTTGCCTCAATACAATCAAAATTTGTGAGGTCAATCTTATATGCAATGAATTGAGCTTTAGAGTTATCATGTCTTGGCTCCAGGAGAGCCAAAAAACTAAACTTATATCTCTTATGTAGCTCTAAAATCAAATTTATAAAATTACATCCTCCAATACCATGAATGTTCCATAGTAAAATATTGAATTTATTTATACTATCCATAAAAAATATGTTTTTTTTAAAACAAAACTCAAACGGCCTAGTTAGAACTTCATACCATTAGCATCATTAGCCACCAAATCAACCATATCCTTTTTATTTGAGTCTATGGATAAAGGATTAGAGTGAATAATATATTAGGCCTCACTTGGATCAATAGGGTTGTCATCAATTCTCATAGAGTCTTTGTCTAGTTCATCACTATCTTTATCTCTTTGTTGCTTATGCTCATAACCCATCTCATCGGTCCCTTCTTGATTCATATCTGAATCCCCCTGCGCTGTGTGTATGTTCAACTCATCTATTGCAGACTCAACATTCAAGAATTTTGGCCCATTTACTAATTTCCTTCTACTCAGCCCATTATTGTCTCCCTTTTCCACTAGCCCATCTGATTGCTTTGATCCAAACTTTTTTCCAAATTTATTCGACCCAATACCATGCTTCAGCTCATTAACAGATGCCATCCTACGTGTTCGCCCCTCCAACTTGAACCTAGTCAAAATCCTTTTATTTGTAATATCTTTAAAAGGATCACGTGCCGCTTGATTTTGCATATTATTCTCTTGTATCTGCATGTTGTTCTCCACCGTATCTGCCTCAATATTTTCCAAAATTGAGTGGCGAGATTTTAGCCCCTCATTCTGATATTTCCCCTTAAAATCATGCCTAGGAATATTTCCTTAATTCTCCGACCAGCCACCTCGTCGGAACTGATGACGTTGTACCAGCATCTACAAGTCATATTGCACCACAGATTCTTGTACTTCTCCTTCACCTTCTAATCCTTCCAGCACAGTGGATGAATTATCAGCATACTAAGCTACCACCTTACCCATCAACTTTTCCTTATTATGAGAGTTTAATCCTTTTTCCTCAAATTCCTGCACCTTTAATTGACAGTGTTCAGCATCATGCCCGTATGTTCCACATCTCAAGTATATAAGATGTATACTCTCATATTGTATCCTCTTTTCTTTCCTATTAATTAGAATAATAGGTTGCAATGGAGCATTAAGGTCCAGTTTGACACATATTCGTGCAAATCGTGCCTTCTTCCGATGCATCGTGGTCATATCTACCTTCAAAACTCTTCCTACTTAGGATCCCAACACATAAAAGATTCCTTTATCATAGTAGTCGAGTAATAAGTTCGTGATTCGAATCCAAGCTACTATTTTCATAATCTTCTCTTCCTCAGGTTCAAAATCCTCCTTCCATGGTTGCACAGCCAAGTAGTGATCAAACAACAACCACGGACCACCTATAAGAGCAAGCTCATAATCCTGCAGGTTCTCAAATTGCACCATAAAGAAGCCCGAACCAACATCTATCACAGCAACCTCACCAAAACATCCCCACATCTGTGGAAGTCTGCTTTTCATATACTCAGCTCACCATACGCCTCAACAGCTTCATTATCAAGATATTACTCTACCTCTTTGCCAATCTCTCTTTCTCAACTGGTGGAATAATGACATTTAAACCTCTTAGCATCATTTTGACAATAATTCTCAACTTCCAATTATCATTGCTCCACCAATCCTCTTCCTCCATTTTAACCATACCATTCGTATAAGCTTGCTTATATGATTTTCTAGCCTTCCCGTTCTCTTCAGAAGCTCCAGTATTGTCTTCCTTCTCTCCACCGAGCTTACCTTCGACACCCTTCTTTGCTTCTATGTTTGTCTCCTCCCTCCTTATCCAAGGTTCATCTCGTGGGATCAGGGTATGTTCATTCAAAAAGTTCCATCACCCGCACGAATCTTCTTCTTGCTATGAGCTAGGGCATCTTGTTCCTCCGGCGTCAGCGCTGATGACTTTCTCTCCCGCACACTCATCTCGTTTTACTTATCCCCCTTTAAAATAAAGCTTTTTAAATATTCTTATTGACTTTCTATTTTAGGTCAAAGCGAGCATTTGACTTGAGTTTGCTAGTCATTTTTTTTAAAAACACTTTGATTTGTTCATTTTCTATTTTTATTTTGTTAAATTAAAATGGGCCTTGAAGTACATTTTGCCATAAAATCATTGTTTGTAATTTATGATTTATGAACAACGACATAATTTCTTATGCATTTTATATTGATTAATTTAATTAACGTGTTTGTAAAATATTGTTTTGGTTTAGGGAGGTTGGGAGATAGATGAATCTATGGAACAAGCAGCTTTAAGAGAAACCCTAGAGGAAGCTGGGGTTGAGGGTAACGTCCAAGTTAGTATATCCTCATTCTTTTTTAATTTTTCTCTCTTATTTTTAGTTATGTACTACGAGAATGATCCTCATTCTTTTTAAATTTTTCTCTCTTATTTTTAGTTATATATTGCGAGAATGATAGATAAATTCTAAAGGTATCAATTAATTTAAATTAAATCCTAACTAATCTCAAAATGTCAAATTTCAAGGGGATTTGCAAAATCAGCTTTTAATTTTGCAACTTTGTTGTGATAAATTTATAATTTATTTTTTAAATTTTAATATGGTTGAAGAATAGATAAATTTATTTTTTCTATTAAAATTTAAAATATAAATTACAATTCATTACAATGAAGTTGTAAAATTAAGAGCTGAATTTGTAAATTCTTGAAGTTTACACTTAAAAATTGGTTGGGACTAAATTTAAATTAATTGATCCCCCTATGACCTATATATCATTCTCTTATATATATATATATATATATATATAGAGGGAAAACATACCTTTTGATTTTTGCATTTTGATCATGTTTTATTATAGATTCCTATATTTTTTTGGCATTCTGAGTCCTTACATTTTCATTTTTTGATGTTTTAGGTACTTAAATAAATAAAATGAACAAAGTATATGTATCTTGCATAAACATAAAACACCAAAAAATAAAAGTGTAAGACCTGAAATACTGAAAAAAATGTAGGGATTTATAATAAAATATGAGCAAAGTACAAGATTAAAATGTATGTTTTCTCATATATATATATATATATATATATAAAATACGTGTTAAACACAAAAACCAGTGCCGCTGCATTTTCAAGTCTCTATTCCTATTGGAGTTTTAGTTTTTGGAGAAACAGAATGCGTGCCTTGTTTCAAATTATAATTAATAATACGTGCTAAACAATTATTTTATTTATTATTGTTGCCAAATTAAAGATATAATAAATTACATTATTATTATCTTACATGGATGCTGTGCGATGTTTGTGCAGAGCGTGTTAGGGAAATGGCGTTATAAGAGCAAACGACAAAGCGTTGTGCATGAGGGACATATGTTTCCTTTGCTTGTGAATAAGCAGTTAGAAGATTGGCCTGAGAAGAACATTCGCAAACGATTATGGGTAAGTTAACTTTATATCTATTTCATTTATTATTAATTCATTTGCCTATGATTAATTTATTATACAATAAATTAAGGGTTGAGATATATTTTTGCTCTTAAAATATTTTTTGAGAAGCACCCAACAATCTTAAAGTTTTTGTTAAATTAATTTTACCCTTTTCATCAAAATTTCAATGTTGACTATTAGAAAATTTAATACAACGGGCAAAAAAAATTTCATTTTAATAACTTTAAGGGTAAAATTATTCCAACAAAAACGTTAAAATATTAGATGCTCTTCAGAAAATACTTAAGAGGCAAAAATGCACCTTTATGCATAAAATCAACTTTGCTCGCTTAAAAATAACACAATTTAAATTAAAAAGAATGAATCCCATATCTTTTTTTAAAAAAAAATTAAAGGAACAGATATTAATAATCAAAGGTTACACATGGGATTGGACCTGCTGTGGAATATTTAAAGTACGTGTCATGAAATCCTGAAAAAGTTGTTAAACAAAAAACATATTAATTTGAATTTGCATGATGCCATTATTGATGCAGATGAGTGTGAGTGAAGCCAAGGAGATTTGCCCACATGCGTGGATGAAGGAAGCATTGGATGTTTTGATTTACAGACAACGAGAAGATGGAAATGGATATGAAAATAATGAAACTTGTGGAGAGGAAGAAGGAACGCAAGTGATTGACTACAGCACATCATAAGAGATCAATAGAAATTAATTAAAAATTAATTAAAGAATTAAGGAACTAATATCACAATAATTAATAGCAAGTCAGATAATTAATAGAAGGATTAAAGTTGCTCATTGTCTTTTTGTAATATTGTTACTTCTGCTTAGTTAGGGTGTGCATAGGAGGTAGCCAATATCATGAAGAGCATGATAATTTTTGCCAATAAGTAGTTGAATATAATATATGGTTGAAGATGTAGACATATATTCAATTTATTCTTTCATTAATTTAAATAAGATCGTTGCGGATACTTATAAGGAACTCCCCTTTGGTGTATCATTCTTCTTTTATAATTAATTGAGCCAAGGAAAATTAATAATCACTTAGTTTTTGAAATTTAATATTCAATGTAACTCTTAGAGTTAAGAATTCCCAAAACTAAATAAGCCTGACTCTCTAGAAAAGCTTGAATAACCCAGCCCACCTGAATTCTTTCGACCTTTAAAATTATTTTTAATTAAATTTTACTTTAAAATTATTTATTTTATTTTATAAAAATATATTTTTATATTTAAATTAGGACTCAAATATATAATATTTTGTATAAAATAATTTAAAATTTAAAAAATTAATTAATATTTATTATATTTATATATTTTTTAAAAAATAGATATATTTTATTTAGGTATTCAGGCCTATTCAAGCTAGTCCAAACATAAAAACTATCTATTTTTTTAAGTTGGGTCCTAAAATTTTTTAAGTGGACTTAAGCTAACCAGTCATATTTGACTTAAATTATTGATTCTTAACGCTCAATTCGTAGTCATATCTAATCTGTTGGTCACCCTATTTAGACTTAGTTGCACAGTCCCTTTGAAACTTTAGGTTGTTTTTTTTGAACTGTAGGTACCAATTAATTAAATGGTTAAAATTTAAAAGATTAAATTAAACAAATTAAATTTAAAAATTGAGTTATGATTGAGTTAAAAATATATGAATTAAATGATTAATTTTTTAAAAAAATTATTTCTATTTAAGAACTTTCAATCAAATAATTAATGGTTATTTTTTCCCAATGGATATATATATATATATATATGTTGGTGTGTGTATGAGAATAGCAAAATGTGTATCTGGTTAGGGATTTTGATAACAGTGACCTTTGCGATATGGAATTCTAAATATTCTCTTTAGTCTTAAATGAAGAAATTAACTAGCAAATTGACATATATTAAGTAAATTAGATGAGTTAGTTATTTATTAAAAAAGTATCATGCACACTAAATTTTTTTTTCCTGAATTACCCCAATTGAATAAGTCACAACCTGGACACGATGGCTATATTCAGCTTTGCAATATAAGAATTCAACCACTCCTACCCTTAAAAGGTATTAGCTATTTTTTAAGGTTATATATTTAAAATTATAAAACATTTTTAGTTTTTTTTAACATATAAGTATAACTAATGAATTTTTTTAATCAAAAATATTCTTAATGAATAAGCTACCCAATTCTTTACTTTTAAATAAAATACCTTACTAAATAAGAACAGACATAGAAAAACAATGTCTCTTTAAAAACAATTAATTGACTTATTGTGGGTGTAATTCATTTAAAAATGCTATATATTTTTAACCAATGTAATATACATAAATAGGATAGTTTGAAGATAAATAATAAAAGTGATAGAAATGTAGCTATAACATGTTTTTTTTTTTTTATACAAAGGAAGCTAAACGAACAAAACAAAAGCAATAAAGGAAAAACAAAAGGACATCAAAGAGAGGGCTTAAGGTTGTTTTATATAATCCAGGAAATTGGACACATGCGGTGCCATGTGATAAAAATTGGGTGCCATTCCTAAAGATCGTTTCGCAAGAGAGTTAGCCTCAACATTCAAAGCTCGATCAATTGTGCATAGACCCACTTTTCAACTCCAGCTAAGCAACTCACAAATCTCCATGATAAGCCCATGGTACCTATGGACATCCACGTTCCCTCCTTTTATCAAGTACACAATTTCAGTGGCATCACTATGTAGAATGAAAGAATGGCATCCATTATCCCATACGATCTTCAAACCTATTAAATATGCCTACAATTCTACAGAAAGGGTATCACCTTCTTGTAACCTAAGCATAAAAGCTCTCAATGGGCTACAATTATAGTCCTTCAAGGCTCTGTCATAACCTATTGCATCTAGCCATTGTGAATATGCACCATCTACAAAAAGTTGCAATCTATTCAGGTTATACCCACTGGTCGGGATATCAAATCTATTCCTTCCCAACGTCATCACTCGAAGACTGTGTCATTCGCTTTAGGATGGCCTTCGCATGATTTGATATCAAAGCATTTGACTTAGAAGTATTCTAGAAAATACATTTATTTCTATGCTCTCAGAGAAGCCAACACACTATTGCAAACTAGCTCTTCTAATCACCACTAACCATAACAATATTTATGGAAATATTCATTTGGCACCAATCCCAAAGCTGAGCGCTGAAGAACTGATCTGCAAACTCTAGTTTAACATTTGCTTTCCATATATCTTAGAGTTTCAGGCAATCTTAAAAGGCATGGCGAATATCGTCATTCGCATGCTTGCACCACGTGTAGCTGACATCATCGCTTAAATGCTTTCGTACTTGAAGTTTATTAGGCAGCAGCCTGTCATGTAGCACCATCCACATAAATGATTTGTATCTCTGGGTAATCCTTATTTTCCAAATTTTATTTCACAGTGGGTTCAATGTTCCCTCTTCCTCTATAGGATAAGCATATACTTCACAGAAAAATGGCCATGCTTCTCATATTTCCATCTAGCTGTTTCTTCTCCATTAGGCCACAAACAATGCTCTACACCTAAATATAAGAGATCCCAAGTCTGCTTAATACTACTCCAAAGCCTCGAACTAGGTCTTTTGTGATCTATTTATGGAATTAAGTCATTCCCACACTTATATTTACTCCTCACCACTTGGGTCCAAAGAGCTTCCTTTTTATGTATCAGACCCCAACCAACTTGAATTAAGAAAGCTTGGTTTTAGGTATGTAAATGTCGAATATCAAGGCCTCCTTTTGTCTTGTCTCTACACACCGTCTCCTAATACACAGAATATTTTTTTTTCTCATCAACTGTAGCTCCCCAAAGAAAATCCTGAGAAGCTTTTTTACCTTATCACATGTATTCTTCGATAGCAAGGTTATTTGCAAGGCATACATAGGAACCACAAATAAGATTAAAGGAAATCAAAGCATTCCTACCTACAAAGGAGATATTTTTGCAATGCTACCATTGCTTTGATGTCACTTTATCAATCACATAACTGTAGGTGTTTTTAGTCACATAGTTGTGATGTATGGGAACACCAAGGTACTTTCCCAAGTCCAAAGTCAATCATACACCCAACAGGTCACTAAGTTATTGCCTACATGTGTGGCTCATATTTTTTGAGAAAAACTTGGTCTTCTCTTTGCTGAATTTTTGCTCAGACACCATTCAAAATTTCTTAAGACAGTGATTAATGATACAATTAATGATACTAACTTGGTCAACTGCTACTTCCGTAAAAAATATAAGGTCATCCGCAAAGAATAAATAAAAGAGAGGTTCTGTCTTTGTTAAGTCTAATAGGTCTCCAGTTTCCTTCTCTAGTTATAACACATTTATTATCATTAATGTGTTTTGTATTGTATAAAGACTATAGAGAAGAAATTTAATTATATTATTTTATAATAAACATAGATACACCAAAATATCCTCAAGTAGAGTGGAAAAAAAAAAGCAATGAGGCCAGGTATTATATATATTTTTGTCTAGATGAGGTTTTGCACAAATAAAAATAAGAATTAAATAATTTTTGTAAGGTATTCCTCCTATTCGATATAGAAAAATAAACTTGAATAATCATTTCTTTTTCCATAAGAAAAAGAATTAATACCTGAAAAATAAATCAAATATATAAACTAAATGTAGGAATGGAATCCTGGTTATCAGGGATTGGGTATGAAAATCTTGGATTCATTTTAATGTCATTCTTTGTAATCCTAAATTCCTACTTTAGGAAATATTAGGGTTTAGCACGTGCAAAATTGGAGAATGATCGTTCGATCGTCCAAGGCATAATATAACATTAAATACTTTGAATATTTTTTTTATAAAGATTTGATTCATAATTTACAAAGTTTTGAGATGTGCCTATGTGATGATTTTATTGATAAGTAATATGTAAATATCTTTATAAGTTTAAATGCTCTTTGAGCCTAAAAATATATATTGATTTTGGTGAACCTTTAAAACTCAACTCGGTTAAATTCTGTTCACAAAAAAAATTTTTTTGGCTGGATTTTCAGTTTCATTAACAATGTGATTAAACAATCAACAATGTTTTAACTTTTCATGTATATACAGCGAAATGAGTACACATTTACTTTCAAATTAATTTAACATTTACTAATCTAGTCTTTATATTGCGTTTTGTTCGTTTATTTTTACCAATATTGCTTTCTTTTCAAATAATAAAAATTAAATCGATAATTAATACAAATAATAATTACTTTTTATTATTACAAACAAATATAAAATGTTTTCTTTTTATAAAACAAACATAAATCATTTTTTAAATCTAAAAATTACTTATTTTTTAATGTTAAAAAAGTCTACAAACTAATCATTATCTACCATCTGTTTCTAATTTAAATAATTAATATAAAAGTATTTATATAAATATATTGAAGGTATTATATCAAAATTAATAAAATTTAAATTAAAACAGATATAAATTATACTCCCTCCGTTAAAAAATGTAAGGCATTTTTAACCGAATCTTACTCCTAATAAGTGGTTACCTGCTTTCAAACTAACTTTATCTTTTCATATTTATCCCTATTAAATACCTTACAATAAATATAAATTCATTATCAATAGAGGTCACTTTTAAAAAGGACAATGATTACACCTTGAAAGACTAAAAATGCCTTACATTTTTTAAAATTTAACTTTTCAAAAAATGCTTTACATTTTTGAATGGGGGGAGTATTTACTAATTTATCATTTACTAATTACTATACAAAAGTCATTATTTGTTAATTGCATTTCTTGCATTCACATATTTGAAATATTATTTCAGTCAAATCATGTGTCAAAAATTTTAAAAATAATTAGATAAATAAAATTACATAACTTAAAAAATAAATTTCAATTAAGAATTGAAAATATATGCATTAAAATTACTCTGTGTTTAGCAATTGAACAAGATTTATACTAAAGCAAGGTACTTTAATCTAAAATACATGACTTAATAGTAGGATAAATAAAATACAAAACTAAAGGACATATTTTGTAAAATTTTGATTTTCGGAATAGAAGGAAAGTCTTTGCAATAAAGATGATAGATGACTGAAAAAAAAATATAGAAGACTACTGTTAAAATTGAATCTGATTCTTGGAAAATTGTCCAAAGAATGGAGAGATTATGATCTTTTAAAATATAAATGTATTTATTGAATAAATTTTAAACTACACTCCCACTATCATCAACGCACAAAACATATTGTTAAATCACATTTTCACTTTCACTTTCATTCTCATTATCATTCATATTTTTATTTTCTTTTCTATTAAAAATATTTTCCCGTACTAAATAAGGCATAAAGTAGGGGGAAGGTGACAAGGAAAAATTGCTGGATGAATTTGGTAAATCACATTATCTATGATTCATTTAATAAAATGACACCTATTTAATTAAATAACATTTTATGTGTTATTATTTTAACAATATTATTTTTATAATAAAAGGTATATTTAATTTTTTATAATTTTTCTCTCTTAGTTATAATTAATATTAAAATTAATTTATATTCACTATTATTTGAAGATTTTACAGAGATGATTGATGAAGTGAAGTACCGGTTGATTTTGAGAATTTCTCCGGTGACAAGTCTCTATAAGGCGAATTGTTAGAGTCGGAGGACAGATGGAAGTCAAAGCGGTGCGTACATTTCGGAAGGGGAGCGCTTGTGAGGATTGGATTGCAAAATGGGGATTCCTTCAATGCAACTCGATGCAGCTGATGCGCGTGACTGAAAGTGCTTAATCAATCTCAGTTTCCTCTGCGAACAACTGAAGATGTTGGTCTCTACTCTACGGCTACAAGGCATGCCTTCCTTAAATTTCCCCTCTTTCCTCCGTCCTCTTCTTCTCCCTTCCTTCTCTCTTCACCTCTCTCCCTCCGTCTCAACTTCTTCCTTCATTCCCATTCTCCAAATCCTAGCCACGTCTCTGATGTTGTTGCTACATTCATTCGCTTGCTCCGTCAGGGTCCCCCTTCCTCCATATTCGAAATCACCAAACGTTTAGGAGCCATTGCCAAGATGAAGAAGTACCCCATTGCTATGTCACTTTGTTTTTAGGTGGAGTTAAAGGGTTTCACTCCATCTTTAGTTTTTTTGGACATTTTGATCAACTGTTACTGCCATGTGGGTCAGATGCATTGTTCTTTCTCTGCCTTGGGCAAGATTTTCAAGATGGGTTAATGGGTTTTCTACCGGATATTCTCACTCAGACTACACTAATGAAGGGACTCTATATCAATAACGTGGTTGGGGAAGCATTGGATTTTCACGATGACTCATCGTGAAAGGATTTTTTTTTTTTTTAATGAAGTTAGTTACGCCACAATAATCAATGGATTGCGTACAATGGGGAACGCAAGATCTGCTGTCAAATTACTACACAAGTTGCCGAGACTTGCAATGAATATTAGTTATGTACAACACAGTCATCAATGGGCTTTGTAAGGATGAATTTGCAAGTGAGGCGCTTTACTTATTTTGAGAATATGATTGGCCAGGGAATATTTCCCAATACGGTTACATACAACACTCTAATCGATGGATTTTACAAAATTCATCATTGGAAAGAAGTTACTCAGTTCGTCAAGATATGTTCCAAAGAGGCATCAACCTAGATGTTGTCACCCTTGGTGGATGCATTTTGTAAGGATGGAAGGATCACAGAAGCTCAAGCCATATTTGCCAAAATCTTCAAGTTTGGTTAAAAGGCCACTGTTGTTTCCTATAACAGATTAATGGATGGATCTTGTCTAATGAAACAATGTAAAGGAAGCAGTGGAATTATTTAATAAGATGATCAAAAGTGGTTTGAGACCAGATGTTCTCCGTTATACTGTTTTGGTTCATGGATATTGCAAGAATAAAAGGTTGGATGAGGGCATAAATCTCTTTAAGAAAATGCGTTCGAGAAATCTGGTTTCCAACCCTGTAAGTTATAATTCTCCGATTGACGGTTTGCGTAAAGAAGGAAGAATTCATTTGATTTTAATCTTCTGGATGAGATGCGTCAAAGTGGTCATCACCCAAATGTAATCACTTATGCTACGTTGTTACATGCATTATGCAGAAGGTGGGATCTTGATCATGCAATTGCATTATTTGAACATATTGTCAGAGAAAAAAATCCGACCTACTGTTTGGACCTATACTATTCTTAAGGATGGTTTGTGCACAGGTGAAAAATTAGATAAGGCGTGAGAGATTTTCCAGTATCTTTTGATGGAAGGTCACCATCTAAATGTTGTGTCTTATACTGTTATGGTCAAAGGACTTTGCAAAGAGGGTTTGTTTGATGAGGCAAAGACGCTGCTTGATAAAATGGAAGACAGTGGCTGCATCCCTGACAAAATAACCTTTATAAGTATCATTGGATCTCTTCTTGATAAAAAAGAAGATGACGAGGCTGAGAAGCTTCTTCGTAAAATGGTTTCCAAGGGCTTGTCAAAAATTTGAAACAAGGTGAGGCCTTCATTCTTGTATGAGTTTTCAAATTCCCTGATATAATTAGCTGATGCTTCTTTATTTATTATTCTAAAGGTTTAGGTTTCTGATTACTGATAATTTTCTTTTAAAGTCACAGTTTTAGTATATATATTCGTCTCTGTTCCATTACCAATGCTTAATTTTTGTTTTAACATGCCATGCTTCTTTCTTCCTTAATGGCTGAATTCCAATTTGGTTTATGTTGAAAGATGCTTTCTAAGTAATTTCATTTTGTCTCTTTGCCATTTTCCTTTATAGGTCTCTGTTTTATGTTGAAAAATATTTTTCATATTATTTAATTGCAAAATTTAATCAGGTTTGCCTGACTCTGTCAAATTTAATCAGGTCGCTTGCAAGAGAGATGTTGGACGAATCTGGCATTACCAGTAATGTCAAGATCAATATCTTTAAGCCTTTGTTTGACTCTTGCTGACACATACATAGTATATGCCATTGTTGGGACGCCAACTTTCTACACTGACATACCCTTAATTTGATTGTTGTGTGGTATGTTCTGGTTGTTTATGCAGTGTACATAGGTTGAGTATGTACTTTGATTTGAAAGATTCATATTTTGAATTTGTACTTTGGTTTTAACTTCTAATTTGTGTATAAGTGCTTGAATTTTTGATGAATTATTATGCTGACAATCAGTATCACCACGTTTGTAACTTATACTTTTAAGGTAGTTTTTGAAGAATATTCATGTCTATGTCGGAGACCAATTTAATTATATGTTCATCGTTCATTGCTTAATCTTCTACTAAAAAATAATCACAAATCCGTAAAGTATTTAAGAACATATAGCATTTGCTTAAGCCCTGCCACCTAAGCTAACAATTGTGGGTTTCTTGAGGAAAGCTGATTGATAAAAAAAAAGTATAAAGGCTTTATGGGAGCTCGAGAAAGAGTAATCTGAGAGCTTGACTTCTTTCTACATCAAGTTACTGACAATCCCTCTAATTATATCTAAAGTGAGAGTCAAGATTCAAATTAGATCCTCTCAGTTGAGTATTTTGATCTACAATGGAGGGATCTAGGTCGTATTAATCAATTTTAGTGGCAAAGATTTTTTTTTTTTTAAATCATACTCTAATGAATATGATCTTTTAAATTATTTAAATATTTACTTGAGATGGACAGTTGACTTGTCAGTGAGAGCCTGTTTGTAATTGAGATTGCACGTGTGTGTGTTTCCCCCTCCCCTTTTGGTGCTTAATGATTGTTTTTTCTTTTGTATGGTAAATCAATCATTCAACAACTAGACATGCAGATTGTTTTGCTGGAATTTTTTATTCCTTTTCATTTTCATCTTTGCACATTACCCGCATGGAGTCCTCCATCAGGTCTCATTTTCTCGTAATTCTTCATGTATAAGCAAGATATATTTCTAGCGACTAATGCTAAAGATTCGAGTTCGGACTTTTGCCATTCAAATAGTCGTCTCTTGCTGAAGTCTCATGTTCCTCTGTTGAAGCATCTGTGAAGTGAAGATGTTGTCTTCAACTTACACTTATTTTTTGATTCACTGATTTTGTAAGAATTAAAATGTAGATGAGGCTGTGGACCTCTTTTTAAATGCAATGGAAAAATCTAGTTCCTAATATTGTCACATACACTTCTCTTATTGATTCTTTGTAAAGTAGGAAGAATACCATATGCTATCTTCTTTGTGAGATGAAACAAATTGGTTGCCCCTATTGTGTAATCACTTACGTTATTTTGTTAGATGAGTTGTACAAAAGGCAGTGATCACTTACATTATCTTGCTAGATGAGTTGTACAAAAGGCAGCATCTTGATATGTAGAATTTGCTTTGTTCAGACATATTATCAATACTACCTTAGACTAAGAGCGAAAAGAGGAATCTCTCCAAGTACCTTGTGTCTATTTGAGTGTAATAGTGAGGGATCTATTATCCATGTCCTTAGAGGGTGTAAGGTTGCAAGAGAGGCATGGCATATGTTTTTAAAACCTCACTGTATTTTCACCTTGTTTGAACTCTCTTTGCTGGATTGGCTTAAAGGGAATTGTAAACAGGAACCGGGTCTGCCAGATATTGCAAGGTGGCAGTGGAAAAAAGCTTTTGTTCATATTTGCCGGTCTGTCTAGAATGCTAGGTGCAAGGGAGCAATTGAAGGAATCAAGACTGAAGCGAGAGATATTTTTCACTCACGCATACACAAACCCATGGAGGATTCAGCAGTACGAGGATCTAAAAGTCTTGTCCTGCAGACATACATGTGTGAAGTTTCCAGGTGGCAGCCTCTGCCAGGGGATACAGTTGATGTTGATGGGTCTGTTGATGCAAGTGGACACGCTGCTTGTGGGGGCGTCATGCAAGATTCTCTAGCAGATTGGATAATAGGATTCAAGCATAGCCTTGGCTCAATCTTTGTAAAGTTACTCTCCACATGGATTCCGTAGAGGCCATCAATCTCGAAGGAGGTCAGTTCCATCCACTGAAACCTGAAATTCAACAGGTCAGGCCACTTCTAAATCAGAATTGTGAAGTGACTTTGTGTCATTCTTAAATAATTACAAATCCTTGAAGTAATTAAAGAACATATCGTATTTGCTTAATTAAGCACAACCACCTTAGCTAATAATTATGGGTTTTTTTAATGAAAGCTGATACCCAAAAAAAAAAAAAAAGTGCAGAGGATTTTGACCTATGGGAGCACAGTAAGTGTGAGCTTGACTTCTTTCTACATCAAGTTACTGGCGGTCCCAGTAATTATTTGTGAAGTGAGGTATAGACTTGAGTGTGAGTCAAGATTCCAGTATGATCCCATTAGTTGAGTAACTTGATTGATATTCATGGGAGGGATCTGGGGTGTATCAGTCAATTTTAATATCTTCTTTATTGCTTTTTTATTTTTTTAAAAAATCAGAGTCAAATAAATGTGATCTTTTTATGTTTTGCATTTTTTTATTTTTCAAAGTTAATATTATTTCTCATGGGGCTTTTAATGAAATATTCCTTGCTTTAGACTTGGAAAATACTTTGTTCACAGAACCGCATGCAGCTCTCGACGTTTGAATCCTTAAAGCAGAAGCATTTCTTAAGCATCAGTATTCCTTGATGGCCGAAAAAAGAAGAGCCTATATTCCCCGTGAAGATGCTCCCAAGAGCTACAAAGTATGCTTTCCCTAAATTTCCCGACTTTCTGCCATTATCTCATTCTTCCTTCCTTCTCTCGTTACATCTTACACTCAATTTTGGTAAAGATGGAAGGTTGATGAATGCTGAAGGTGTGGTTGCTAAAAATGATGAAGTGTGGTCAAAAGCCTAATGCTGTTACTTATGAATATTGTAAGAATAACAAAATGGATTAGGTCATCGATCTCTTTGAGAAGATGAATTGGAGAAATTTGGTTCTTGATATTATGACTCATAATTCTCTTGTTGATGGCTTGTGCAGCATACGAAGGTTTTCTCGTGTTTTCTCATCTTCTTTGGAATGGTGATCCCCCTAATATAATGATTTACAATACCTTGTCGGATGATTTATACAAGAGCCGGCATCCTGACCGAGCAATTTCCTTATTTAAAGATATATTAGAGAATAATTGCAACCAAATGGGCGCCCCTATCCTAATCTTATTGGTGGCTTTTGCAATGATTCGTAACTACGCCACATGATTTGTTTTTAGAAATGCTTAATGGGGGAATATTTCCCATTATTGTCACACACACTACTCTATTATATTGTTTCTGCAATATGGATAAGTGAAAAAAAGATGCTGGATTAGTGAATGATAGTACGAAAAAAGGCATCAACCTAAACAATTACACTTTCATTATTTTGATTTACAGATATTGTAAGAATAGAAAAGTAGAAGAGGCTGTCGATCTCTTTTAAAAGTGCACTGCAAAAACTTTGGTTCCCAGGATTCACATTCACTTCTCTGGTCGAAGGCCTGTAAAGTAGGAAGAATATATGTTATCTTCTGTGTGAGATGAAACATGGTGGTTGTCCCTCTCATAGTTTAGGGCCAAATTGGCATTATCTTGTTAGTGTACGAAAGGCAGCATCTTGATGTGTAGAAATTGCATTGTTTGAACACTCTTTGCAGGATTGGCTTAAATGGAATGGTGAACAGGAACGGGGTCTGCCAAATATTGCAAGTGGCAGTGGAAAAAAGCTTTTATTCATATTTGCTGGTCTCTCTAGAATGCTAGGTGCGAGGGACATTTGATGACAGAAGCGAGACATATTTTTCACTCACGTATACACCTACTCATGGAGGATTCACCAGGACGAGGATCTACAAGTCTAGTTCTGCAGACACGCACTTGTGAAGATGCTAGGTGGCAGCCTCCGCCAGGGGATACCTTAAGAGTTGATGTTGACGGGTCTGTTGATGCAAGTGGAAATGCAGCTTGTGGGGGTGTCATGCGAGATTCTCTGCGAAATTGGATGATAGCCTCGGATTCCAAAAATGCATTGCAGCAGAAATTCTTGCAATCAAGACTGCTCAATCTTAGTAAAGTTACTCTCCACACGGATTCCACAGAGGCCCTCAATCTCATTCTGAGAGGAGGTCAATTCCATCCACAGAAACCTGAAATTCAACAGATTAGGTCCCTTCTGAATCAGAATTGTGAAGTGACTTTGTGTCATTTTTATTGTGAATAGCTGGTTTGCGTGGATATGAACACAAAGAATGCTCATTTTTGTGGGAAAGATATCCCACTCTTGGAAGGAGCTCCTATTGAATGCCAATTGCCAACAGTTTTTTGCTTATGAGAGAGCTTAGCTACTGTAGCTCGGACGTGACCTCTTGGTCTGCCTTGGTTCTTGGCTTTGTTTTTTAAGCTCTGCTCGCCATGCAATCCCAAAAAATATATTTATCAAAGAGGAGTTCAACCTACTCAGCACGCCTACATTATTCTTATTACTGGTTTGCAGAAAGGTGGAAGACACAGCGGGAGAAACATATATCTGCATCTTTTGATCCAAGGCCACACCATATTGATGTTAAATCCATGTTCTGATCAGAAGACTTTGCAAAGAGAGTTTGTTTGGTGAGGCGAAGTCCTAACTTGATAGAATGAGTTATGGGGCAGAGAAGCTTCTTCGTAGAATGGTTTCTTAAGGCCTGTCTGTCGAGAAAAAAGCAAGGTGGATCGTTCTTGCGACTAATGGTATACTTGTATCAGCATTCTAATTCTGGGAACAATTAGTGTCTAATGTTCTAGTCTTTAAAGTTAACGTTGGTGCTTGTTTATTACATGTGTAACATGTACATTATATGTTATGTAGAGCCATCGATAAAGGTTGGACCCGACTGGTTATTTTTTTAGATTCTGTATTTTTAGGAGGTTGAACTTAAAAAGCCAAAGGATTTTAGTATAAAAGGATTTTTAGACTCTATCCTTATAAGCTTTATTCTCTTAGGCTCGAGCTCGGGTTAGTCCAAGGGTTCTTATAATTTTTTTGAAACTTCATTTATATAATTTATTTAAAATTTTGAATTAATATATGAGAATAACACAATTTGTTAAATATTTATTTTATATGATAAAGATGAAGTTAATGACATTGTTGAAATAGCATCACCTCCTCCAAATAAACCTCCCTTTAAGTGTCTAATGTATTTTTTTTAAATGAAGATGGATAATAATAATGACTAAAAAATATTTATATTTTAGATATTTAAGTTTCGTAGTAATTTATATATATGTTAGTATAAGAAAAACATAATTTTAAGTTTTTGTACTTTGTTCGCGTTTTGTTACTATATTTTTTTTAAGTATTTTTTATTCTTGTACTTTTTCTTTTTTATTATTTTAGGTTCCTTTATAAACAAAATATAGGATTTTGGAGGGATATAAAACAATAAAAAATAAAAAATACAGAGACAAAAAACACTAAAAAAAGTACAAGAATTAATATTAAAATGTGAGTAAAGTATAAAAACTTAAAGTTTTCCTTTAGTATGATTAGAAATTTTAATTAAAAAAAGTTATGTAGGCTTTAGGGCTTTGGGCCCTCTTAATAAGGATTAAATTTGAGAAATATGTTGATTTTAAAGTGAGAGAATTCATGAACTTGAATTCTTAAAGGCTTGGCTTATGAGGATCAACTTACAAGGGTTGAGCCAACTAAAACTTAGCAAGAAAGTTATTAGATAAAAAGTTTTACCAAATGCCTTAATTATCATTCTAGTATTGCCATTGAGCTTTCAAGATGGAGTGAAATCGTCCATCTAAAAATTTTTGGTTTAGGAATTTTGTTTCAATCAAGGACAAATTTAATCTTTTATATTAATTTCTTAATGATAAAAAAAACTCTAAAAATTTTAAGAGAATTATAATATTTTAAGAGATTAAAATATCATTTACATAATTTAAAAAAATTTTATTGTCATTTCTCCTAAAAAAATAAAAGCATTAAAATTATTTATTTTAGATAATTTATTAAGTAACAAAATTAAACAATTTTATCCAAAACAACACGTTCCCCACGCATATTATAATTTCACCTATATCCTTGAATCAAATTTCAGACTCCCCCCTTTCGCCGTTGCAACGGTCGTCTCGGTCTCTTGCCGAAATCTCATTTGCTTGTGTGGAAACAACTGTGAAGTGGGAAGTGAACTGACGATGTTGTCTTCTGCAGCTACCAGGTATGCCTTTCCTCCATCATCTTCTTCTCCCTTCCTTCTCTCTTTACCTCTCTCCCTTCGTCTCATGTTCTTCCTTCATTCCCATCCTCCAAACACTAACGACGTCTCCGATGCCGTTGATTCATTCAATCGCTTGCTCCGTCAGCGTCCCCCGCCCTCCATATTCGAAATTACCAAAAGTTTAGGCGCCATTGCCAAGATGAAGCATTATCCCACTGTCATTTCACTTAGTTCTCAGGTGGAGTTGAAGGGTTTCACTCCATCTTTAGTTTGTTTGAACATTTTGATCAACTGTTACTGTCATGTGGGTCAGATACATTCTGCTTTCTCTATGTTGGGCAAGATTTTCAAGATTAGTTTTAAGCCGAATACTATAACTTTGACTACACTATTGAAGGGACTCTGTACCAACAACATGGTTGGGGAAGCATTGGATTTTCACGATGACCTCCTTGTAAAAGGATATTTTTTAGATAAAATTAGTTACACTACAATAATCAATGGATTATGTAAAATGGGGAAAACAAGATCTGCTGTCAAATTATTCCAGAAGCTGCCTAGATTGGCAGTGAAACCTGATGTAGTTATGTACGGTACAGTAATCGATGGCCTTTGCAAGGATGAATTTTTAAGCGAGGCGCTTGTCTTGTTTTCAGAAATGATTGGTCAGGGAATATTTCCCAACACGATCACATACAGTACTCTAATTGATGGATTTTGCAAAATCCATAATTGGAAAGAAGTTACTCGGTTGCTCAATGATATGTTCCAAAGAGGCATCAAGTCGTCACCTTTACTATACTGGTGGGTGCATTTTGTAAGGATGGAAGGATCATAGAAGCTCAAGCTGTGTTTGCCAAAATGATGAAGTTTGGTCAAAAGCCCACTGTTGTTTCCTATAACAGATTAATGGATGGATATCGTGTGGTCAATAATTTAAAGGAAGCAACGGAAGTATTTAATAGGATGGTGAAAAGCGGTTTGAGACCAAATGTTTTTAGTTATAATGTTTTGATTAATGCATATTGCAAGGATAAAAGATTGGATGAGGCCATAAATCTCTTTGAGAAAATGCGTTCGAGAAATCTGGTCCCCGACACTGTAAGTTATAATTCTCTAATTGATGGTTTGTGCAAAAAAGGAAGAATCTCATTTGTTTTTCATCTTCTCGATGAGATGCATCAAAGTGGTCATCCCCCTGATATAATCACTTATAATACATTGCTACATGCATTATGTAAATTGCAGGATCTTGATCGAGCAATTGCATTATTTGAACATATTGTCAGCAAAAAAATCCGACCTACTGTCCACACCTACAATATTCTTATTGATGGTTTGTGCACTGGTGGAAGATTAAATAAGGCAAGAGAGATTTTTCAGTATCTTTTGATGGAAGGTTACCATCTAGATGTTGTGTCCTATACTGTTATGATCAAAGGACTTTGCAAAGAGGGTTTGTTTGATGAGGCAACGACGCTACTTGAGAAAATGGAAGACAGTGGCTGCATCCCTTCCATAATAACCTTTAAAACTATTATTGGACTTCTTCTTGATAAAAATGAGAATGATGAGGCTGAGAAGCTTCTTCGTGTAATGGTTTCTATGAGCTTGCCGGAAAATTGAAACAAGGTGGGGACCTCTAGTGCTGACATATGTGATTCTTGTATCAGTTTTCAAATTCCATTGTATAATTTGCTAATGCTTCTTTATTTATGCTAAAAGTTGTCATTTTCTGATTGCTGTTAATGTTCTTTTAAAGTTATAGTTTTAGTGTATTTATTTTGGGAGAATCACATCTGAGGACTTAGCAAGAAGGTTATTTGCAAATAAGAACTAATAACAAGTCTTAATCCAAAAGAACCAAGTCCATGCTCCCATTTCAACAACAATTCATTCTGTATTAGTCATTTTCTGTGAATAACTTTCTTACCAAGTCCTTGGATGTGATTCTCTTCTATTTATTTATTTTTGTCTCTATTCCATTACCAATGTTTAATTTTTGTCTTAACATGGTGTTGTTCTTTCTTCCTTAATGGCTGTTTATTTCTCCTAAAAATTGTTGGTTTCCGATGACTGTTCGGTATTGATGTTCGTTCAAGTCACAAGTTTAGTGAATTTATTTTGTCTCTGCGCTGTTTGCCGTCGTCAGATTTTTTTTATCTTAAGATGGTTTTGTGCTTTCTTCCTAATGGTTGATTATTAATTTCATTCAACTGTTGCATCAGTCAATTTATTGCTATCAAGATACTACCTATATTTCTAAGACGTGTGTGAATAGTGTATTGATACGATTTAGATGATTACTTCAGGCTTAGTGATTTGTCCGGTTGTGTTATTGTTTTTTTTTTAATTTAATTTCTATGGGATCCCAATGGTCAACTGGTATAATGATATTTGGTTAGAAATAAAAGGTTTAGGTGAGTGTGTGTCTAGATTGATTACTATCAAGACAAATACCTATATTTCTAAACTGAAGTTATGATGGTGAAATAGTTATCGTTTGTCACTTACCTAATTGCAATAATCATTTTTAGGTTTGGCAATTGTTCTTTTGATTTTTCACTCTGAATATTATCTCTGGTGCGTCTTTTAATGTAATTTTCCCAATAAAAGCGTTGCTTTAGATTGGAAGATCCTTCATAGGCAGAATTATATGCAGCTCTTGATGTCTGAATTCTGAGAGCAGAAACATTCCAAAGAAAGGAAGATTCTATATTCCTTGTAAGAATAACAAGTGGACGACGGCATGGATCTCCTTTAAGGAGATGCATTGCAGAAATTTGGTTCTTGTTATTATAACTTATGATTCTATTGTTGGTGACCTGTGCATAGTAGTAATATAATGACTAACACTACTCTAATATATGGTTTCTGCAACATGGATCGGTGGAAAAAAGTCGATGGACTGGTCATTGATGGTTCGAAAATAGGCATCCACCCAAATTGTTTTTTTTTTTTTTTGACCAACCAAGGAAGCATCCACCCAAATGTGGTTGTGGAATCTCTTTTTTTTAAAAAAAAAAAACGCTTTGCAAAAATTTAGTTCCCAGTATTGTGGCAACACACTTATGTTTATTGAAGGTTTCTGTAATGCAAGAAGAATATTATATGTTTCCGACCTTGTTTGTGACTGATGTTACACTTGTATCGGTTTTAAAAATCTTCAGGACAATTATCTGTGCTTGTTTATTTTCTATATTTAATGTTGAAAAGTTTTCATGTTCAATGGGTTTTGTATTTGTGTTGTTGTGCCAGTGGTTGAAAACTCCGCTTGGTTCTTTCTTCGTCAAGGATATATATCGATTGCTTTGATTTATTGACATTTTGAACTTCTCAATTGCTGCTGATGTCATCATCTCAATTTTAGGTTTAATGAAGCTGTTAGTTTTAGCCATTGTAAACAACCAATTCACTACAACCCAATCATTTTCTCAACAAAACTATAAAGAAGATCAGAGGCCTTATCATGAAAGATTAGTTTATCAATTTCAACTATATGTTTAGAAAATCTAACAACTATAATGAATTAACTTGCTTATTAAACTTTAAACGATAAATCAACATCTTAATTTTTTGACGATTCCTCTCTAGTGTAGTATTTTTATAACAGATTAATAGATGGATATTGTCTGATGAATAATGTGAAGGAAGCCCTGGAAGTATTTAATAAGATGATCAAAAGTGGTTTGAGACCAGACGTTTTTAGTTATAATATTTTGATTAATGGTTATTGCAAGAATAAAAGATTGGACGATGAGGCCATAAATCTCTTTAAGAAAATGCGTTCAAGAAATCTGGTTCCCAACAAACACTGCAATTATAATTCTCTGATTGACGGTTTGTGCAAGGAAGGAAGAATCTCATTTGTTTTTTTTTATCTTCGCGAAGATGCATCAAAGTGGTCATCCTCCAACTATAATCACTTATAATACATTGTTACAGTCATTATGCAAAAGGCAGGATTCTTGCTCAAGCAATTGCTTTTATTGAACATATTGTCATAGAAAAAATCTAACCTACTATTGGCACCTACACTATTCTTGTTGATCGTTTGTGCGCACGTGGAAGACTAAATAAGGCAAGAGAGATTTTCCAATATCTTTTGATCAAAGGTCATCTAGATGTTGTGTCCTATAATGTTTTATTATATCAAGCAAGAAACTCAACCTACTCAGCACACCAACATTGTTCTTATCGTTGGTTTGCAGAAAGGTGGAAGAGACAGCCGGAGAAATATATCAGCATTGTTGCCAATGCAAGCTGCATGCACAGCATATTATCCTCCTGATTTTAAAATGTTTATACTTTTATTAAAACATTTTTGTTGCCAGAATTAAAACTTTTTTGTTGAGAGCTGTATAGTATACTAAATTTACTAATGTTTTAATCTTTGGAATTAATGTTGTTGTGCTTTATATTTTTATGTAGGACATAGCATGTTTCGAGGGCTTCTCCACATGTCACCCAACAAAGGAGAACAAATTTTTCCATGACAACTGTTTTATTCATTTTTATTTTAATTGCTTATCACCATTATCCAGAGTTTACGAGTGATTGTTGGTTTTCAGTGATGGCATCATTGACATAAATGAAGAGTCGCTGAAGGTAGCTTGGATTGGTGGATTTGTATGTGAATTTTAAATTAAAATCAAACCAAATCAAACCAATCCAATTAGTTCGCTTAAGCATGAAACTTTTTCAGTTTTCTAATGATCAGTTTGGTTCAATTTTATTTAGTTTAGTTCAAGTGTAGATCAAGTTTGAATGACTTTTTTTAAACTTTTGGCTTCATAACTTACATATAATGAATTATTTATTGATTTAATTTGTGAAATTGAATCATTCAGAAAAAAAAAAAAATTCTTGAGAGCAAACAAGGAAAAATTCTTAATATAATCATAGAAGCCAGACTTTCTTTACCATAAGTTCATTGTTAACATCAATTCAAAATAAATTTATATTTTCGTTGAAGGTGAAGGAAGCAAAAAAATTTTACTTTTTGTTGAAAATTCTTTATTGGATTGGATTGTGGAATTTGGAATAATTATTAAGTAAATAAATATTAGAAAAATTTCTTTGCAAAAACATAGTATAAAAATTCCAATCAAATTTGGTTAAGGTTTTTATGCCCAAAACCAAAACCTGACCTGAAAATTGAAGCCAACTTGATTACTAACGTGAAGCCGAACTGTTCATATACGCAGTAAAATTAGAGACGACTCACGTGGAGCCACTTGATTAAATTGGCTTATGCGACTTGTGATTATTATATTGATTTGATTTAATGTTATTGAGATATGTGTTTCCTCAAATCATATAAAATTTCAATTTTAATTTTAGCTTGGTTTTCAAATTTTGGGGACAATAAAATGGAATACAAACAAAATCAAGCATGTTATAATTTTATCCAATTTTTTTCAGAATAAAACAAAAGGGCATATCTTTAATTTTGTCAAAATAACAGTGACTTTTTTCCTTTAAAACCTTTTACTTTTAGTTAAACTGTTAATATTATTAGAAATATTTCATTAAACATTATAAATACTTAATTTATTAATTGAAGCTATGTTAAAAAAATTTTAAAAGTATTAATTTAAATTATCTGCCCATGTCTTTCTCCAATTCAAGGAATTTAAAAAAAAATATTATATTAAAAAATGAAAGGGAAAATTACGTAGAAGCCTTATAGAAGGGACTTATTCACAGATATATCCTCTGAATTTCATTTTTACCAATAGGTCCCGTGGGACCTAGGATGATTTAGATTTTAGGGAAAAAGAATTTCATGCCACATTACTTACTGAAAAAGGCTGATGAGTGGGTATTTATAATTAAATAGGTATATATTTTGATTTATGTTTAATGAAATTATTAATATTTTATACCTATTTAATTAATATTTATTTATTTTCCTCTTATCAAGTAATTATAAGATAAGAAAGGATTTCATTTCAAAATCTACTCATAATTCTTTCTTTATATTGTGCAGGTAAAATATAAATAAACTATATAAATTATAGTTAATTATATAAAATATTATACGTTATATAAATATTAGAAGAGTCCTACATTGATTAGGAGTTGGATAAGAAGCTTCAACTTTAACTATAAATATTTTTTCTATGAAGAGGGGAGACATCCAAGTTTGTATTGAAGGCTCTAGGCGATTTTGATGTATCAACCAAGTTTGAATGCTAGATTAAAAATTGCAAGTCATCTTGATGGGATTTTTCTGCATAGATCTTCTTCTACTCTATCCATTTAATTCTTTGTGTTGTTTCTGAATTTTTTTTTGCATATTTAGAAGCTATTTGTAACTAATTTTGTTTCATCCTTAAGGATTTATGACCTTGTCACACTTGTATTGTGACTTCCTCGAAGAGAGAAAGTCAATAAATGTAGAAAAATTAAAGTTGTCACCAAAATTTTTAAGAAACCTTAGAAAATTATATAATAGAAAGAATAGTCTACGAAAAAAAGGATTCAAGAGTCGATTGTGGATAAAGAAGGTGTTCGGCATCCACAACACCTATTCATAAGAACAATTACTTTAAGTTGATTGTGTAAAATTAATTAACATTTTAATAATATCTTAATTACCTTTTAATCACATGAAAAATATAGATGATTAAATAAAAATAAAGTATTTATTTACATGGGAGGACTTAAACCTAGGATTAAGTTTAGGTCTATGTATCATAAGATGGGGATCAAAGTTCATGTAATTCAAAAAGTTATTATTTAAGTTTTTTTATTCTTTTCATTAATTTATTTTATGAAAGAATGTTATCTTGAGTATATATTTTTATTTTTAAATAAAATTGTTTTAAGAAATACCTTTGGGTAAGAGAAAAATAACAAGTATTGAAACTTGCAATGATTTAGTTTCACTCATAGTCTACCAATTGATGCTCTAAGTGCATATGATAATTGAGTATCACTTATGGCAAATTCTAAAAGAATTCTCAAAATAAATTTTCTATATAATAATTTAATTATGGAATTTTAATGCAAAATTTGATACCTGCAAGGACTTGGTGTCATTCACAGGCCACAGCATCTTCTTTGATATTTTTAATGATCCACAATGATTTAATATTACTCATGACATAGCATAAACGTATCTCAATAAATCTTATTATTTTTGAAATAATGCATGAAGATATTTTTTTGATATTTGACAATTATAGTAATTTAGTATCACTCACAATATATCCATAAAAAAAATGTCAAATATTCACAGTAATTTAGTTTCAAAAAAATGTCAAATATTCACAGTAATTTAGTTTCACTGATGAATAATTGAAAAAGGGGTGAGCACTTTTTAATACAATATTTTTCACAAATAATAAGAAAGTATCAAGTATGCTAGAGACATTGAGTTTCAGAAGATAACAGCTGATTGTCGAGCTCCCTTACTATAATTTACTTGAATATAAAGATGCAAAGAGATTGAAATACAAGAATGTTTAATTAATAACTTGCAAAGTCTAAGATAGCCTACTTGGGTTTTTTTCTTACATGGCTTGCAGGATAATTTGACACAAGAGATTTGACACAATATTTTTGTGGTTGTGGTGTCTCCTGCATTTCAGATGATTCAAGTTCCTCATTGTCCTTTGGCTCCATGGGACAATATTGATATGGGCCCGTTTGTTTTATGTCTGATCAATGATCTTTGCTTTGTCTTGATCACGTGAGAAATTATCTTGAGCTCTAGTTCCTATTATTCTACCGAATTGTAAGGGAATGTTAAAGAAATTACGTAGTAGAGGTTTAGGAGTACCTCTCTTACATGAATCTTTCTGTTTGTTGTTCCTCATCTTCTTTTCACTGTCTCCTTCCTTATCATGATCTTCTATTGACTTCTTATGAACTCGTTTGTCTCTTGCTCATTAGCACTTACTTGAGGTTCTGTTTTTCACTCCTCTACACATCTTTGAGCAGCCCATTTTCACTATAAGAACCTTTTCTGAGTACATGTTAAAACACCTAGGAATTTTTTGGTGTCAAAAAATTTCCTTAGTTTGGAGGTGTCAAAGGTATATTGTACTGCATTGGGCCTTTTTAGGGCTTCAACAGCGGCCTTTCTAAGGTCGAGCATATGTAATTCCTTGCATTTTTTATCTCTACCATAGCCACATCCAACATACTAAAATATGTCCTTATAGCTGTACGCCTACGGTGATCCTCCTCTTTTAGAAATTCCTCATACCCACATATTTTTTGCCGTGAGTTCATAGAAATCTCTAAACTATATACCTTGGAACTTCTTTTATAGTTCTATATCAAGTCTTGCCTGAGCTAGCTTGACAAACTCGACCTCTGAAGGAGGTACATTGCATCTGCCTCTCAACATCTTGAATCTTGCAAGATATTGATAAGCTATCTCTCCTACCTGTTGAGTTGTTTGCAAAGTTCTGTGATGCTAATCTCAGTTTTGCTTTATAGAGTTGTATATAGAATTTTTGCTCCATTTTCAATCACATAAGAATGAAGTTGCGCGCCAAAGTTGTGTATTAAGTAAAGGTCAGGCCTATAAAAGAGTTCGAGAACAGTCTTAGCTTTAGATTGGTGAAGTTGTCATAATTGACAACTTCACCATATTGAATAATGAATTGCCAACATGCGATTATGTAACATCTCCAAAAAAACAAAGTGAAGTCCAGGATTCTATAGCCCCTAAAATAAAGATTGTCCTAATTTATGTGCTTAGGATATGGTTTTATGAATATAGGCTGATCAATTGGTCTTAGCCCAGGCTCGTATTTGTCTTGAATAATGTCCCTTAGAGTTTCTATTGTCACTTCACTACCATTAAGTCTTTTTGGGATTGCTCTTATGCCCCCAAGCTACCTGTATTTAGTTCCTATAAAAATATAACAACTTATTCATGAGGTTAGTGTTAGCGAAAACATGTAAAACATAATAGTCCCTTACAAGTGTGTAGCCATGAAGGCCTGTGTTTAGATACTTCATGATGGTTGCCCCTTGGCGACCTAAAGATTGAGCCTGCTTCAAGAGGTCCTCCCCTTAGTAATGCGGCTATGTTTTTCATCCCTTCATGTAAGGGCTGCATCATCATTTGTTGGCATTCATTTTCTCTACATTCAGATGTTTCAAGAGAGAGCAAAAAAATCTTTAATTTTCTTCATTCTGTTTATCCATATGGTCCTAAATACCTCACAGCACCTCTATTAATGGACCATTGGATATAATTAATGGATTGACGTGTTTGCTACCTACTTTAGAACTAAGACTTGTGCTACTGCTACATATTGTCATCATCACTATATGCTCACAATGTACACCTATTTCAGCATCAGGCATCAATGGTTAACACTGTGGGTGCACAGTTTCCTTTTGGCTCATTAGAACTAGAACATGTTTTATCAATCTTTTTGTCTTTTCTCATCCTTAGCATCTTATCACACAGAGTCATACTAGGTATGTTGCAAATTGTTCTTCACAAACAATAAAAAAGTACTAGACCAGAGATGCTAAGTCTCAAAAGATAATAATGGGTTTCTAAGCTCCCTTGCCATAGTTTGCTAAATGTGACAAAGAGATTTGAATACAAGAGTATTTAATTAATAACTATGCAAAGTATAGGATTGTAAAGATTACAAAGAATAGAAATAAAAAACTATCTGAGAGTAGAAAGGAAATTTAGATGCTAAAAGTATTAATAGGTGTTGTTGATTGATTGTCCATGTGTTGTTTTATGCAGCCTTTTATTCCTTTTATAATTATTCAGTTGAGACTATTATCCTTACAAAATTCAAAGCTTGTTTATGAAATATCAAGGATTTATTAGCACGGCCCATGCAATTTATGGCACGATGCACCATATCCCTCAATGGTCTTGTATGTCTAGTCATCTTGAGTCTTAAGGGCTATGTTAGGCTCGTGCGTGCATGCTCTACTTCTAGCAATGGATTGAGTTATGTTTCTTGGGCCAGTCGTGTCTTGAACCTCAATTCTTTTCATTGAACTGTTATTTTAACTTTAGGCCCAAACAACAATCAATTGATTTTTTTTCAAAAAAAAAAATAAATGAGATGGAGGGTCATAACAATTTGATATTTTTTCCAAGACATTCTAACAAATCCGAAATTGTACAAATGCATAACATGTCCTTCTTAACCCCCCCAAACACATGGTATAATCTTCTTGCATTATCGTAAGAAATTTGAAACCCACCGTTTATCTCCACATGCATGAGCTCGCACTAGAATAATCAAGTGGACAAAGCAATTCAAACTTCTATCCTAACATCAAGATTCGAGTCTAGGTGGCGTCGTCTCCCATGGATATAATCCCAGCCCAACAAAGAATATATAATAATAGTATAACCAACATATTATAAGTTAAGCAAGAGCCATAAGCATGGAGCCCCAACTAACAAACTGTGGAATCTGAACAAGCAATGTTGATGTGCATCAAACATCAATAACCTTGGGGACACATGCTAGACAATTACTCACAACAGTAAGCATATATATATATATATTAGCAAAACATTATGTTCACAATAAATTAGAGAGCCAACCTTAATAATAAGCAAAGCTCTTCCTACATGAGCCAAGGTCAACCTTGAGCGATGTTTCTTGCTCTCATTTTTATAGAACCAACTTGAGTTTTTCTCCCATTAATAACCCAATCAATCATAATCATATCATTAATAGTTTTCATTTGACTTTTGCCTTAATTATTTCAGATTTTCAGATTTTTCCCTTATTTGATTAATTTGACTTCTCAAATTTTTTGATTTTCCTTTAATTAAGTCAAATTTGATTGGAACATGATTGATGGGATTTGGGGTCAATAAAAAAAGAAAAGATTATTATTTTTTAATCACAAAAACCCATTTTATTTCTTTTTTATTTATTTAATTTTATTAGTCTTTTTTATATTATTTTCAATTTATATTTGGAAGCCTGAACAAGAGATGGTGTCACAAACATTTATACTTTCTAGTTAGATTTCTTTTTTTTTTCATTTATGTTTAATGGATGCTTTGGTGCTTAATATGATTTTATTTATTCTCATGGAATTGGATGACCAACTCTAATATATGTTTGGGTTTTGGATTCACCTTTGAAGAAAGTGGATAGTAATTAGATCATTTCTTAAGCAACTTAGGATTATAATTTATCTAACTTGTACTTGGGAGAGACATGTGCTAAAAACCCTTGAGTAATCCTTAACACTTGTGTATAATTGAATTAGGACTTGCATGAGACATCATAGCATAGTTAAATTATAAGCTTTTGTGACCGACGGATGCTTAAATCTAATTTAGAGCCTTGATTCTAAAGTTGAAATTAAACTTAATAATTAAGAGAAATTGAATTGTAACTTATAATAGGGATTATAATTCCTAGGGGTTGCTTATAAAAAATTAAAAAAAGAATTCTTAGGATGTTCGTTGATTTCTTATCTTACATCGAGGGGTATTGTTTTATTTTTTTAATTGTATTTATTTATAAAAATTTCACTCTGATTGGTTAACTTAATTGAGACGAAAATGAATTTAGTTTGTACCCAATCTCTTTTACTTTAATTCTTTGTGGGACAATCTTAAATCATTTTACTACATTTAATCTGTTCACTTGCAGTGCGTTTAAATTTTACTGTGCATCAAAAGCCTTCCCAAAAAAACAAGTGCAGTACCATCGCCGAACTCATGATATTGTCACTTTATTATTGGTATTCCAAATAATTAGAAACACAGCAGCAGACTTGGACTTAACCTGTGAGTTATGACTCACCTATACTACTTTTTTTTTTTTTTATCAATAGTAACAATTGCAAATTAGAGTCATATGGGAAAATAAAAATAAGCAAATAAAGGGTTACAATTATCCAAACTCTTCCACTATTGCTTCCAATTGTTTGTGAATTCTTTAGCCAATGACTTTTGAAGAGATTTAGCAGATGTTCCAAATCAGTTTTGAGTATCAAAATCTCAAAACCTGAATTTTTTTTTTCATCAAGAATACTTTTAATAATCTTTGAATTGTTGAAAGCAAGAGTAATATTCATAAAACTGGGTGGATCAAAATTATATGAGTCAGTAACTCATTTAACAATATATCTGAGCTCCTTCAAAAAAAAAAATACCAAAGGATTGCTTTGAATTGGAAAGCTACTTTTTCTAAAGTTAAGAAAGATAAAATCCTTATAAATAAGGATTATGATCTCCCTAATTTTCTGATTAGATCTTTGCATTACCTTCCTGAGTTTAGTTTAATTTGAGCTTAACTTTTTTATCTAATTTGAGCTTAGCTTAGTTTCTGTTTTGGAGTCCTCAAAAGTAGCTACCAACGAGCGGTCTAGATGCAAATGCTACAAAATGCTTTCCAGAAAAATCACTCCGTCTCTGATTTTTTTATGAGTTGTATAATAATGTGAAGCCATCACTTTTAGATGAATATAACAGTAAAAATAGAGACGAGCGGCATGAAGCCAGTTGATTGAACTAACACATGTGATTTTGTTATTATTGTATTTATTTGACTATCGATTTTTTTTGGTAAAATTAGATTATTTAATATCATTTGCATATTTTTTCCTCAAGCTTTATGAAATCACAATTTTAATTTAGCTTGGTTTTCAAATTTTGAGGACAATAAATTTGAAATACAAACAAAATCAAGCATTTTATAATTTTATCCAATTTTGTTAGAATGAAATACAAGGATATATTTTCTGTTTTATTAAAATTATAATGACTCTTTTTTTTTTTGCTTTTTAAAACCTATACTTTGGTTAAATTTTTAAAACTTTAAGAAATATTTTATTTTATTAAAAATTATAAAATACTTAATTTTATAATTAAAGCTATGTTAAAAAATTTAAAATTTTTGATTTATTTTCATAGTTTATTAGAGTTGGAATTTGGATAGCTCGAGCATATTCAAGTTGGCCTGAATAAGTTAAGCTTGTAGAAAAACTTAAATAGTCAAGCTTGACCCGAACCTCTTTAGGCCTGCCTAAATATATGAATTTCCAAATTAATGATTTTTCATTTTAAAATTAATTTTACTTTAAAATTAATTGTTTTTATGTTATAAAAAATATAAAATATATTTTTTGAAATATTTAAAGGATCTCAAAAACTCGATTTTTTTTAAAAATATCTGAGTCTTAAAATTTAAAAATTAACATTAAAATATATTTTTATATTATTTTGACATATTTTATAGATAAAAATAATAAAAATATTATAATGTAAGTATTTTTATTTTTTTAAAATATTTATAATAATGTACACTAATGGCAGCATACTCAATTACACGGGTGATTTTCTCTCCTACTACGAATCACATATTACCTTTCATATTTTATAGTTAACTTGTGCTTGTTTAAGCAGCAACTTAAATTTTAAAAAATTAATTAATTTTTAAAGTATTTTATATATTTTAACGGGTTTGGCCCAAATTATTTCAGAACAATAAAAATATTATTTTATTAAATATGATCTTAAATTTTTTGGGCTTATTTAGGATAATCTAAATTACCAACTCTATATCTTTGTCTTTTCCTATTCAAGGAAATTTAAAAAATATTATATGAAAATAATAAAATAAACATAAATTATATTAATTAATTTATCTCTTATTGAGATTTGTTTTTTCATATGTATATGGATATTATTTTTAATCAAATCTATGAAATATTATTTTGGTCAACTTTTATATTTTATCTTTAAAAAATTTATTTATTAAATAAGTTTACAAAATTAAAAAATTTAAGATATGGTTGATAAAATGAAAACATGTAGTAAGCACTAAAATTATTTTTTAGTAACCTAAATGAGATTTTAATTAATATTTATTTAAAAATATGTTTTGTTTTAAAAAATATGATTTAATTAAGGTTGATGGAAATGAAAATATAAAAAATTAGAATAATTGTTACTCCCTCCATTAAAAATGTAAGGCATTTTTAATCGAATCTCATCTCCCAATAAAATAGTTATTTACTTTCAAACTAACCCTATCTTTTTATATTTACCCCTATTAAACACCCTATAATAAATAAAATCATTCATTAACAAAAATATTTAAAAAAATAATAGTTACACCTCAAAAGATTAAAAATGTCTTACTTTTTTAATATCAAATTCCTCAAAAAAAACCTTACATTTTTTAAAAAAGGGAATATATAGTTTTGAACTTTTAATTTTAGCGAAAGTTTATATAAATTTAAAAAAATATTAATGATCAATCTAACCTTTAAACTATAGGTTCAAGAACTTTTACAATCCTAAATTCATTTTCTATGCCATGAACCCTCTTTAACTTTTGAAACAGATTCAATTTTTTTAACTGTTAATTAATTAAAAAATAATATCAAAAATAATAAAAAAAGAAAAAAATTGTAGAAAATGACTAAAAATTTACAAACAAATATTCAAAAATTATAGAAAATTAATTTTTTTATAATTTTTAAAGAATTTTTCTATCATTTTTTAATTAAAGTTAATATTAACTTTTGTCAATGGTAAGAGTGATATTATATTATTTTTAAAATTAAAAGATAACTTTATACAAAAATTAGTTTAGGGTTTTAAACATTCCTCCACCAATAATTTAAGGATAAATTAACATTTAATCCAAAGTGAAATAATTATTTCTTTAATTAGAGTAATAGAATTGACGTGAGTGAATTTTTATTCAAATCTTGTATTACATTAAGGGCATCAAAATTATGCCGTACGTGAAAATAAACTACACTATTTTATTAGGAAGAAAAAAACATTTCCCACGTATATCTTCTCACGTATTTTAACAATACATAATTTTTATTTACATAATAAAAAAATTTGTCATCTGAAATTTAAAAAGTTTATATATCTATTAAACAATCAAAAAAGTTCAATATAATTCTAATTCTAAAACTCTGAAGAGTTTATCCAAAAAAAAAAATCAAAAACGATCGCAGATCTGCTTCGTGTAGTAATTTTACTTTTACGATATAATTAAAAACAAAAACAAAAAACAAGTAGGGTGAGAAATCAGAATTCAACTCTTATCAAAAAAAGAAATCAGAATTCAACCCCCAGGCCCCAAGGGCAGTTGCTGGGGCCCCGCAATCATCTTTCCGAGCTTCGAATTCCGACTTTCACCGTTCAAACAGTCGTCTCTTGCCGAAGTGAAGATGTTGTTTTCGGCGGCTACCAGGTATGCCTTTCCTCCATCATCTTCTTCTCCCTTCCTTCTCTCTTTACCTCTCGCCCTCCGTCTCAACTTCTTCCTTCATTCGCATTCTCCAAATCCCAACGACGTCTCCGATGCCGTTGATTCATTCAATCGCTTGCTCCGTCAGCGTCCACCGCCCTCCATATTCGAAATTAACAAAACTTTAGGAGCTATTGCCAAGATGAAGAAGTAGCGCATTGCTATGTCACTTTGTTCTCACTTGGAGTTGAAGGGTTTCACTCCATGTTTAGTTTCTCTGAGCATTTTGATCAACTGTTACTGCCATGTGGGTCAGATGAATTCTGCTTTCTCTGTATTGGGCAAGATTTTCAAGGTCGGTCTTCAAGCGGATACTATAACTTTGACTATACTATTGAAGGGACTCTGTATCAATAATATGGTTGGCGAAGCATACGGCATATTAATCAATGGATTATGTAAAATGGGGAAAACAAGGTCTGTTGTTAAATTACTCCAGAAGCTGCCGAGACTTGCAGTGAAGCCTGATGTAGTTATCTACAGCACAGTAATCGACGGGCTTTGTAAGGATGGATTTGCAAGTGAAGCACTTGGTTTATTTTCAGAAATGATTGGCCTGGGAATATTTCCCGATACAGTCACATATAGCACTCTAATTGATGGATTCTGCAAAGTAAATAGATGGACAGATGTTGCTTAGTTGATCAATGATATGTTCCAAAAAGGCATCAACCTGAATGTTGTCACTTTAATATATTGGTGGATGCATTTTGTAAGGATGGAAGGATTATAGAAGCTTGTTTGCCAAGATCATCAAGTTTGGTCAAAAGCTCACTGTAGTTTCCTATAACAGATTAATGGATGGATATTGTATGGTCAATAATTTAAGAGAAGTAATGGCAGTATTTAATACGATGATTAAAAGCAGTATAAGACCAGATGTTTTTAGTTATAATGTTTTCATTAATGGATATTGCAAGAATAAAAGATTGGATGAGGCCAGAAAATCTCTTTAAGAAGATGCGTTTGACAAATCTGGTTCCCGACATTGTAAGTTATACTTGTCTTACTGACGGCTTGTGCAAAGGAGGAAGAATTTCATTTGTTTCTGATCTTCTCGATGAGATGCGTCAAAGTGGTCATCCCCCCAATATAATCACTTTTAATGTATTGTTACATGCATTGTGCAAAAGGCGGGATCTTGATCGAGCAATTGCATTATTTGAAGTTTTGAACATATTAGCAGAGAAAAAATCCGACCTACTGACTGGACCTATACTATTCTTATCGATGGTTTGTGCAGAGGTGGAAGATTAAATAAGGCGAGAGAGATTTTCCAGTATCATTCGATGGAAGGTCAACATCTAAGTGTTGTGTCCTACAATGTTATGATCAAAGGACTTTGCAAAGAGGGTTTGTTTGATGAGGCAAAGACGCTGCTTGATAAAATGGAAGACAGCGGCTGCATCCCTAACATAATAACTAACCTTTATAATTATTATTGGACATCTTCTTAATAAAAATGAGAATGATGAGGCTGAGAAGCTTCTTCGTATAATGGTTTCTAAGGGCTTGTCAGAAAATTGAAACAAGATGGGGACCTCTAGCGCTTGTTTGTTTCTCATAAAAGTTGTTGGACTCTGATTTCTGTTGATGTTCTGTTCAAGTCATACATCTAGTAAATTTTTTTTGTCTTTGTGCCATTAGCGATGTCAAAATTGTGTCTTAAAATGGCTTTTTTCTTTCTTCTTAATGGAGGATTACTAAATTCATTTAACCGTTTGATATGCATCTCTTGTTGCTAATGCATTACTGTCTCAGATTGCCATGAGAGTTTTTTTCTCACGTCATCAATTTAGTTGGAAGATTTCAATCTCAATGGAACAATGCTTTTCACTTCACTGAAGAACATGAACTTGTATGTATATTGTACGTTGATGTGAAATAAAGCAAGTGTCTTATTGGCACAATTTTATGGTACCAGAATAGTTCTTGTTCAGCAACAATTTTTAAAATTTCTGTTTTGGATCCGGCTTCTCTCCTCTAACCCCTGTCCCCATTTCCTCTCCACTAATTCTAAACGATGTTGTTTTGCTGATTCAAGTAGAATCTCTACCATTCATTTTATCTAATATCAGCTGTTGCTTGTGGAATCTGGAGAGAAGAGACCGAATCATGTTTCAGCCCTTATCATTCGCCTCTTTCCATTTCATTTTGCAATGATGAATTCTCGTTTCTCTCAAACCATATCAAGCCTCGAAAGTCCTTCATCATCCGTGAACGTTCCAAGATCTTCATCGTCGGCAATCGGCATCTTCATTTTTGACTTGGCTCCCATCGTTAGTTCATCATCCAGAGCTTAGAAAGTTGAGCTTTGTGGTAAGGATTCATGTTCGATGGCTTTATCGAAAGCCTTCACCCATTCTTTATCCTTGATCCTTCTACAATCTCTATGGTAGGGATGAGTTGTGATTTTTTAAAATAAATTAAAATTGTGTTTTGTTATTCACCTATTCAACTAAGGTGAGGATAATTGATTTGTTCATGTCTGAAAAGAGGAATCTCAATCTTGGCAAGGTGCTTCCATCTAATTCAGTGCTGTTATGGAAAGTAATTGAATACGAGTTTGAATCAATGTTGTTTAAATCTAATTGAATTTTCTGCTTTGATAAGTATTGAACATGATTGCTTTGGTATTGAATCTGATTGTGCATTGATGGACAGACTTGCATTGATTTTAGAAGTTTGAACACTGTACTTATCGTATTGATGGGCTGATGAATACTGAACACTGTAATTTTGAAAAATTCTTTGCATACATATGGAAATATTTGTCTGGACGTTCTCAAAGAACAATGGAGCCCTAACCTCATGATATCAGAAGTGACTTTACTATTTTTTCCCCTTTAAAAATTGTGTCTAATATGTTTATTTATATATCAGAAGTGACTTTACTAATTTTTTTTCCGTCTTTGGTTTTTGTTTTGTAGCCCTAATTATATCAGAAGTGACTTTACTATTTCATATCTATAGTAGCCCTATTTCATATATATGAAACTGGTATTATAGGTTGCAAACAAGTATTAGTACAAAGGAGGAGATAGTGGAAGAGATAGGATGATCACTACACTGGTTTTGCATGACTTGTGAATTGGGATTGATAATGCACAAATTGAAACTTTTCAAAATTTCATATATTGCTCTTTTGCCTTGATATATTGTGGTAGATAATGACAATAACTTTACACTGAAACTTTATAATTGCGATCCAAAAAGAAAGTAATAACTAAAATCAACCAATGAGTTGTGAACACAATGAGTTACATGACGAAAAAGAGAGAAGCTCAAGTATAGTAAATATTATACAATCATTTCAAGAGCTATCATGACCAAAAATAAAGAAAAGCCCAAGTGCATCTAACAGGAGCTGTGATTGGAACAGGTGTAGAAGCAAAGCAATAGCTGGAATAAAAGGAAGCAAAAGCCAAGGCAAAAGGATGCAAAAAGAAAATTAAAACAAAAGGATGCAAAAAAGAGCTGAAATGAAATGGCTGCGAAGAGATGAGCTGAATTGCATGACTTCATTTAGGAGGACCTAAGTTCATATGTGAGCCTATATTTGAACCTCAACAATATAAATAAATATTGTATTGTCTTGAAACTGTAAAGTGAAATAAAAGCTATGTTGATTTTGTACAAAAGTAACTTAATTTGCCCTGAAATCAGTCATGATATGAGACCCATCTTTTGTTGAATTATTAAGATATTTCATTGCATTCCTTGAAATATTCCATGTGTACAAGGCATACTTTATTTCTGACATCACTTCTTGTAATGCACATGCCATTGCAGTCTCTTGATTAGTAAAAATGGTTAGTGGCCTCATATTTTTGTGTAGAAGCCAAAAAAAAGTTTCAAAGAACCTTTTGAAAAACTTGATGGTCTCATCATTTAACAATGCCGCTTCAAATATTACTCCTTTGTAATGGTTGTTGTTGAAGAAAATAGCAAGATATTTGTTATTCCAATTTGTGAAATAAGTTATATCTATTATCCCAATTTGTAAAATAAGTTATATTTAGTGAAATGACTTTTTCAGAGCAAACATAGTCAATCAATATGCATGCATCATCTCATAACACATTTGTCACTTGCTCCTCCAAATCCATTTGATGAGAATGAAAAAAAGATGAAATTTCCATCAATTTTTCTTCAAAGTAATTAAAGATACATCCAACTTCACCATATAATATAACTCATTGTCATCTTAAATGAAGATAATTTTTCATGTCAGTTCTTATATATCTCAAATTGATTTTTCCTCCTATATATTCACTTGTCAGTGATGATTTTTTTTATTAATATGGCTTTTTCAGCAATTTTTAATTCATAAATATAAGCAACAAGGATTATCATTTAAAATAAATCTGAGAATTACATAGTAAAAGAAACAAAAATATTGCATAGTGGGGTAGAATGTTTGATACTAATTATTCAAAATCGCTTTCTTCTAGCTTCTTCCAGCCCCCGCCAAGTCTAAAAACAGCACATACAAATCTGAAAGAAAACTTAAAAAAAAATTAAAAAAATGAACATATTTACCGGCACTTTGTGAACAAAAGAATAGAAACAAAGACACAAAAGTTAACATCTTATATTAACTCATAGAAGGTATGTGTGCGAAGACTAAGAAAGAAACATAAAAATCAATGAAGAAGTAACCAGCAAATACAAGTAATGAAAACCAAAGAACATTCTTCTTCTATGATGATTTCTTCCCACGCATCACCTGCAAAGTTTTTTACAGGCAAAAAGATGAATCTCCCACTTTGCTGGAGAGAAATCTGGCATTACCAGTAATGTCGAAATTAACATCTGCAAAGTCTTTGTTTGTTTGACTTTCACTGACACGTACACAAGTATATACCAACATAGGGGCATAAACTTTTCTAGATTCATTTGTATTTATACGGAATACACAGATTTAATAAGTACTTTAGTTTGAAAGCTGCATGATTCTGACTAGGGAAAGCATTTTATAATGCCAAATAGACTAATATTTTTATTTATGGACTTATCACTTGAATTTTTTATGAAGTTTTTGCATTAGACGCAGACAGTCACCATGTGTGTTAGCATATTCTTTCCAGGTAACTTCGAAGAATATTCATTTTTATGCCTGAGAGACACAGATTTTATTATGCATTTCTCTTTCATTGACTTAGTCTTCAACTCAACAAATCCTTGAAGTAATTGACGAACATATAGTATTTGCTTAGTTAAGCCCAACTACCTTAGCTAATAATTATGGGTTTTCTTGAGGGAAGCTTATCGACAGAAAAAAGGGCAGAGACTTTGAACTGTGAGAGCACATGAAAGGGAAGTAACTGTGAGCTTCATTTCTTACCACATCCATTTATTGACAATCCCTCTAATTATTTCTTTTTTTTTTAAATTAGTAATAAGTGATCCGTTATTTGAAACCGATAGTTTTAACTAATCCTTATTTAAGTCGAGTCAGGCCTCAAATGAGGAATAGCTCTCAAAAACACATCATTTCTATTTTCACTGTCCTGTGGATCTAATATGAGCCAACGAGGTTGGCAATCCCTCTTTTTGTTTCCCAAATGAGGGTGAAGATTCAAATATGATCCCCTCACTTGAGTTACTTGATCAATTTTAATATTTTATTTATTTATTTTTTCAATTAGAGTCCGATGAATAGATTGGGGTCCTTTAAATTATTTATATATTTATTTTGAGATTAACAGTGGATTTGGGTTGGGATTTTTGCATAGAGTCTTAAATGAGAAATTTGGACCATTCAAATTTGATGTTTTTTATTTTACATTTTTAAAATAAAAAAATATATAAATTATAAAAAATTTTAATAAATATCATTTACTAGTCTGAACAGTCTAGATTTAATATGAATGATCCACATTTAATTTATAAAAATTGTAAAAAAAATTTAATATTAAACCTAAATTATCTAGAATATATTTGAAAGTTAATGTATAAAAACTTTGATATTAAATGTGGACTAGTCAAATCAAATTTGGACTATCCTAAATAGTAAACAGATTTATTAAATTTTTTTACAATTTATATAATTTTTATTTTAAAAATGTAAAATAAAAAATATTAAATTTAATTTGTTCAAATTAATTCAGAGAGCCAAGATTCCACACCTCGGTTGGGCTAACAACCATCCAACCACTAGAGAAATATGCTGAATGTTTTGTTGGACTTTTTTACTAGATCTTATTTTCTGATAATGATATTTTTTAAAGGATAAATTATACATTACTTCTCTAAATTTTGAATCATGTATATATAACTTTTTTAACATTTAAAACTTTACAAGAAACCCCATCAACTCTTCTATTTATATAAATAACTCTATACGATTAATTTTATATATTAATTATGTATACATAACTTAAAGTTTAGGGAGGTTATCCATTTATTAATCAAAGTTTGAGGACTTAAATGCACACAAAAATAAAATTTAAAGAAATATATAATTAATAGCTAGGGGTTATTTGCATCAACCTAAAAGTTCAAGAAAATTTATTATAAATTTTTAAAAGTTAAGAGAGTTATTTGTATATGATTCAAAGTTTAAGAGAGTTTTTGTATAACTTAACCTTTTTTAAAATAAAACAAAAAATTAGATTTCTCAGTGCAATACACGAAATAAGTAATAACTTAAAATCAAATGGCAAAAATTTTGTAAAAAATGCATAATAATAATGATAATAAGAAATACTTAAATATATCAAGTGTACTATATCAATTGTGATCTGTTTAATAAAATATGATATTTAGATAGCATTAAATATAAATTAATTTTGATATAAATGGTAGTAGAAAGAGAAAATGTTAAAAATCAAATGTGTTCTATTATAAAAATAAAATTAATTTAAAAAATGTCATAAATTTTATTTAGATCACTTAAAATATTCTAATTAGATAAATTATAAATAACGTAACGCACTCAGTCTATTTTTAATAGTGATTAAGAAAGACACAAACTTGATGCAAACCATAAGTTGCATAAAGGCATAGCAATATCAATCAAATCTCCTTAAATGTGTGATTTGAATTTGGCTAAAAAGATCAGTAACCTGAAGCATTTCTCAAGCACTTGATGTTGGTAATATATAATTAGGAAAACTTCCCTTTCATGCATTTGATTGAATTAACCAAATGCATCGTTTAAAAGAAAATCATTGTCATTGATTCTGAAAATGTTCACTTCAAAAATTAACAACAAATCAAATCAATTTTAAAATCATCGAAATTAATTTCTCAAAATCCCGGCGTCAACACCAATAACTTCTACAAAATAATAAGTGAAAATTACATACAGCGGAACAAACTTATTTATAAATAAATGCTGTAAAATTAAAAAGTCACAACTAGATTCTTTAAGACTTGAAGATAATTTAAAATTAAAATAAAATAATAATATATTTATTAAATATATATATATATTACATTAGTTAAAAAATTTACAATTACTTTATCAATAAGTTAAAAAATATAATTTTGGGCTTTTATGACTATAACTTTATGTATCTAATAATTAAACTAATTAGTTTAACTATTACATATGTGAAATTACAGTTGTAAAAAATTAAAATTATAGTTTTAAATTACTTATAAATTAGTTGTAAATTAATTACTTAACTGACGTAATATATGTTTAATAAGAGTATTATTATCTTTATAGCTTAATTTTAAATTATACTCAAGTTTCAAAAAATCTGATTGTAGTTTTTGAATTTCACTGAACTTATTTGTGAATAAGTTTGCCCCACAAGACCTATACGTAATTTTTTTAAATAATAATAACTTGAAGTAAAAGGTGGTTCAATATGTTTCTAAAGTTTATACATGCACCACTTACATACTTAGTCTTATATATTTAACATATTTTTATAAAAAAATAATCAATTTTTACAATTTCATCTAGTTTTGCTTTTAATTCTTATAATTTTTTTAATATTTCACTAAAAAACAAAAACTATAGATGCTTGAAAAACGAACATTACCTAATTTTTTTTTAAATTATAGGAATTAAAAATATTAAAAAAATTATAAGAACTAAAAGTAAAACTCCATAAAACTATAACATCTGATGATAGTATTTTTTTTCTATATTTATTCAATCAAATTAAAATAAGTAGATTTTAATGCATTAATATTATTAATAATAATAATTTATTATAGAATAAATAATATATAAAAAATCTACAAGTCTAGATTTAGTTGGAAATAAGTAGTTTAAATATATAATGCTAAGTATACAGGGTAAATGTGTGTGCAAGAACCAGTTTCAATACTCATCTACATATTTAATTATTATAAAAAATAAAAGTAAAAAATTATAAATTTACACTGTCTAGATTATATCTAAATGATCTAAAGATGATGAGTTTTCAATGCTCATCATACAAATGAGTATTGAAACTAGTTCATATATATATATATATATATATATATTCTCTCCATTTAAAAAATATATGATATTTTTTTAATGCGCTATGTTAAAAAATACTTCATTTTTAGTTTTTCAATGTGTGATTAAAGAATTTTTTTTTCAAAAGTATCCTTAAAAATAAATTACTCAACTATTCACCTTTAAGTGAGACATTGTATTAAATAATAACAAATACAAAAAGATAACATTAATTTAAAAAAATTAATTAATTTATTGAAGGGTGTAATATAGTTAAAAATGCTCTATATTTTTTTATCTACAAAAATACACACACATATAATCTCACCCTTAGTTGTAGGGGAAAAATTTATCACTTCAAACCAAGAAAACTAGCTTGAATCATGTGCCTTCCACGGATTTGATTTAAAAAAATTTTAAAAATAACATAAATAACAAATTTACAAAATTCCAATTTTAAAGTTGAAAAAATGAATGAATTTTTTTTAACAACTGAACACATTCAGTTAGTGAATAATAGATTTCTAATTTTGGCTCATGTTTTTTTTTTCTGATTACCTCTTACGTTATAATGTAAAAGAAATATTTCATGCAATACTGTAGAAAAATACTGACAAAAATGGTAAGAATTTTCTTTTATCACCAAGTAATTCTCTATTCCTCGGCATCACTTCTTTAGGAAAGAATAGCTTGTAGGTCACACCACAAGAGTCAATAGAATGAATAATAACAACAACAACAATAATAAACCAAAAAAAAATGACAACATTAAATTGAAGAAAATTCTAGCAATATATTTATTTCTTTTTTGTTCTCTTGACTTATATTATCCAAGTATAAAAAAACAATAAGATACAACAACAATGTTCAGATGAGCCTTTTATAATCTCAACACCATCATTCTTAAATCATCAATATAGTTATGAATATTTGAATGACTAAATCATCATTATACTCTATAAATTGAAAAATAATATTTGAAGGTATTTTCTATAAATTCTGTTTACATCAATCCAACCAAAATGGATTCTGTGGAGAGAAATAGAGGTAGTGGGTTGATTTGAAGTCTCTATAGAACTAACTGGCATCAAACATAGAGAGTCAAGTCAACAGAAGCGACCTACTAGGTCAGCAGCAGAGCCACCAGAAATGTACTCCATTATTATTATTATCCAAAGCTTAGTTTGATTGACATAGGAACCATAATATTCAATAATATACGGGAGATCGACGTTGTTGCAGAACAGAAATTTCCTGCTAAAGATTAAATTGATGAAAAAATTAATCATTTAGGCATTGTGTATGTCACGTACAAGGAAAATTTCATACTATAACTTTGGAATATCTTCAATCTCATCCTCTCTACAAAAGAAAATAATAAGGTTTGTATAAAATAGCTTACTAAAAGAAATCAAAAGAATGAAAAAAAAAAATTTGAGTGCAGCATTGCTAAACATAAAAGGGGAAAAAAAGAATTATAGAAGAAACTCCAACATCCATAACAGGAAAATCCTCCAGCTTCAAGACTCCCCATGATTTGCCATGCACAGTAAACTTTTTAGGAATGTGTAATGCATCAAAAACTTAACATAAGTTAGAAAACTTCTTTGTTTGATGGTTAAGTTAGAAAACTTATGCGATACAACAACAATGTTCAGCCTTGTAATAAATTAACAGTAAACTCGATGGATATGGAAGGATCTGAAACTTTGTTACAGCTTTGAAAATTGAATGTATTATATTATTTTTGATCTATTTAGTTAAAATATTTTAAAAAAATTTATTGTGTGACATTAATATCATAATTAATTTATATTTAATATAATTTAAATGTCATATTAAATAAATTATAAATGATGTGGTGCACTCAATGTATTTAAAAATTCATAGCGCCTCTTACAATGATGCTCTTAAAAATAAATTACTCAACCATTTATCTTTAAATGAGATGTTGTATTACATAAAAATAAATATAAAAAAATATTATTAATTTAAAGATGATTTACTAATTTATTAAGGGTGTAATATAGTTAAAAATGTCTTATCTTTTTTAGAAAAAATGATAGAAAAATCCATTTAAATTATGTAAATAATAAATTAGTCCTACAAAATGGTATAATTCTTCTGAAGTTCCAAAGAATGTTTCTGCCTTTAAAAAATTATAGAAAATAATACTTTTGCCCTTTATTCATATTAAAAAAAATTCGTAACTTTTCACTCATAATTTTTATTTATATATTAACAACTTTATTTTTATATTCACAGCAATTTAATAGATATTCACAAGTCTTGATCTGTAAGTCTTGATATGCATCAAGTATTGAAAATTTATAACTTTTCATTCACAATTTTTATTCTTATATTAACAACTTTTATTTTTAAATTCACAATAATTCAATAGTTATTTGTAACTCCACATTTACAGGCCTTGATATACATCAGGTGTTGAAAATTCATAACTTTTCATTTACAACTTTTGTTTCTATATTAACAACTTTTATTTTTAAATTCACAATAATTCAATAGTCATTCGCAACTCTGCATATGCAGGTCCTCATTATATCAAGTGTTAAAAATTCATAACTTTTCATTTATAATTTTTGTTTCTAAATTTACAACAATTCAATAGTCATTCGCAACTTCAGAAATTTTTGTTTTATTTGAGACTAATTTGATCATTTTTTTAATTCCCTAATGACAAAAAAGTCTCATGAAACTTCAAGAGAATTATACCATTTTGTGGTAACAATCTATCATCTACATAATTTAAATAAATTTTTCTATTATTTTTTTTTATTTTTTATCCACAAATACACACTCACATATAATCTCACTCTTAGTTGTAGGAGAAAAATTTCTCACAACAGACCAAGAAAATTACTTCTCTTGTAGTAAGTAACTCTTGAGCTGGGGGGAAAAAAAGACACCTAATTTTCGAATCACTTAATTTCGTAGTAGTTTGTAATAATAAAACGGCAACCTGGTTTCGACAAAAAACAAAAAGGCAATGTGGTTGTTGTTTGTGGGTTTGAAATTAATACTTTGCATAAAATCAAAAGAGGTCGGCGTCCTAAATGTCAGAATCAAATTAAATGGCTGGTAAAAAAAAAAAAGGATCAAATTAAATGGAAAAACTAAAATAATCCCTAATTCTTATTTTTAATCATCATTAGTATCAGTATAATAAGATTACAAAACCCGTATGAATAAACATATTTCTGATAATAAAATGATAAATGTGTTATTTTTAACCCCTGGAAAATTTTATAATTAAATTACAAAAATTATTATGTTATTATCAAAAAATAATAATTAAAAAATAATAATATAAAATTCATATCTAAATATATTAAAATTATTAATTACGGATTCCATAATTTGATGCGAAACCTATATCATTGAATAAAAATCATAGGAATTGCGCATAGGATGCTTCAATTTTATTTATGGATCAAAAATTAAAATTAAAGCTATCATCAATTTTTCATTAATAAATATTTAAGGGAGAATGGCATTGTAGGCCCTAAAAAACACATTACTGCATTTTGGGTCTCAAAAAATTTGATATTACTTTGCAAGCCTTTGGACCTTTATTATAATTTTTCTTCACCCACAAATACAATTTTACCCTTTATAAAGAGAAATGAAAATGGACAAATGGAGAGTGGTGAGATTGATGACAAATGTTAGAAGGCTATCTAGCTGGAAAATGTGAAAGTTTCTCAATTCTAATGGCGAGAAATAACTTCTGAGATATGTAGATTCCAAAATCCCTTTCTCTTAAGCAATGATTTAGTTGAAAATTTATCTATTAAGCTTTGATTAAGGATATTATTTACCATTTTTATGTTGAAACAAGAAAGGGCTAATAGTTGAATCACAAGCAAAGAGTAATGTAATGTTTTGTTGGCTTTCAATTTTTGTTATTGTTGATTGCTTTTTGCTTGGTCATGTTTTCTTCATTGAACCATAAGCAAAGAATGATGGAACAAGCTTTTTGGTTTTTTAGCCTTGCATAAATTGATGAGAAGATGATTTAAAATAGTTGGATTTTAACCAAATATTCAGTTGGATGGGAAAACCTTCAATTGGAATTTCATTTGTGATTTTACTATTAATTTAAACTAAAGGTTGTTGAACTATTAAGTTGACTGTGAAAATTTTAAAATGGATTAATTATTATACAATAATGATGGTTGACTTGTTCATATTGGACTTTAACATATGAATTGAATAAAATTGACTTAATATGAAGAAAATATGATATCAAAAATGTTGAAATATTTGTTGTGCAAAAACTATCTTTGAGTTGTTGTTGTTGAATGCTAAGGTGCACATTTTGTTAAACCTAACCTAATGGTAAATTGAAATTGCATGAACTTTCAATTGAGAATACATAAACTTTGTGTTGTGCATAGTAAATATTATGTTGTACATTATTTACATGACATGAACATTTTGTTAAGCCTAACTTACTGATAAATTAAAATCGTATGGATTTTTAATTGAGAATATATGAACCTTGTGTTGTATATAGTAGATATTGTGTTGTACATTATCTGCCTAAATTGAATATTTTGTTAAGCCTAACTTACTAATAAACTGAAATCGTATGGACTTTTAGTTGAGAATATATGAACCTTGTGTTATACATAGTGAATTTTGTATTACACATTGTTTGCTGAACTTGAATATTTTGTTAATGCTAACCTACTGATAAACTATAATTGTATAGACTTTTAATTGAGAATATATGAATCTTATATTATGTATAATGAATATTGTGTTGTACATTGTTTGCCTACTTATACATTTTATTAGGTCTAGCTTACTAATAAGCAACATTAACAAATAACTTATCTTAAACTTTATTGCACTTGCCTTTAACCAACTGTAGGGAGTCAAGAATAAAGAGAATAGAGCCTCAATTTCAAGATAAGAAGATTTATCATTGTTCAAGATGTGGGGAAGTCGGACACTGTTGTAAGACATGTAAAAATCCTAATCTAGTATGAGAAATAGTTACATTATACTTTTATGGTGTAGATAGAAAACTATAATTATGTATATAAAAGCATTTTCAAGTAATATTTTTTTTTGGATCATTGAGAATCATAGATATTTTTTGTTTGTATACAGAGAAGTAACTGTTAGATATTTTGGATATAATTGCTAACTTTTTATATATATTGGACTTGAAATATCATGTTAAATTTTATGTGGATACTTATTTTAATAGCTAGGCCAGTACCAATATGAAATTATTCATATATGATGTAATTATCTTTCTTAATAATGTAAAGGTATGGATTTTATGTTCAACATAAGTAAGCATTATTTTATGCATAGTAAATGTTGTGTTGTGCATGGTTTGCTTAAATTGTTCATTTTGTTGGGCCAAGGCTATTGAAATACTAAAAATGTATGGACTTTGAATTAAGCAGGCGTGAGCATTGTTTTGTGTATAGTGAATGTTGTATTGCGCATGGCATGCCTAAGTTGTCCATTTTATTGAGCCTAGCATATTAAATATTGAAAAGGAATAGATTTCGAGTTGAGTATACATGAACATTATTTTATACATTATGAATATTGTATTGTATATGATTTGCCTAAGTTATCTATTTTATTAAGCCTATGTTATTGAAATACTGAAAAGGTATGAACTTTCAGTTGAGCATACATGAACATTGTCTTATGTGTGATGAATATCGTGTTGTGCATAGTTTCACTTTTTTTGAATTCAAATCAAACAAAGGATAAAAATATACTTTTAATTTCAAGAAAAATTACAATAAGAGTTCCAAGGCTTACAGTGTAATATCAAATTTTTTTAAACTCAAAGTATAATCATGTATGTTTCAGGGCGTTCCGTGCCATTCTCCCAATATTTAATCAATGATGTGGATTTTCTTCCCCCGTGTTCCGTGGAGAGAATCCAAAAAGAAAATTATACAGTACTCTCTTAAAATTCAAAACCATTGGAAAAGAAAGAAAGAGATACATAAATAAATAAATAAAAACAAAATCAACATCTTCATCTTCCTCTCTCTCTCTCTCTCTGTTAATGAAGTTTTCCCCATATCCGTAGTAGCTGCTTCAGTTCCTTCCTGCTTCTGTGAACATTAAAACCACCGCCTCAAACCCATCCTCCTTCTCCTCCTCGTCCTTCTCGGAAAGAGTTTACAATACTGATAGCAAAAAAACCAGCATGGTAATGCTGCTTCATAGACTCTCCGTTTCGCTCAGTTTCTTCCTAGTTTTGCTTCCTCTAGTCAGACCAGATCTGGCTTCTGAGAGACTCGCTCTCGTGTCTCTCCGTTCGGCTGTTGGAGGCCGAACCCTTTTCTGGAACGTTTCTGAGCAGAGTCCATGCAAGTGGTTCGGAGTCCATTGCAAAAACGACCGTGTCGTTCAGCTTCGTCTTCCTGGTGTCGCGCTTTCTGGCTCAATACCCACTGGCATTTTCGGCAACTTGACTCGCCTTCGAACTCTCAGCTTGCGTTTCAATGCGTTGAAGGGTGGGCTTCCCGAAGATCTTGCTTCCTGTATTAATCTTCGTAACCTTTACTTGCAGCAGAATCTGCTTTCTGGGGAAATTCCAGAATTTCTTTTTGCTTTACCGGACTTGATTCGGCTTAATTTGGCGTCCAACCATTTTTCCGGTCCCATTCCGCTGGGTTTCAACAATTTGACGAGGCTCAGAACCTTGTTCCTCGAAAACAACGGTCTCTCAGGTGTCATCCCCGAGTTAAACCTTGTAAACCTTGAGCAGTTCAATGTTTCAAACAACATGCTGAATGGTTCAGTGCCAGAAAAGTTACAAACTTTCGCAAAAGATTCATTTCTAGGGAACTCTCTATGCGGGAAACCCCTCAGCCTCTGTTCAGGAGATGTAAATGGAACTGGAACCGGAACCGGAACCGGAACCTGGAAATCTCCGACGCCTAAGATTGAAAACAATGAGGGAAACATGAAGAAGAAGAAACTGTCAGGTGGTGCCATAGCTGGAATCGTTGTAGGATCAGCCGTGTGTCTTCTGTTGATTCTTTTCGCTCTGATCATATTATGCCGAAAGAGCAGTAATCAGAAGACAAGGTCGCTGGACATTTTAACTGATAAACATCCTGAAGTGGAAATTCGGGGCAACAAACCGGTTTCAGAACTGGAACCAGTAACGGATACTCTGCTGCAGGGGCGACGGCAGCGACGGAGATCAACGCCGGAGCAAAAAAGCTGGTATTTTTCAGTCATTCACCGAATGTATTCGATCTTGAGGATTTGCTTAGGGCTTCTGCAGAAGTTTTGGGCAAAGGAACATTTGGAACAGCCTATAAGGCGACTCTTGAGGATGGGCCTGTGGTGGCTGTGAAGCGATTGAGGGATGTGACAATTTCTGATACAGAGTTCAAGGAGAAGATTGAAGCAGTAGGAGCTATGGATCATGAGAATTTGGTCCCTCTAATGGCTTATTACTATAGCAGAGAGGAAAAGCTTATTGTTCATGACTATATGCCAGCGGGAAGCTTATCTGCACTTTTACATGGTGAGTTCACTTGGATACCTTCTGTTTCTTTCATTACTTCTTTGTTATGGTCTGTTTTATTCTTCTCAAGGTTTGAGGTTATGATTGCTTGTGTTCTCTTGATCTCCTGACAATGAATTCTTGGGATTGCTTTATTGTTATCAGTCACCTGATTGTTCAAAACCTTGCTTCTTATCATCCCATTATCAGAAACTGGATCTGATTGAGCATCATCTCCTCCAGTTTCCATAGAATCTCAAATGCATTCATTTTCCTGCTTTTTGTTCTTCTGATATGGTAATATGGAAGTAACAAATGATAGAATTGGCTGGTTTTTAATTTTTTTTTAATAATAGTTCAGAGGTTCAGTTCTTATATTGTTTTCCTTGGTATTGTACTTTCTGTTTCTCTGACTTCGAATCCAATGACCTCCTTGAACAATGTTGAACATAAATCTGACCAACAAAACCTCATGACAAGTTTGTTCATAATTTCTTATTGCAGGAAATAAAGGGGCTGGCGGGACCCCATTGAATTGGGAAGTGAGATCAGGCATTGCCCTTGGAGCTGCTAGGGGCATTGAGTACCTACACTCACAAGGGATTAATGTTTCTCATGGGAACATAAAGTCATCCAACATCCTTCTCACCAGATCCTTGGATGCTAAAGTATCCGACTTTGGCCTCTCTCACCTTGCCGGTCCTGCCTCCACTCTGAACCGAGTTGCTGGGTATCGTGCACCTGAGGTACCGATCCTCGCAAGGTATCTCAGAAAGCAGATGTCTATAGCTTTGGAGTATTGCTCTTGGAACTGCTTACCGGGAAGGCTCCGGCTCATGCGCTCTTGAATGATGATGGTGTAGACCTTCCTAGATGGGTTCGATCTGTTGTTAGAGAAGAGTGGACCTCTGAGGTGTTTGATATTGAGCTTCTCAGGTATCAGAATGTTGAGGAGGAGATGGTCCAGTTGTTGCAACTTGCAATAGATTGTGTTGCTCCATACCCTGACAGTCGCCCATCAATGTCAGAAGTGACGAAGCACATTGAAGAGTTGCGAGAGGCTAGCTTGAAACATGATCAAGACCAAATCCAACATCCTGATCTGATCAACGATGTAGATGATATATCTTCTTACTGATTTCGGTCTGAGCTTGTCGTGAGAGCGAAACTTAGGCATCAGTCAAGTTCTCTGGTAGAAACATGGCACTTGAATATCTTTTAGCAATTGACATCACATTATTGACTTTCTGGAGAAATCTTTTTTGACATGATCCATGTTTTTATCAGAGTAACTTGACAGAACCGTGCATGCATCCTAGCTTTTGTGCTTATCACTATCCTACTTTATGGAGGATAATCATCTCATGTATAGATTGTCTTAATTTATGGAGTAAAACTGAATTATTCTGGACCAATTTTGGTCATCAAGATCATTTTTCGTTCGTTTCTCTGATTGTAGTTTGTTTTTAGATGATCTGGATGGCCACAGCTTCGTCTCGGAGAATTTATTGTCAAATCATCAAACAAAGCTCGTAGTTTGTTAGTGTGCATTAGTGCTGATATGATTGCACCGATCATGCTTTTACTTGGGCCTCAAGTTTCTTTGGCATCTAACATCAAATTTATTGCCTCTTTTTGTCTGCTATAGTCCCCATTGTGTTACTCTTTTTCTTCCACTTGTTTTCTTCTCATTTGATACCTTACAGAAGTTGCATTTGTGGTCCGTAGTTATTTTTGTGGACAAAGTTGTCCATAGTGATTTATTACTTTTGCTTAGAACACTTCTTTGCTTTTTTTTTTTTTTTAAAAAAAAAGAAACAGAAAGATGTTATAGTTTGCTGTCTTTTGTTGATTGTGATGTCCTGTCGGTGGCATTTATCTCAAAAACACAGACCCTCATGTTTTGCCGAAAAGGTTTGGTGGGGATGTGAGTGAAAGCACTTGGGAATTAAATACTCTTAACTAAATTTATTAATCATCACTCTCTCGGCAGCTGGATGGAGAGAATTTTTTTTTTTTCATTACGGTTTTTTTATTTTATTACGGTTTTTATTTTATATACAGATTAATCCTTCCTGTCTTAATGTCTTATCTACCAGATGAAAAGAGTTTTTTTTTTTGTAAGTTTTATTATTATTTTTTATTATAATTTTTTTTTTCACTCTATAAAATATTCGTGTGCAAAAGTATGTTATTGAAAAATGTACTATATTTTATGATAATGAAATTAAAAAATTATTAAATATTTTGATTTTTCAATGAAATTAATAAATTTTAAGATATATTGTTTTAATAAAATATGTTGAAGTAATTTATAAATAAAATTTGATGATACTAAGATTCGTTTAGTTGCCAAAATTGAGATTTGGGTATTCCTTACACCTCTTCTTTGGTTATCTTTGTATTTTAATTATTATCCGTATATCTCTTCACTTTTGTTTATATATATATATATTTTTTTTTTTTTTCTTTTCTTTTTACATTTCTTAACACTTTGTTCAAATTAGTATATCGTGTAGCAAAAAGTTTCTATCAGGTTATTATTTCTTGCAAGCGTGGAAAAAAGTCCGGTTTTCCATCAAGACAATGATTTAGGATATGATTATGGATGCGATTTAAAGTAACAACTAAATTTTAGGGCCGTGCTATCCCCAGGAACAGTAATCTACATTATTTAAGAAAAATGGAAAAGAAAATAGTAAAAGTTAGATTTCATTAATTTCTTAAAAAAACAAGTAAAAATAAATATATTTTTTAATTTCTTAGCAATTTCTATTAACTATATTTTTTATTCATAGTACAATATCAGATTTTTTTTAGTTATCAAAATATAAAAATATAAATAATAATTTTTTTATTTCATACAATTTATTTTAGAATATACAAAAATATGAGTAATATTTTATTTTAAAAATAAAAGGTATTTTTAACTAAATATCACTCCAATAAAGTAGTGAATTGTCTTCAAACTAATACTATTTTTTTATATTTATCCCTATTTAATAGAATATTTTATTTTAAAATAAATATAAAATAATTTATTTGTTATGAATCCTTAAAAAAAAAACCTATTAGTTATATCTTAAAACACCAAAATAGCCTTACATTTTTAAACATTCAACCTCTCAAAAAAATATCTTACATTTTTTAATAAAAGGAATACAATTTAAATTTTTAAAAGCTAAAACATCAAATATAATTTTAATTTATGTTTTAAAATTAATTTTTTAAAACAATTTTAATTTATAAAAAAATAAAAATATATTGTATCGGAATCCGCGCAAATTACAAAGGGAGGACCGGAGGAGATGTGAGTATTTTTGAATATTTTAAATAAATCCAAGATATTTTCAACATTATACTATAATCAAATTTAAGAAAAGCTAGACTAAATGTACTTCTATTCGATTAATTTTAAAACACTTGGTTAGGGTGTGCAGGGTAAAATAACTTAGCTAATTAATATTTTTATATTCAATCAAATTATAACAAGTGAATCTAATAAATAATAAAATTAATAGTAAAAATTTATTATAAAATAAATAATATATAAAAGTCACATGTCATGATTTAATTGAAAACAAGCATATTAAATATATAAGACTAAATATATAAATTTTTTTAAATTAATCTTTTAGTTTGTCAATTTTTAATTAACTTGTAACTCATTCACTTAACTATAACTCATTGCGATTCAATCCCTTAACTTTTGACTTACCTATGAATCACCCCTCAACTTTTAATTGTTTTTTTTATTTTAACTTAGATCCTACATCAAAGAGCAAGAGGAGGGTATTTTAGAGTAATATATGGACATTCTTTTATTCCTCTTATTTGATAAGGATATTTTTTAAAAAAAATTTAAAAAATAAAGATTGAGTTATTGGTGAGTCAAAAGTTGAGAAATTAAGTTAAAACGATTTATAGTTCAGAGACTAAGTTATTATGAGTTATAGTTAAAGACTAAATTATAAGTGAGTTAAAAGTTGAAGGATAAAAAAATTAAATTTTTTTTATATACACACTTTCTCAGTTAAAAAATATAAGACTTTTTTAACCGAATCTCATCCAAATAAGTTACCAGTTAATTGTTTTTATATAAGCCTCATGTTTTTATATTTGCCCTTATTTAATAAGATATTTTACTTAAAGGTGAATGGTTGAGTGGTTTATTTATTAAGAGTACTTTAAAAAATCATTATTTGCATATAAAAAAACTAATGAAAAATATAATTATTGATTCCTATAGTTTTATTGCATTTCATTTTTTATTCTTGTAAATTTTTTAATATTTTTAATTCTTATATAGATTAAAAACACTAAAAATATGAAACTATAAGTACCTAAATAACAAATGTCACCTAATTTTATTGAAGCTATAGAAATTAAAAATATTAAAAAAATTATAGAAACTAAAAGTAAAACCAGATGAAACTATAAATATCAATGATTATATTTTTCTTAAAAATTAAAAATTTCTTATATTTTAAACACCCAACCTTTAAAAGGTATTTTTTAAAGAATGGACTGTACATGTATAAACGGAGTATTTGGATTTTCTTCGAACGCTATGTCGCTACGTTAAAATTATGGACCTTTTCCTTTCTTACAAAGCATATAAATATTTTTGTATTTTTAAAACACATTACAACTCAGAAATGTAAAATTGCAGGATAATTATCAAATTGTTAAAGAATGTCTTAACCCTTAAAAGAGTCAAGATTAAGGATCAACCCTCTTAATCAAAGGAGATATTTTCGTATCTACTGCTTTGAAAAAATAAAAAAATAAATAAAAACATTACACTCAAATTTTAAGACAAGGAGTTTGAGTAGGGACAAAGAACACCCATCAGAACGCTATAATGTGCCTGGTGTCAATACATGGCCACGTGGGTCCCCAATAATAATAAATTAGCATAAAGTCAAACAAATTCTATCTTTTCATCCTTTCACTTTTTCCATTATGTTTTGAAAGTTTCAAATTCAATCCATGCCACGAGGATTGACAACTCAAGTTAAACTCAACTAAACTTTCAAATGTATTCAATTTTTTTTTTTAAAAAAAGAAAAACAAAGGTTATGTTTGATTAACTATCGAGCTGAATTTTTGTTGGTCCAAACTGAGATTTGGAACCCAAAAGCAGGCATAAAGTTAAAATTTTATTGGGCTGAAATGAATTTTAGGTTTAAAATAAAGATTAGTGTGAAACTAACAAAATTTTGATTCAATTGACAAGAATTTGATCCATAATTTACATAATTGTGAGGTTAAATCTCACAATTAATATAAAAATTTTATTGACGAGCGATCTATAAATGCTTTTATTTTGCATCTAGAAGCATGTCTTGATGATAATAAGTCTCTAAAAACCCAACTTATCTGAATTTTTTATTTTATATATATATATATATGTATATATGACCGGTGTGGAAATAACTTTCTGTTGCTTCTCCAACTTGAGTTTATAAAAATATGTGCTTTACAAACTTTAATGGGCATACACAGAGACCTTTATTTTTTTATTTTTTAACTCTTTCATTTGTCACTTGCAAAGATTGAAATTTGGCAGTCACAATATCATCTTTGTGTGGGCAATAGTCACCGTGAAAGCTCATAAAGTACAAGGGATGCATGTGGCTAGTTTTATGATTGAAACTTTATGGTGGACCAAGTCACATGAAATGAAACAACGTAGGGGCAGCTCAAAGAAAGCTGAGTATTGTGAAAATGTGGTCCTGCTTCTCATCAAGCTTCAATATGAATTATGATGATATCTTGGTGCCATCTAAATCCTTTGGATCATGTTGCCAATCTTTTAGAGGCTAAGTTCAGTAAAGGTTGGAATGCCAATTAATAAGAAAGTGATGGAAGAGGAACAAATTTAGACAACCCACCATTTGTCTCCTGTCAAACGCCTCGCTATTTCTGTATTCCAAAAAAAAAAAAAAATTGGCTGTTCAGATTTTTCTGAAAGATTCTTCATTTGCCTTCTATAATATATATTTTTTTATTTTACTTTCATGTATGTTATTATCTTATGGTAATCATTAATTATGATTTGCTTCATAATTTCAATCGCTCACCGTTATTCATACAATTTCTATTTTTAGTCGATAAAACAACGACACTTGAAAATGATTACAATATATGAAGTGGATAATTGAAAAAGAAAAATAAAAGTAGCACCTTTAGCACTTCTTCAATGAATGAACCTGCCTTTGCAGGCACAGGAGCAGCACCACTTGGCTTTTAATTTTATAATAGTAAATTAATGCCATCACCACCAAAGGTCGGGAAGAGTAAATAGTTTGACTTAAGATTTAATTTTACTTTCATATTTATTTTTTTAAAAATATTAAGCACTTTATATTTTTAAATGGAATAATTTTAGTTTTGAACTATATTTTTGAAGGGCAAAAAACCCTATTAATGAACCATTAATTCTGTCGTTATATACTAATGTGGCATGTACACATGTAAGATTTTGCCATGTCTTTTGATATTAATTTATTTTTAAACTCTTTTTTTAGAATTATTGAGCATCCTAAAGTCCTTTTCCGAAACAGTAGACATCCTAAAGTCTTGTTAAAATAAAATTTAATAAACATTCTTAAAATATTAAATATTTTATCATTTAATAATTTAAATATTATAATTTAAAACACTACATCATCCAACTTAATATTTTAATATTTTTAACATTTTATAATTTTATATTAAAAATAAAGAATGAACCTCTAAATTAAGGAAGTAATTTTTTCTTTTCATCTCCTCATTTTTTTCTTATTAAGTAATTTTTTATAGCACATTAATGGAATAAACGATATCTTTACAAAAAAATATTTTTATTGTCATATTCCTAATTTTACAAATATTATACCACCCAATTTAATATTTTAATATTCAATAATTTTGTATTAAAAATAAAGAAAATGAACCTTTAAATTAATGAAGAAATTTTTTTCTCATCTATCCATTTTTTTCTCATAAAGTCACTTTTTTATAGTACATTCATTAATAAAATAAGCAATGTCTTTCAAATAAACATTTTTGTTGTCATTTTATTAGTATTGATTATCATATTTTTTATTTTATTTTTAATACTGCAACATACAGAGAATATTAAATTTAAATAAAATAATATTTTTGAGAAAGATTGGTAATTGATCAAAAAAAATAAAAAACCTAATCAATATTAAAAATATAAGTTTTGACATGCACAAAAAACAAAATAATTTGGGTACTGTCTCATAAAAAAAAATTAAAAATCAATATAAAAAAATAAAAAATAATCTATAACTTTATAAAATACTATTTGAGTTATTAATATTTTAAAAATGATTTATAAATTTTGAATTAATATTAATAAATAATAATATTTAAATTATTAAATATGAAAATATTTAATATTTTGACAATATTTATTAAATTTTATTTTAATAAAATTTTAAGGTATCAATGCTCATAAAAATAAAAAAATTTAAGGTGCTCCATGCTTTTGGAAACAAAAATTAGGGTCAAATTAACAACAAAGAATATAGTTAGAGTCTTACCTATCACTATATATGAGGCCTACGCACATGTCACGTCAGTATATAATAATAGAATTAACATTTCATTAATGGAGGAAGTTTTTTGCTCCTTAAAAAAATAATTCAAGAGTCAAATTGCCCCATTTAAAAGTATAAAATGCCCAGTACTCCTAAAAAATAAATACAGGAATAAATTTAAACCTTAACCCAAATACTTTAATGCACCGTTTGACATGGAAAAAAATATCTTCTAAAACAGAAGGAAAATGCACTTATCTAATTTTTTTTCCCCAGATACTCTCTTTTCTCTTTAGGAAAGACTTCTCCATGCACCAAACATGCACTGAAGGATTAGAATTAATCCCAGTTAGAAAGTCAAACGCTTTAAGGGAAGAAAGAGGGTCAGAAGAGCCTTCACTATATCTCAAAATTCTTCAAGGAAAAATTACAATGACCTGAACCTGTAAAGGATGTCTCCTTATGGCTATGGGAAGAGCAAGAGCATCCCACCACAGAAAAATGTGAACAACCAACACTTGCATGCATTTTGAAGTACTTACAATCCCCAATACATAACACAACATAAACCCCGAAACATTGAAATCCCAGTGTTGATTTGTTACCTAATAAGTAAAGAGCACATCCTGGACCAGCCTGAGCCTCTAAGTCTGCAAATTCAGAAATGACTAGATCAGCATAATACAAGAGGGACAAAAAGATAATGAAATCACGCAAGCTTCGCAGAATCATACATGTACAAGGCCTACAAACAAGAAGGATCATATGCACCCAAAAATGGCTCAGGTCATATGTCGAAAACCAAATTCTGGAATAAGAAGATTATGTGCTAGAATTTGTAGATGGGTCATCTTTATATCCCTTCGTGAGGAGATCATAGTTGATGGATGCAAGCTGGGAGAGATTCTAAAAACCAGATGGAGACATTAGCAAATGACCAAGTATAATGAAGGATGAATTAACTCGGAGAAATCATAAGCAACAATATATAACATGCTAGAGAAGCAGAGGAAACAAATCTTGAGCTGCCCAATTAAAGATCAGTAGGGTTAGAGAAGCCTTTTTACAAAGTCATCGCATGCTGTATACCATTCCGATGAAAGAAAATAAGCATGCTAGACTATGCATCGTTCATATGATAGACAATTCCACTTATTTGTTTAAATAACAAATACAATTTGGAATATAGCGAAGTAAGAGGAGATACCTTAAAGGAGAAATTGCTAAAAGAGTAATTGGCAGATAAGCCAGATTCAAACTCAGCCCAACCCCCGCATTCATCTCCCTGCTTAAAGATGTTCCCAAAGGGGAGTCAGCCAACAATAAATTAATTAAACAGAAATATATCTAGCAATGTCTATAAATGCAGTACCACTTCATCTTGACGATTGCTCAAGCAACCACTGCTGCCACTTAGACTATCCGCATCACTAGAATCCTCAACATCACTATCGGGATACACAAGGCCATCAGGAGTATTCCATGAATAGCGACTGGTGAAATAACTGGTATCCAGAGCACTCTCAGAAGCAGGGACAAATGCAGCCTGCAAAAACAAACAGCGTCTTTTAATGTTTTACCAGGACATCAAATCAAGATAAGGAAGGCTATACTATTTACATTTATGACTCAGGGAAAGTAGTTCTCACCTTCTGCCTGGCAAGTGTGTCCCAGTTTATATCCTTGAAGAAAACATGTTGCTTTACCTGGATCATGAAGCTTTTATTACTTTTGCCTTGTAGCAATGACAAAACAGAAATATCGACACAAAACAAACATCTTTATGATAATCTAAAAACTCTAGTATCACCTCTGATGCTCCTCCAGCTCCAAGTCTCTGACCAGGATCTTCAGTTAATAATCTGAAAATTGAACAGCTTAAGTCACTAATCAAAGTAAAGAAAAACCACCTTTGTTAATTACGTCACTGATCGAATAAGAAGAGCCTTCAGGAGGTGAAAGCAAATTATGATGTCCACTGTCAGTGAATTTGCAAAATTTAAGGGCTTTCCGTGTAATACACAATAATTACTGTAAAATTCACAGAAAGATTTTCAACAGTGCAGAATTCCTAGTTAGCTCTAAACTTGACTAAAAGGTCCAAAATTAAGGCAGCAACCGTGATAAAATTCTATTGAAATAAACCATTCAACAGCAGCGGATGTAAGAGGAAGAACTGCATTGGCTTTCTTAAACATCAGAATACAATGGATCAAGATTACTATACAGAATAAGTTAGAAAAGAGTCATTTGCATGATCAAGCAGCAGGAATTACTCAGATATTGTTAAAAAAAAAAACCTACAAGTAACTAATATTCTGAATTGTTAGGTGCAAAAGCTGCAAAACAAAGTCTACCCGGTCCCTACAGGAAGCACGTTGAAACAAGAACAGAACATATTCAATTACCGATCAATAAGATCTTGTGCTTCAGGACTCATTTCTTCAGGAACCAGGGGCCAAGGGATCTTGCGATTAAGAATATTATCGAATATGGTCTACAATAAAACAACCACATCTGGCAGTGAGTGCTCAGCTAGCAGCTTCATGCTAATAGCAATAATAAAGTGAGTAAAGGATAGAGAACAATTCACAAAGATCTATATCATAAAAATATCTTCTGTAACATGAGCCCAAAAAAAAAAGTGAGTAATTTTCAATGGCACCCATGGATGTTTCATTGTAGAAGCATGACTACTTGAGAGGATCAAGCGAATAAATGACACCACCATCATCTAAAAAATTGGGTGTCAGTCTAATTTTGATAAGTTCCAGGACAAAGCAAAATAATCTTCATAAATTATTTGTCAAAAAAAAAAATAAATAAATAAATAAAACATATGTTGAAAAATCCATGAAGTTCTTTCGACTATAAAATATATTTCATCCCACTAAACAAAATGGCAGTAATGCCTTAATTAACAGTTTGAAGTGAATTCATTAGCATTGTCACATCAACTACAATACTCCATACACCTATAAAATAATGGCGCACTTCTTTTTAGGTGCGTTGATCACAACGCAGGGGCAACACATGACTATGCATGTGAGGAAAAGAACAATGTTTTCTACTTGATATGTGTCAGACATACTTCCTACTGCTTGGACACAACTGCCTCCAAAAAGGGAAAATAGAAAACCCACCCCCAAAAAAGAAAAGAGGGGAAAAAAGAGGAAGAAGATGACGAGAAGCTAGACACCCATACAGAATTGGATGACAAATAAACATTAACATTGCTTTTATTTAGTGAATTTATTTGAAAAATAACAGTAAAAGACACTTAGAATATATGATTATGTCTGTCGCTCTGTTGCATTCTTGTTTACCGGGAGCCCAATGAAAGGGTATTGATTAATTAGATAAATTGTTATATGAATTTGACACATGCCAGGAATTTGTGTGTACCTAGACAAGAGAGGCAGAAAGAAAATAAAGACGGAAAACATTAATTTGAACTAAAAGTGAAACACCATTAACAGACATACATAGCACAACAGAATGGGTGAAAACCTGAGGATGCTCTGCATTGAAAGGTGGAATGCCAACAAGCAATTCAAATAAAATGATGCCAACGGACCACCAATCCGCAGTATATCCTGTAAAATTTATACTAAAAGTTGTTATTGTCATGTTTGTAATAACAAATACCCAAAGAAAAGTACATCACAAGTTTCACACCAATATATAAAGAAACCATTGATTCTGTAAAGAACAAGATGACTATAAAATTAAATATTCTCAGTTCCCCGCATTATTCAGAACTTAATCCTCAAAACCAGGAAAATAATTTCCACCCTAATCAGAGCAAAAGATCAAACATTAAATTAAGAGACAGAAGAAAAAGAAAATTAAACCACCTTAAACATTAAAAAGGGGCTATACGAACCGTGTCCAGTTCCCAAAAGTATCTCTGGTGCTAAATAATCAGGTGTACCCACAGCAGAACGTTTTTTCCTCCTTTCCCTTTGATGTTCTGATGTAGATAACTGAGGTTCATCCTCCCCAAGGAGGGATGTCCCACTCACTGCTGGACCAGACAAATCATCGGTGCTGTTGATGAGACCTACTTTTGAAAGCCCAAAGTCTGTTAGCTGCATGACCCATCAAAAAACGACTTTTCATCAAGTTGGGAGCACAAATGACAAAATGTGAAATTTCGTTCAATAGAACCTCAAGTTTGCATGAATATTTAAAGTCAAAGGCCAGCAATGATAACATAATGAAAAGACTTCACATTTTTATAAACTTATTCCATTGTAAGAGATAGACTAAGAATATTCGAGTCCATTGATCTTTTTCTTCCCTGGTCTATATGGTGAAACCAAGGATGGGAGAACTTTTTTTATCGACATTTTCAAGCAAGAAACATATATTCTTGTGACAAAAATGCATGCCTTGTTAGCCTGCTACAACTAAATAACAGCAGAGGACAAACTTCCAAATTATGTACAATGCTTTTAAATAGGCTTGATAATAGAGCTTAGGTAGATTGGGATGCTTGAGTCTCACAACAAGAAGTACGAGATGCTTGGTCTGGTGCTTAAAGAGTGGTTCTCCCTCCATGACGCATTTAAGGTATGGTTCCCTGCAATTCCTTGGGCCATTTTTCACTACCCAAGCTGGTTGGGTGTTGTACAAGGAGGGACCAGTGGGCTACCTTTAGAACACTTTGACCAATAAGAAGACAGAGTAAACTGTCGCAGGGTGCAATTGCTAAGTTGTTGGCTTTTAGACGTGGTACTATGAAAGAATTTAGACATCCTAGACTGTATAGTTCTTCCATTATATATCACGCAACGTGGGATGCTTGGTGTGATGCTTAAGGAGAGTGATTGTGACCCCTAGAAAGCATATTTTAAGGGCAGATCCCCATGCCACCTCGGCTCCTATCACTTAAACAAAAATCATAAAACTATTTTGCTAACAATACAGAGCCCAAGAGAGTAAGAATCAAAGCATATCCTGTGATTACCTTAATATGACCATCATGTGCGATCAATAAATTGTCAGGCTTCAAGTCACGATGAACTATACGCAGTGAATGCAAATATTCTAGTGCAAGCACCTACCATTAGAAAGAAAATTAAGCTTCAGAGGATAAGATATAATATTGTTTTTCCATATTACCTACTCTCCACACACACACACACACACACACAAAGGGGGGAGGCGTGATGAATTACCACTTCAGCAATATATACACGAGCAACTTCCTCATGTAGGCAACCTAAATTCCTTAATAATGAATACAGATCCCCTCCATTGAGATACTCCATGACAAGGTACAGGTTCTCACTACATGTAAAAGAATAGAAGAAACGAACCTGATACAGTTCATCCCAATGTTAGAATGCCATTTCCATTTCTGAAAGCAACATTAAATAATACGCAAGCTAGACTTACTCACCACAAAAGGATTGCGCACTGTGATTAAGATATCACGTTCAGCTAATATACTTTCCACAGCATTCTTACGGATCATGTCTGCCTTCTTGAGAACCTGTTGCAAGATAGCACGTGGTAAGACCTAAAACAGTAAGCTTAAAACAGGAAATATGAATAAGTTCAAAACACAGTAAGACTAAATGATTTCTCACCCAACGAAATCAAAAAATACAAACATTCAAGTATTCATAAGTGCTGCATTAAATAAAACTACAGCTTCCTAAGCAATAATTTTCATCTCCCTCGAATAAGTCTTCCACAATTTCCTATTTTCTCTAAAATTCACTTCCTGTTCTCCATTATCTTCCCTCAGGGTTTTATGAAGCCTTTTACTTCTGTTTTTTCCCCCCGTAAAGGGTGGGGGGTGGCAGCAGAGGATGTCCAGTGTTCCAGACAGCTCTTCCGCCACATCATGCAACGTAGAATTGAACTACGATGTGTTAAAAAACTGCCAGTAACAGCAAGGTACCACCATCTAGTGTCATTTTCTTGATTATATGCACCAAGGAAATGTGGATCATAGAATTGCATTTCGTGATTCTGTTCAACAAATATCAATGCCAAAGACTAAGAGCATATTATGTTATATTGTTATCAGAAATAAAGCAATTGCACTCAACAGAGAAGAAATGAAGATCATACCCCAAAAAAAAAAAAAAAGTACACAGCTGGTAAGCTTTGTTCACACTCCACACATAATTCAGCTGTAGGTAACACATTCTCTGTTTTAGAAATCCCGTAAAAAATAATTATGTTTAAAGAGAAAAAATAGATATATGGAACAAGTACAAATATTCTGTGGCAACGCAGGTGAGTACACACAGACTCGTAAGATATAGGTTCCCAAGCTCACGAATTTCATGACCATCGATCAATAAGCACAACAAATTGGAAGTGTACAGTTAAATCCATTGACAAGCAAATCAAGGGTGCATTTGGTTTTCTCTCGTTTAACATTTGGGATGAACTTTTGAGATGTTAAAAGTTGTTTGGGTAATTTTTTAGGAAGCAAAATGACTTTCAAAAATGGGTTGAAATGAATTTGAAATGTGGATTTTGAAACTCTATTTTTTGATGGATTTCAAATGTAGGTTTGAAATGTGGATGTTATTTTACTCTCTTATTCTTTTATTTAAAAAATAGTTAATTCATTAAAAATATAATTATCATTTAAATAATAATAATTAGATATCAAGTTTTTAACATTATAAATTGAATAATTAATCATGTTAATTTTTAATATTAATGTATAATAAAAATTACAAATCTTCATCACATTTTTTAAAATTACAAATTCAAAAAATACAAATAATTAGAGATCAAATTTTTAGCATTGTAGATCAAATTTTATGTTATTTAAAATCTTCATTACATTTTTTAAATATTTCAAATATATTATATTTGTATAATAAAAATTACAAATCATTATAAATCAATGTCTTTTTTGGTAATTGTACATTCAAAAGTACATCTTACTATCACAATTCAAACAACTTTTAATTTATCAAATTGACGTTTGAAAAATTGTATCCAAACACAAATTTGGCCACAACAACTAATTTTTACTAAACTAACTTTTGATAAACTGAAAACCAAACATACACTAAAACTTCACAAGGTATAAGAGAAATAACATATGTATAATGACCTTTATAGCAAAAAGATCCCCTGTTGTTCTCTTTTTGGCCAAAAAAACCCGTCCAAATGCCCCACGACTGATAGGTTTTATAATCTCAAAGTCATCAATAGTGGTACGGTCCTTTGAAGAGTGGATTGGACTTGTTCTCAAGCTACGAACCATATCATCTTCCAAGGGAGCATCTTCTTCAATTACAGTGCTGGCAAGGTCTATCTTTTCATCTTCAACCAGCTCAGTAAGCTGCAAATACTTTTCCCTAACAAACAACAAAAATAATTTTCACCAAAAGGTTGCATAAAACATATATGTTCACCAGTTATAATACTGAAAGAAATATTATGGACCAAAAAATTCAAGCAAAATCTAACCAGGAATGGTATAAAGGGATGTTGAACAGATAAAGAAATAGAAAGTTAGAAACTGTCATGTCAGCATAAAATATGGCACTCAGTTTCAGAACAAGGCCAATCTATTACATAATATGGTTGAGACTATATCATTTAGCAGTTAACATATAGTATCTGCAATGAGAATTCACCCTAAATTTTAAACATTTAGAATCCATTGCTGATTGTCCAAGTTCACTTAAGAGAGTAAGAGTTCTTGCTTTATGACAGAAATGTATGCTGGATATTGTAGCAGTGATACTGACCGTATCAACTTCTCAATACAAGTTCCAAAGGTCTCCACAGTGAGTGCATCAAATTTTCTCCGCTCTACAACAACCCTCAAATCATCAAGACAAGATAATAAATATGAGATTGAGCGATCATCCAGAGGTGTATTTGCTACACATCGTGCTATATCGGCAAGTTCATTCATCTACAATATCCCAAAAGAAAAGAAAGAGGCAGCTTCGCACCATTAATAACAGGCTTACACAGGAACTAATAGTTGAGTGCACTGGAAGATCACACAAAGTTCTTTAAAGTGCACACCAAACATTTGGTATAGTAATGAAATGCTGGCTTAGCAATTAAATGCTAAATGTAACAAACTATACAAAGTCACTGTCAATGCACTAACTTGCATACAAAATAATCAACCTAGATATTAAAATGAATCCAAAACGGATACTATTTAGTCCCTCACCAGTCCCCCTTCACCAAGTTTATGTCTATATTTAAAATTCACCTTCTCTATCCCTTAGATTGTTCTCCCCCCTACTTTATCTTCAAGAAATTAGTAAATGCTCAAGAAAAGGAAGGATAAAATTCATCTCCTCAAGTTAAAAAGACATTTTTGATCTGCAAACACCATTACAACTCATGTCATTCACAAAATTCTATAATGAAAGGATTTCATGGATTTGATTTTGATACTACCTCAAATAGAAAATAATAAGTTGAAGCACTCCAAGTTTTTAATCAGACTGGAAGTCACCAACCAGCCAGATAAGAAATACAAGTACTGTGACCATTCACTATTCTGTGAAACAAAACGAAAAGCTGAATTGCAGCAAAAGCTTGAATATAATGTTTCCAACAACACTGTTTTAAAATGGGAAAGAATATACCATGTTACAAATATTGGGCATGTGTCTAATATATTAAAAAAATCAGAAATTGTATATCTAGTATGCTGTACTTTAAAAACAGTTTGTCAAACAAAGTGTGTATAATTAGAGGTTATTACAGTTATTAGGTTGCTTATAACCAAACATAATAAAAGAACACATGGAGAAGAATGAATGATAGAATAACAGGAAAATGCTGCTTGAATGTGAAAATCCACAGTGAAGACAAAAGAACAAAATGAAGAAAACAGGCTGAAATAGACATACCTGTGGAATATCATCTTGATCAGAATAAGCACCCCTCCCTGCCAAGAGCAAGTCAATATGACTCATCGTTGGTGTCAGTAAAGGTGACCTAGGAGTCATACTCCCAGCAGATGATGTTGTCATTCCTTGGTCAGACTTTGGACCAAAACGAGTTTTACATGAGATAAGAGTTAAGGCCTTTAGGTCATCCATAAAAGCTGAATTATCAGCTTCAGGGAAACAATCTAGCATATCCTCTGAGCCTCTGCGAGACCAATCACTAAGCTTTGGGGAGATAACATCAGATTCTTCAGTCATGCTTGAATTTGACACTTTTGCAACATCAGGACTTCCAACAGGTTGTTGGATATCCCTCTGTGTACATAATTCTATCATCTTCTCTAGTGTATCAGCAACTCGGATAAGACGCTCATTGACACTCAGACCTTTCTGATCACATCTATCAGCAATAGCACAAATCCTTGAGTGATCTTCAACATTGGAAGTAGGGACTTGCTCCTCACATATTCGACAAATTATTGAACTCTCCTCACTAATATTCTGTTGATCTCCCCAGTAGCCCCAACAAACCTTTTGTTGGCTCTTAAGAGTATGCTCCTGGGAGTCATTGACAGGAATATGCTGTGATGGCTTGGCAGTAGATAGATCTACATCAGAAGTCGATATCTTATTTGAAAGTTTTGAAGAATCAACCCTCCCATAGGTTTGGTCCTTCAACTGAGCAGCATCCTTCATACTTTTTGCTGGTGGAGATGGGAATTTTTTCCAAGAAGCCATCCGATCCCTGCCCGAAGGAGACTCTCTGTGTTTTGAATTATCATCATAAACAGGAAGTGAAAGAATCTCTGGCTTTACATCTTTCTTCCAATCCAAAATACGCTGCTCCTGACTATAAAATTTTTTGGCTGAGGGATTTGAGACTTTGGCAGCACTGGAACTTTTTCCATCCCTTCCCAAGCCAGGATGAATGCGTTTTGCAGCAGAATGCAACTCTCGAGATTGCCGAAGATTATAAACGTGTTCATCCTCAGCCAAACCGCTTTCTTTGTGAATTGCAACAATCTAGTACACCTCGTCAGAATGAAAAGCATGCGGGTATGAAGGTGCTTAAGCATCCCAGGAGGAAGTTCTTGACGTCGATCATCCAACTCCTGAACTATGCCTTCACACTGGAGCCAAAACTCCCCAGGTGTAGTCATAGCACACCTCCTAGCCAAAACCAGTAAGTCCTCTATTGTCTCTTGCCACTCAGGATGAGAGTCTGCATTTTTTTCAAGAACTCCAACCAAGTATGCAGCAAAAATAGCAAGTTCAGAGTTCACTTCTTCCTTTTCTTTATCAAACTTTGCCCGAATAGCAACCAAGACCCCCTGCATTAAACGATACAGGATTACCCAAAAGAAACACAAAATACTTCCCAAAACACAAAGCACCACCTTTAAATAGCATGAAATGGAGACTCATTACCTCTAAGTTATTTAACCCTCGAGGCTTCCAAAATGGATAGGGCCGGACGCCTTTGGAATTCAACTCATGGGAAAAACTTTTAATGTCACCAGGAAACCTCTTTCTGGGTGCACTTGTGACCCGTAATATAGCTTGGAAACGAGGAGATTCAGATTCTTTTGGGTTTTCAAAATCATATGAAGTCTAAAAGAAACAAGCAAATATTGAGCCATAATAATGGAACTTATAGGACACAGCATCTAAAGCGGCTAAAACTAAGATGAATCGAGCAATTAATATTATATCATTTATATACCTCTGGAGTGCAAACATCTTCACTTTTTACGGCTCCAGACTGAGACAGTGACGAATCCTGTCTCCCTGTTTAAAAGTGACATACAATTAAACATAAAGCAACGTTTAGATAGATTAAAGTATTTATTTGCCAGTCACTGCAGTAAAAGAAACATAGAAACAGACAGCACCACTCTTCAAATTAGGCCATAAGTAATCATGAGCAAATAACAAAATTATCCTAAAAATTTACACCTCAGTCAACCCAAACCTCCACCTTTGGACCAAAGCCAGAAAGCAGTAAGCAAATCTTACAGGTTCCTCTGGCATAAACACTCAGTTATCTACAGGAATCAACAATTGATGATTAAATAGCTCAATAAAGACAGGTGCAAGGAAATGAAAATTGGTTATATGGCTCTACAGCCAGCCCTTGCATTGTCTATGCTGCAAGCAGTGCTTTTAAAAAGGCTTTTGAAAAGTTGAGGTGTTATTCCAACAAACATCTGTGTGGAAGCAAAAAGCCAAATCATTCAATCTTGACAAGATTCACATTATAAATCAAGTCAAAACCTACTTTGTGATACCTTCTTAAGGTATTTCCATGATTGGGAATTTCACCATGGCAATACCACTTTAATTGCGAGTAACAATTTACTTCATAAGGAAGAAGATGGGTTGAGCCAAAAGCTGAATAAGAATGCGGCTGTCAACATCATAACTCCTAATGTCATAAAATGAAAGTCAACAGGCTGCCTTTCAAATAATGTCCATTGAGGCATGTTTCTTGAACAACATTGAGTTAGATTCAAGTAATAACTTTTCTCCAAGTTCAAATTGTGGGTCATTTTTTCTGCATTTATTCCCACCACAGATGCATTGGCGTATGGCAATTTCATTAATTTTGTCATTCATGCTCATTGGATCATCAAGTATACACATCAGCAGGCTACACCAACATGCCCATGGAGTGCAACTCCCCATAGTCATGCAGATCACTCATCTTTCTTTTTAACAATTTTTAAATTGTTTGGATTGTCTTGATTATGCTAAATTTAGAAATATATCTGTTTTCTTATTATAGTTTTTTATCAGCATCGTAATTTAATATACTCCATGCGAAAATCTTTCCAATATGCACTAACGAAAAGACAAGTATTAACTAAATATTGTCTACCATGGCCAAGCAAATAACTTATTGGTTGTTACATAAAGACCAATTCATTACAACAAAGCAAGAAATACAAAGTCCTATCCTTTTCATTGCTTAAAAAAAAAAATATTAGGGCACGAGAGTGTCTCATTTACAAAATCACTTTCTTTATTCTATTTTCCTTTTTATTTCATTTCGTTCTGTATACCAATTACCAAATAGCATCTCATTGATTATGACACATGATCACTCAATAATTTAATTATCAAATCAATCAAAATAAAATATAAAATCTCTACCAACTTACGCTATTCACATGCTATATTCTATAAACAGCACAATTCATTCCCTCAACTCCAAATGATACACAAGACTCGCGTCTACTTGTCTATTATAAAGGTGACAGGGAATACTCTATTAATACTGGCTGTTTTACTCGCATGAACTCCCTCTCCTGTTTACTTGTCAATTGAAATTGAAACTTCTCATTTCTTCTCCTTATGGTTCTGGGTAAGAGCCCTATTATATTTATCTTTCATGTATACACCAGCAAACTAAACCTTAGATATTTTTAGTATTATGTATACTTTCAAAGACAAGTAAATAACAAAACGTGAAAATCAACCAACATAAAAAAGGAATAGAAACAGTTCACTTCAATTTTGATTCCACCCCTAATTTGTTCACACATTGTGAAAAATATTTACTTATTTAAGGACATTATTGTTTTAATTCTGCTATTTGCAACTATCTCTAGAGAAGTTGTCCAGAAGACTAAGTAGAGAGAAGTGCATGTTGGCATGAAAGTATATATTCCTCGTTTTAAATAATAAGACACTTTTAAACAAAATTTTATATATCAATAAAGCTCATTAAATACATCTTACAACCTTACTTTTTCAAAAAAAAATATAAACTTTTAAAAATTCTTTCATTCAACACTTCATTAACAAAAAAATATTGAAAAGAGAGAATATATGAGAAATGTAACATTGAAAAAGCATCATTGATGAAATCTTATTTTAAAAGTGTTTTATATTTTGGAGCTCTCAATTGTTTTAAAAAAATATCTTATAATTTGAGAGGAAAGAATTAAAAGCGAAGTGTTAGAAATATATTAAAAACAAGCGGCATTCCCCTGATAACTTACTTCCGAATTGAAATGTTCAGCAAAAGCAACAAGGCAATAACTGCCACAGGACAAGAAGAAGCAAACCTGCTGCGGAAGATGATTCCCCGTTCCGTAGCCGCGACCGCGCCGATATATTAGGGCTTTGGTCCCAGGACGGAGCACTCCAAGTCGAAGTACTATCTGAAATAATGCCATTATCAGCCCAAGTTCCACTGCCTGAACTCTTTACTCTGCTCTGATTTACCAACTCCTTCTTTCCTTCACTTGCTGACCCTGAGCTTCCATTACCACCAAGTCTAGAGAGGTTACTTGCGCCAAGGGTGGACCCCTTGTCATTTCTAAATCCCAAAAAACTCTCCTGCGGCAACGGTCCTGATCTCGTCTTTATCCTGTTCAATCCAAGGGAAGATGCTAAAATTGGAGAAACCGAGGACGATGAAGATTCCTTTGCGTCAACCGCCGCCGCCTTCTTTGACTTCGACTCCGAGCTCGAATCCAATTCCGCCCCGGAGCTAGGCCTCGAACCTGTCAGTCGGGACTCTGCTCGAGTTTGACTTTCCTTATCCTTGACATCCTTCTTGATCCCTTCCTTCACTTGCAACTGGCGGCGCACGGCGGCGACACCGAGCCCTCTGCCACCGCTAACAGCGCTGCTGCTGGTATTAGCGATCTGGGCTTCTTTGGCAGTTGATTTCACCTTCTTCTTCTCGGATCTGCTGGGTGAATTGGAACCAAGTGATCGCGGGCTATTGGACGATCCATCAGGGCTTGAAGAGTCAGATTTCTTGGAGGAGAAGAACCTTCCCTTGAAGACCATGACGAGAGGCGTGATGGAGAAACACGCAGGGGAAGCTCACGAAATGAGTGTGGCCCTAGCATAGGTGCAGGGCTGCGGAGAGGAACATTGAAGACGAAATTGAAACTGAAAATTACGTCGGGACAAAGAATGTGTGTGAACCCAGACGGAGAGGGAATCGGGGAAATGTCTGCTTCAAAGTTTTGGATTGGGGACTCCAACGAAAGGAAAAACACGAATGACTTGTGAAAATGAGAGGACAATTTTATAACGGAGTTGAAAGTGGAAACACAGTTTGAACCTTCTTTGAAGGTTTATAAATATTTGTTCTATTTCAATTCATATCGTTCCGTGGATTGTTAACAGATTTGAATTTAAAAGCAATAACAACTTTTTTTTTATTGGTAAAGCAATAAGAATTACTTCACTCATTTTAATAAAATATAATTTTTTAATAAAATAATTACTTACTTTTAAATCAATCTTATTTCTTTATATTTATTCATATTAAATACTCTATAATAAATATAAAGTCATTTATCAATAGAGACACTTTAAAAAAAAAAAATAATTACATTTTAAAAAATTAAAAATATTTTATATTTTAAAAAAAATATTAATTAATATTCACGAGCAATATTTAGGACATGAAAAATATTTATGAACGATACATGTGATTATTTAATTTTATAGATATAGAAAATAGTAACATATCTATCTAGTCTCAATCAAATAAATGCACTGCTAGAAAGTTGAGTAATGTGACATGTTAATTATAAAATATTAATATTAGTGAAATAATTAGAAAGGATTATTTTAAAATTCCATTCAATACAATTAATTATTTTTAAATACATTGACAACTAAATTTAAAATAATACTAATATGCATTATCATTCATCTAAACTCTGAAATTTCAATGGTTGCATGTCTCTTTTGTCTTAATTTTTTTTAATATGAAAATTATTTTATTTTCTAATATCTAACTTTTCCTTAATTTCTTTTAATTTAAAGTTATAATATAATTCAAATTAAATATGACTTTCAAGATTAAAACAATATTAGAAGGAAGAATGACATTTAAAGCCCTCTCACAAAATTTTATCACAATAAAAATCCATCAATTTTATATTAAATATTATCTTGTGAATATATATATATATATATATTGTTATTAAAAGTTAAATCTTAACTAATATTTTTTATTAGGATTTCTTAACAAATTCACAAGATAATATCTGATATCAAACTAATGGACCTTTATTATAAAAAATTATTTTAAGAGGTCTTAAATGTCATTGTTCCATGTTAAAAATGTAAAGCGGGTATAATGCACAACTACCATGCCCATTACAGCAGGTCGATTTTGGTTGATGTTTTCCCTCAACAAGCTATGTTCCCTGTCTTTTCATGTTGTGTGGATCGATGCATGTGAACTTGGATCTCCTGTGCGACTGTATATATCATCAGTATCTGTATGGTACATTTATAAAAGAAAATAAGTATTTGTAAAATATGATAATTATTATTTAATCCGTAAAAACTTATCTGACATTTTAATTCTTGACAAAATGGTATATCTATTCCCATTATCTATTATAAAAAACAATTATTTTGATTGTGTTATTGATTAAAACAAAACAAAAATTTCCTTCCACAAATTTATTTGTCAATAAAGCGCAACTATGGAGAGCATTGAACAGCGTTAAAACAATTATGGAAAATAAAAATGGTCGATGTGTCTTCTTAGTATGACCATGGAGAGCGCATTGACAGCGTTAGCCACGTCCTGCCAGTCCTTCTGACGGAGGCTTTTGTGGTTGAGTTGCATATAACGGCGACCCCAAGCATCAACGGGGGGTGGAGGTAGCTTCCTCTGTCTAGCAATCTCTGCGAACGGCATCGAGCTTTAATGGTTCGCAGGCGACGAGAGAGAGAGTTGCTCAATTATCCCCCATCGGAGAAGGAACGATGACTAGCCAGATAGGAGAAAGATGAAGATCAGGTGAATCTGGTCAAAGTGGAAACAATGAGAGAGAAACAGGAATATGAAGAGGAAGATGAGGGAGAAGAGTTCAGTATAGCCACATGAGATCAGAGAAGGGGAAATGGGATTGAGATAGATTTTTTTTTTTTTGGATTTTAAATTTAGGGTAGTATGGTAATTTGATAAAAAAAATTAATATCAAAAGAGTTCCCTGAAACTTCAGCTTAATTAGACTATTTTGTGGGACTTGTTTTCAACAATCCTTCGTTTGTTATTCTGCCATCTGAAAATTAGCCCAATAAAGTTTTCATGGCTATGCCCATATATGGAATATACACACACATATATATACATACGTATTGACTTCTTATGCCAAGAAATAAAAATAATACAAAAATAAATTGCATTAATAATCACCATATCAGCAAGTTTACAGTCATCATGAAATACCAAAATTAAGAGAATGACAGAAGTTAAACAAAGGTAAAGTGGAGCTGGCTTTACTTCACTTCCTCTCATTCTTGGAGTAAAATCTCAAAACCAAATAGAAGAAGAACCTGTAAAGGACACCCCAAGCCAGAAGAATCGCTACATCAAACCAAATCTTCTCTATCTGAATATCCATGGTGGCCAAAACATCTTCTCCGATTAAGCCAATCGGACAGTTCGACCTATCATGTCCTTCACTCTTCTTCACATCTCCCAATGGCCCCGGAGACAAATCCGATAAGCTCCCTGTGTAGCACCGTTCATTCTTAAACTCATTAGTCAACAATGCTTCAAACGGATACTTTATCGCAGAAATATAGTGAAGCCATTTCCAGTACGGAGGAATCTGAGTTCTCTTGAGGAAGAAGCCACAAGTCAGAAAGAATAATGCCGTCGTGGCGATCACCACAGCATAGCCTGTGATATAACTGGGAACAAGAGCACTGACTAGCATGACGTAAGCATTGGTGGTGATGAGAGAAGCATAAAGAATCAACCAGAAATAGAAAAGACTGCTTTTGAGGCGAAGCATGAATTTGGTTATGAGAGCGAATGTGAGGCCTTGGATTGCGAAGAATGGGAGATAAACAATCAGTGAAGAGATCACGTATGAAGAAGCACGATAAGCATTATGGGAGGTTTCCCTGATGAAGATGAATCTCTCGAGGATGAACGATGGAACGGCGTCGTTGGAGGAGAAGAAGACGAGGCACACCGAGAAAATGTAGAAGTTGAGAATCCTGTTGATCTCTTTGAAGGTGGGGTGACTTAGGTTCTTGAAGATGGTGGAGAGGACGAGAGCCATTACAGTTAGAACAATCTCACGAGAAAGGAACAGTTCTGGGGTTCGAATCACGTTCAGGGCAGTTCGCCATGAAAGCACTGCGACCTCACGAAGCCATGGATTAGCGTACTTTGGCCCAACGTTTGGCTCATCAAGAACTTCAATGTCAAACTCCTCATAGGAACTTACGCAGGAGTCCAAGGCAAACGATTGACTAACCATAGATGGTGTTTTGGGATGATGATAAGGCTCCTCGTATGATGCTGAAAACTGGTTCATCAAAACAGTGCTTCCTAGTCCGGACATAGGAGTTTTCGCCGGCGTCCAACCCGGTGTTCTAGCCGGAGTCCAGGATGGGCGGCGAGGGGTTCCTATCACACCATGGTAAAGCCAAACAGAGAAATCTTTGGCAGAGAAATCCTTATAAAACTGAGAAGCCAAACGAGGATAGACACCGCTGGTCATGGTATTACAAGTCCTAGGGGTGTGAACACTTTTCCTTTCAAGAGAGTTATCAAAGTCCTCATCATCGACATCATCTTCATGATCACCATGAATGTTATAGCTAAATTGTGCAGAATCTGCAGGCTGTGTTGTTCCAGCTTTGAAGCCCTGGCTTTTCAGGCTAATCATGTGCTTTGATGCGGGTGTGTTGCTGATCTTTTTATAAATTGTTCTTGGTGTCTTCCAAATGGTGTCTTGGCAGCTTGGTCAGGCTTCAGGCCGTCAAGATTGTATTGAACAAGTGGGTCGAGTCCAACGTTGGATTCATCAAATTCTTTTATTACATCTAGGAGATATTCTAAGCTGTTTTCTCCATCAGGTACTGTTCTTCCAAACCCAGAAAGATGAGAAGTGACTGCACTTGGCTCTCCCATGTATATCAATCTTCCCCTGTTGTCATACATAATATTATTGATTCAATTATCTCAAGTAACAACTTCTAAAGCCACTTGATCAGTAACTTGAGAGAAATTGGATTCCCTCATAACTACATTTTTATGCCTAGAAAGAGAGAAATTAGCAAATATGAACAGGATTTTATATTTGACAAGCACAATGTTCTGGGAAGAGAATAACATGAAGGTGGGTTGATAAGTAAGCCCCACTACGTAAATGGACTTCACCTGATTAGTGATTCTCATTTAAAGGATGAATGGACCCCACCTTATGCTTTTATTATGTGTGGGCAGGATATCTCCTGATCCTCTCCTCCTGGGCTCCCTCCTGCCCTCACAATCACATGGTAGGGGAACTGAGAGATTTCGATCCTGAGAGAGTTTCGGTCCATCATGTGTGTGTGTCTCTCTCTCTCTTCAAATTAAAGTTGTCAAATAGAAAATCTTGGTATGAAAAAAAAAAAAGGTTTTTTCTTTGGCAGGAACCATGTCAACAATGGAACCATTAGTTCCGTACTCTATCTCTCTACACTAAGCTAGACTACACTCTTGAAGAGATTCAAGTTGGAGGTTGGTTTGAAGATTGCACCTTGCAAGGATAGTGACTCGGTCTAGGAGCATTTGAATTCTGTAGGAGGGCTGATGAATGGTCATGAGCACGATGCTTCCACCTCGAGCAATATCCTTAACCTTTTCGACGACACTATAAGCACTTGTTGAATCAAGACCTGAGGTTGGTTCATCAAGGAACAGAAGTGATGGCTTGTGGATTATGTCTATGCCAATGGAAACCCTTCGTCGTTCTCCTCCTGATACTCCTCTGTTCCCCTCATCACCTATATATGTATGTGTCGCACTCTGCATAATCATCATTCAAAAACAATCCATATAAAGATATTTGAGTGGCCTATTATAACCACAGTCTTAGATTATACCACATCATCATATTGTTCCTCTTTTATTTCTATCATATCAATTGAGAGAAGTAATATGCTTCTGTTCGATCATTTGAAGAAAAATCAAATATGAATCCCAATTTTTACATATCCTTTCAAAGATCTTTCCATGAACCGATGTGTCACACTCTTTCCAAACTTTCACAGAGAGAGAGAGAGAGAGAGAGAGAGAGAGAGAGATTTAATACCTGCAAGCCAAGCTGATCAAGGAGCTCGTAAACCCTTTTCTTCTTTTCCTCTCTGGAAATAGAAGGAGGAAGCCTGACCTCAGCTGCGAACATAAATGTCTCAAAAACAGTCAACATGGGAAACAGCTGGTCATCTTGCATTACATAAGACGACACCATCTTCATGTAACTTGTTGTCACCTGATGACATGATCAACAACAACAACAACAAAACCTCACATCAGTGTTAATCATCATCCTTAATATATCCGCTAAGTCAGAAAAGAAAAAGGAAATCAATACAATAGCATATATGTCTATATAGTCGCGTACTGGTTTTCCATCAATTCTGACTGATCCTTCCAAGCTGCCTTGTGCAATTCGACCAGCCAACGCATCAAGAAAAGTGGACTTTCCGGCACCACTAGGTCCCATGATCGCCATAACTTCGCCTCTCATTGCTTGACCAGATATATCATGAAGAAGATAGGCTTCTTTCTTTACCCAAACTCCATCTTTCTTCACCTTCTTCACCACACTATACGACAGATTATTGAACTCCAGGCCATACCCGGGAATAGACTTCTGCGGCCTCAGTTGCTTCTTCGTCGTCGTCGTTTTAACCTTGTTCAGCTCCAATAAACTCTCTAAGCTCTTGTTCGTTCCTGCTCTATCTAGCCTCACCATTGTTATTATTGCTGTTGTTGTTTGCAGTGATCGATATTTAATTTCTCTCACTTCTCACTCCAACTCCATGCACTTTTCGTTTTCTTCTATATGGGGCCTTCTTTTGGATTCCCAATGTGGGTGGTGGGGATGTTAATTATAATATATTATGAATGAAGTATGTGCCTGTCTCTGTGTGTGAAAGGCATATAAGAAGAAGCAGAAGGTGAAGTGAGGATAAAAGGTTGTGGAAGGAATATAATTAGGGTTCGGAGTTTGGAGAGATTGAGGAAGACAATAAGAACAGAACGGAGAATCAGTCGGACAGCAACTATAAGATTACAAAACCATTGGGTTCCTCGTTAGGCTTCCTTTGGTGGTGCCGATCAAGAGTTTTCCAGTTTTGTTTATTTCTCCAGCATTGTGACAACTTGCATTTGACCTATCACTAGATCTAACAATATAGCATCTTCAACAATATAGCAAACATATATATATATATATATATATATGACCCCATGAGTCTGGACTTTACATTTCATCCAAATTTTTTCAATAAAATCGACAAAAAGTTAGATTACATCGGGCTGTGAGTTGGGTGAGAGTGTAATTTACCAATTCATGTCATCATCTGTAAAATAAAAAATAACTGCATGTAATATCAAAAGAGAAAAATGTAAAAGAAGAGATATGCAATTACTGCCTTACTCTTTTGGTCATTTTCTTTTTTATAACTTCACGACTGCAAATTTTTATTTGATAGTTCAATCACAGCACGACTATCTACCGAATAGCATGTTGTATAACTGAATCTCTAGATTATTTTTAATTGTCAAATTTAAAAAAAAAATAGTATGGCATATTGAAGAACAAACATATTGGCGAAAACTTCAGGTGAAAAATTTGGACTGGCGTGAATTCGAAGGGGAAGCCAATAATGTTAAATTTTCAACTATATGTATCACTGAATTCTAAGGTTGATTATCTCGTATAATCCTGAAATCCTTGTCCACGCACGTTCAAGTCATGACTTATAATATTCGTCACATGTCACTTCAAAATATGCATGACCTGTAATGGGGAAGAAGAACAAAATCATTAGCTTGCACAACAGACAAAAGCAAGAATAAAAGGTGAGACGATCAGTTGACAAACTGAAAGATATTTAAGAATAAGAATTAGAGGGGAAAAGCAAAAGCCAAACAGGAAACTTTAGAACTAGAAGTGAGTGTAATATGCCCTACATGAAGATCGCTTAAACACTGTTTTTATTATTCAAAAATATGTTTTTATCAAAGATAAATTTAAATATTGATCCATCATATGGTGTGAGGACTTAACCCATCCATGTCAAAGCTGTTCCATTTTGATTCCAAATGATACTATTATTGCACATATTAATTTCTTCAGTTGATGGACATAAATGAAGTATAAAAAATTTAAAAAATAATTACCTTTTTTACAAAAAAAAAAGGGGGGGTGCTTGGATTGGAATTGTGTGTGGTTATCTGGTAATTAATTTTTAAAAAATTCTTTGATGCATTAACATGTTTTTACGCGTGAGAAGGCTACTTTAAATTGGGAAACCATATGTTTGAGGAACTAATTAATCGAAAATGTTTATGTTTCAATGGAGCAAAAAAGATAAAAACAATCTTAATTTAGAGACTAAATAATTAATTTATTGATAGGGGACGCGGAAGCAGAATCATGCTAATTTAGGGACAGAACCCTGACACAACAAAAACACAAGAACCAAAAAGAAAGAGACAAAATTTATGATGAAAATAAAAAAAGATATGAAATAAATAATCGAATAATGATCAAAGAGAAAATCCTTTAGAGCACCTGTCCCTAGGAACCTCAACCTTTGAAAACACCACAAGAGTTGATTATGCTCTTGATCACGTTTGTTTCTCACACGAGATGCCACCACAAAGCACTAAGGCTCACAAGAATTGTAAACTCTAAAATAAATAATTTTATTCAACTTCTTTTCTGTTTACAAGAGGGAGCATGCCTAATTTATATAGGTTCATTGAGAAGAATATTTTCTAAAATTAAAACCCTAATTTCCTGATACTAAAAGAAAAAATAATGATAAAATATTCAGCCACATAGTTTAGGAGATGTGATCCTAAAATTATGGGATTACAAAATTTAAAAATTAATACTATAATTAATTCTAACCTTTCACTAGACTCAAAATAGGAAATCAAACCAAAGGACCATTAAAATAGGAAATAATTTAGGAGACAATCAAGGGATCATAAAGGATTTAAAATCACGCCACTCTTGATTTCTTCACTAGGGTTTCATGCCTCCTTACTTGCAAGAGGCTCAACTTGCAATTTTCCTTGCATTGGGCTAAGGTATGCATCTCTTGGGCTTGACTCTTCATGAGTTTAGATCTTAAGTACATTATACATGTATAGATGCTCTCCTTTGGGCTTGAAAGGAGTGCCCTAATGCTCTCCAAGCTCTTGAACTTCTTGCACAAGACTAAACAAAGCTTGCTTCATGGCTTTAGTTTGGGCTCTTGTCATTAGACCTCTAATATGTTGTAATGGGTTTTTAGGTACGTTGGATTGGAAGTATTGGACTCCTTCCATGTCATCATACTCATGATTACCATCCTCAACCTTCGTTGCCATTAATGCTATGTCATCCATACTATGGGGTCCATCATTTACTGTCACATAAATATAAACTTGATTTCTTTTACATTCACTCGCTACAAAGTTATATTATTAAAAAAGTGCTCTACCAAAGAGTGCGTAATTGATTTATATATACATACAATGTTCGAGGAGTTAGCAAGGTGTCAAGGACGATTATATTGAAAACAAAATTCAACATTTGGGTGATCAAAAGCCGGCCAGAAATCAAATAAAAACTAGAACTGTAAATTAAAATTAAATTATATATGTGCATGAGAATGAATTATTAAGTAGATTAATTAATTAAAGTTAAAGCTTGGCCGGTGCTCATTGAGATATCAGCTGCTCATAACACATTTTGGCTTGAATCTTTCTCTCTGTCTTTTCCCATTCGTCAACTTATGATTTAGCCCGTTCATAAGAAGATGCACATACACACACATGCTTGTTAATTAAGCTATATATAGAGGACACACACACACACACACACACACACACACACACACAGCCACACACCCTGCGAAGCACATTCATTTTGTACACTGTGAAGTGGACTGTATTGCTCATCAATAGCGAAAAGGAAGGGGGGAAAATAAGAGGCGTACACTAATTCGAGGTATTGGGACGGTTCAAACCAATCGTAGCATCGAACAAAGACTTGATTCTATGGTTTGATTGAGCCGCGCCAATATCGCGCGTCTTGTATATAAAATATATCCACTAAATTTTTTTCCCTCTATTTTGGGGCAGCTTGATCGATGTTGTTCATGGGGCGAGCTTTGAGGTAGAACCAGCCTGATGAAACTGTGAAAATAGTGTTGGATTTTGATGTAAAAATGACAAGGTTCTAGCTAGATATCTAAATCAAGGTAAGTTCAGGTAAGCTATCAAAATCACGACTTTTCAAGCAGGGAGAGAATATTTTTACGTTGATTAAATATTTTTTAGTCTCTTAATTTTACATAAAATTTTTTTTCTCTTAATTTTATAAAATATATTTTAATTTTTTAATCCAACACCGTTAGTTTCTTCACCAAAAAAAATTATATTAAATTTTTAAATATTAATAAAATATTATCAAATATTAACTTATTAAGTTTAATTTTAAAAATATTAATGATTGACACAAAAAAATAATCATTTAAAACTAACGATATTAGAGTTAAATGACTAAAGATATACTCCATAAATTAAGGGACCAAATTGAAATTTCATATAAAATTAAAAGATCTAAAATACTCACTCCTTTAAAAAATGTAAGTATTTTTAATTAAATCTCAACTTTCAATAAAATAGTTACCTATTTTTAAACTAACTTTATTTTTTATATTTATTCCTATTAAATACCTTATAATAAATATAAAATTATTATCAATAGGGACACTTTTAACAAAAAGGCAATAATTACACTTCAAAAGATTAATTAAAAATGCCTTATATTTTTTGAATATTCAAATTTTCAAAAAATATCTTAAATTTTTGAACGGGAAGAATATATTTTAACCTTTTGCATTTATCTAGAGAAAATTAAGCATCTTGTGATCCTGTCATCTTCATGGAAGTACTTATGGTCGAACTTAATTGGATTGGATTCTTCATGATGATCTATATACTTAAGACAGTAGGATGACGAAGATTTTTGTGTGTGTGTGTTGTGTGTGATATTTAAAAATTATATGATTATTGACTAACGAGTACGCAGAGATCTTGATAGAGTTCAAGTCCTGTTATGCTTGTTATTCTGTAATATATCGAACCCAACTCGTTTCATATAATAATTGATATATAGATAGATAGATAGATATGTAGAGAGAGAGACAGGATGCATTAAAATTACAATAAAAAAAATTGACCTAAAGCTGAAAATAAAGGTTTTTGATTTTTCACCCAACATATAGATGGGTTGGGAGTCTCTAATGTGCCATTATCTAATGTCAATTGTAATGTCTCAAGTTCTCAATTTTTTTTAAATTTTTTTGGATTAATGAATTTTACTTAAAATAAGAGACATTTGAAGATCTTAAAGTCTCAAAATGGTAAAGATTTGTATTTTTTTATGATTTTTTAAAAATAAAAGGTACAATTTTAATATTTTCTTTAAAAATTATAAAAAATATAAATTTTCATCATTTTAAAACTTTAAATATTCAAATGCCTTTTATTTTAAATAGAATCTGATGATATAAAGAAAAAAGAAAAAAAATTGAAAACTTGGAACATTACAGTAAGTATTAGAGACACATTATATACCTCAATCCTGTATAGTTATGTTTTAAAGCAAAAGAAAGATGGTGTCTACCTCAGAAAAGTCAGTATGTATTAGTTCTTGTTTTTGGATCTGTAAGCAATATCTAACATGAATACGGTCATTATCTTCGTCGTTGTTAAAGCTGACGTATAGGTAGACAAGTTTATTACTACTCTCCTTTTATTCAAGTCCTTCCAAAAAGATCCACTAATGTGAAAAGTAAAAATGGAAGCACCCTGAAATTAATATAAAAATCAGTGCAAGAACCTTTCAAATATATATATGAATGGCAAAATAAGATATCTAAATTCGTTGTCCTCGATCGTTAATCCTGAATCGTTGTCTTAAACATTGTTCAGTGAAGCCGCCTCCGTTAAGACTGTATATTTCTATAGGGACATTCTTCTAGGATTTATATATATATATATATATATATATAGAGAGAGAGAGAGAGAGAGACTTTGAAGTAGAAAAATTTGAACCCTTCAACCCATAACATATAAAGTCAGTAACTAAGACTGTACACATGCAGTTGCATCTTTGTACAACTTTCTGATAACGGACAAATACATCCAAATTCAAGCCCAAGCTAACAGCCTACAATTACAATGGTCTCTTCATTTAGTGGAAACAAGCCATTTGCCTTACGAAGACTATCAATGTAAATTGCTATAGGCTAATTAATTTTGCCTAAGTTTTGTTTAATAAAATTTCTTCTCTGCTAACCCAAAAAAAAAATCTTATTTAAAATATATGTTAATGCTTGTCTTTAATTAATTTTTAAAAGTGAACTTCATTGTGCATTGTTTGATTTATAATAAATTAAATTTTATAGATTAGTATTGATGTGTGTGTGTGTGTGTTTTAATATCCCTTTGTTGTCTCCTATTCTAAAATTAGAAATAATGACGACAATATCATGGAAGAGTGGCCTTATTCCAAAAATATAAAGAACCCAAACCCCACAGGTCATCTCTTATCTTCATCGATGTTTACTGGCTAAAAAAGATGTTTCATCATGCTGTTGATAAAAATATTTGGTGAAAATATTAGGTAGAATGACAGTTAAATTCTATAACATAAGTAATGATAGTTAAATCCTGAATAAAATTTTCTACAAAGATCTAAAAGTTATATTTGATATTTAAATATTTATTTATAATTAAAATTTTTGGATATGTAATAATTTGGTATGATATCTTCAACTTATGTTTTAAAAAAAATTTATTGAGAATTTAACTAATATTAATTTAATGTTTTAGGATCTAACGGCCATTAATGCAACAGTATGATATTTTAACCTGTGATCATGTTGTTAAAATTTCACTATTTTTTTTTGGGCCAACTTAATTAATTATCTAGCAAGTTAAAATAGCAAGTTCAAAAATAAAATTAATTGGTTGGTTCAAGAGTGAAGTCAAGTCATTGCCTCTCAAATAAAAATAGAAAGTTCCTTCAAAGAATGGATCATATATAACCAACCCTCCTTTGTACAACAGCCTCCAGGGAAGTCATTCATTCATTCTTCATCATTCTCTTCCCTCTCCAATTCCGCAACGAACATATTCATCATCATATCTTCTTCTTCCATGGAAACTTATTATGATTATTATTCCAAGTCCAATATGATGATTGTCTCATTCTTAGTCGTCATGTTTCATCTGGGTTTGTCTCAGCAGCTTCTTGATCCAAGCCTGTCTTTAGGCAACATGCAGTGCGTGGAGAAGCTGG
>NW_026555345.1:25000677-25236720 GCF_029017545.1 Prosopis cineraria | reverse complement strand
AGCTCTCAATTGTTTTAAATAAAAATATCTTATAATTTGAGAGGAAAGAATTAAAATGAAGTGTTAGAAATATATTAAAAACAAGCGGGCATTCCCCTGATAACTTACTTCCGAATTGAAATGTTCAGCAAAAGCAACAAGGCAATACTGCCACAGGACAAGAAGAAGCAACCTGCTGCGGAAGATGATTCCCCGTTCTGTAGCCGCGACCGCGCCGATATATTAGGGCTTTGGTCCCAGGCGGAGCACTCCAAGTCGAAGTACTATCTGAAATAATGCCATTATCAGCCCAAGTTCCACTGCCTGAACTCTTTACTCTGCTCTGATTTACCAACTCCTTCTTTCCTTCCACTTGCTGACCCTGAGCTTCCATTACCACCAAGTCTAGAGAGGTTACTTGCGCCAAGGGTGGACCCCTTGTCATTTCTAAATCCCAAAAAACTCTCCTGCGGCAACGGTCCTGATCTCGTCTTTATCCTGTTCATCCAAGGGAAGATGCTAAAATTGGAGAAACCGAGACGATGAAGATTCCTTTGCGTCAACCGCCGCCGCCTTCTTTGACTTCGACTCCGAGCTTGAATCCAATTCCGCCCCGGAGCTAGGCCTCGAACCTGTCAGTCGGGACTCTGCTCGAGTTTGACTTTCCTTATCCTTGACATCCTTCTTGATCCCTTCCTTCACTTGCAACTGGCGGCGCACGGCGGCGACACCGAGCCCTCTGCCACCGCTAACAGCGCTGCTGCTGGTATTAGCGATCTGGGCTTCTTTGGCAGTTGATTTCACCTTCTTCTTCTCGGATCTGCTGGGTGAATTGGAACCAAGTGATCGCGGGCTATTGGACGATCCATCAGGGCTTGAAGAGTCAGATTTCTTGGAGGAGAAGAACCTTCCCTTGAAGACCATGACGAGAGGCGTGATGGAGAAACACGCAGGGGAAGCTCACGAAATGAGTGTGGCCCTAGCATAGGTGCAGGGCTGCGGAGAGGAACATTGAAGACGAAATTGAAACTGAAAATTACGTCGGGACAAAGAATGTGTGTGAACCCAGACGGAGAGGGAATCGGGAAATGTCTGCTTCAAAGTTTTGGATTGGGGACTCCAACGAAAGGAAAAACACGAATGACTTGTGAAAATGAGAGGACAATTTTATAACGGAGTTGAAAGTGGAAACACAGTTTGAACCTTCTTTGAAGGTTATAAATATTTGTTCTATTTCAATTCATATCGTTCCGTGGATTGTTAACAGATTTGAATTTAAAAGCAATAACAACTTTTTTTTATTGGTAAAGCAATAAGAATTACTTCACTCATTTAATAAAATATAATTTTTTTAATAAAATAATTACTTACTTTTAAATCAATCTTATTTCTTTATATTTATTCATATTAAATACTCTATAATAAATATAAAGTCATATTATCAATAGAGACACTTTTAAAAAAAAAAATAATTACATTTAAAAAGTTAAAAATATTTTATATTTTAAAAAAAAATATTAATTAATATTCACGAGCAATATTAGGACATGAAAAATATTTATGAACGATACATGTGATTATTTAATTTTATAGATATAGAAAATAGTAACATATCTAGTCTCAATCAAATAAATGCACTGCTAGAAAGTTGAGTAATGTGACATGTTAATTATAAAATATTAATATTAGTGAAATAATTAGAAAGGATTATTTTAAAATTCCATTCAATACAATTAATTATTTTTAAATACATTGACAACTAAATTTAAAATAATGATAATATGCATTATCATTCATCTAAACTCTGAATTTCAATGGTTGCATGTCTCTTTTGTCTTAATTTTTTTAATATGAAAATTATTTTATTTTCTAATATCTAACTTTTCCTTAATTTCTTTTAATTTAAAGTTATAATATAATTCAAATTAAATATGACTTTCAAGATTAAAACAATATTAGAAGGAAGAATGACATTTAAAGCCCTCTCACAAAATTTTATCACAATAAAAATCCATCATTTTATATTAGATATTATCTTGTGAATATATATATATATATATATATTGTTATTAAAAGTTAAATCTTAACTAATATTTTTATTAGGATTTCTTAACAAATTCACAAGATAATATCTGATATCAAACTAATGGACCTTTATTATAAAAAATTATTTTAAGAGGTCTTAAATGTCATTGTTCCATGTTAAAAATGTAAAGCGGGTATAATGCACAACTACCATGCCCATTATAGCAGGTCGATTTTGGTTGATGTTTTCCCTCAACAAGCTATGTTCCTGTCTTTTCATGTTGTGTGGGATCACATGTGAACTTGGATCTCCTGTGCGACTGTATATATCATCAGTATCTGTATGGTACATTTATAAAAAAAATAAGTATTTGTAAAATATGATAATTATTATTTAATCCGTAAAAACTTATCTGACATTTTAATTCTTGACAAAATGGTATATCTATTCCCATTATCTATTATAAAAAAACAATTATTTTGATTGTGTTATTGATTAAAACAAAACAAAAATTTCCTTCCACAAATTTATTTGTCAATAAAGCGCAACTATGGAGAGCATTGAACAGCGTTAAAACAATTATGGAAAATAAAAATGGTCGATGTGTCTTCTTAGTATGACCATGGAGAGCGCATTGACAGCGTTAGCCACGTCCTGCCAGTCCTTCTGACGGAGGCTTTTGTGGTTGAGTTGCATATAACGGCGACCCCAAGCATCAACGGGGGGTGGAGGTAGCTTCCTCTGTCTAGCAATCTCTGCGAACGGCATCGAGCTTTAATGGTTCGCAGGCGACGAGAGAGAGAGTTGCTCAATTATCCCCCATCGGAGAAGGAACGATGACTAGCCAGATAGGAGAAAGATGAAGATCAGGTGAATCTGGTCAAAGTGGAAACAATGAGAGAGAAACAGGAATATGAAGAGGAAGATGAGGGAGAAGAGTTCAGTATAGCCACATGAGATCAGAGAAGGGAAATGGGATTGAGATAGATTTTTTTTTTTTTGGATTTTAAATTTAGGGTAGTATGGTATTTGATAAAAAAAATTAATATCAAAAGAGTTCCCTGAAACTTCAGCTTAATTAGACTATTTTGTGGGACTTGTTTTCAACAATCCTCGTTTGTTATTCTGCCATCTGAAAATTAGCCCAATAAAGTTTTCATGGCTATGCCCATATATGGAATATACACACATATATATATACATACGTATTGACTTCTTATGCCAAGAAATAAAAATAATACAAAAATAAATTGCATTAATAATCACCATATCAGCAAGTTTACAGTCATCATGAAATACCAAAATTAAGAGAATGACAGAAGTTAAACAAAGGTAAAGTGGAGCTGGCTTTACTTCACTTCCCTCTCATTCTTGGAGTAAAATCTCAAAACCAAATAGAAGAAGAACCTGTAAAGGACACCCCAAGCCAGAAGAATCGCTACATCAAACCAAATCTTCTCTATCTGAATATCCATGGTGGCCAAAACATCTTCTCCGATTAAGCCAATCGGACAGTTCGACCTATCATGTCCTTCACTCTTCTTCACATCTCCCAATGGCCCCGGAGACAAATCCGATAAGCTCCCTGTGTAGCACCGTTCATTCTTAAACTCATTAGTCAACAATGCTTCAAACGGATACTTTATCGCAGAAATATAGTGAAGCCATTTCCAGTACGGAGGAATCTGAGTTCTCTTGAGGAAGAAGCCACAAGTCAGAAAGAATAATGCCGTCGTGGCGATCACCACAGCATAGCCTGTGATATAACTGGGAACAAGAGCACTGACTAGCATGACGTAAGCATTGGTGGTGATGAGAGAAGCATAAAGAATCAACCAGAAATAGAAAAGACTGCTTTTGAGGCGAAGCATGAATTTGGTTATGAGAGCGAATGTGAGGCCTTGGATTGCGAAGAATGGGAGATAAACAATCAGTGAAGAGATCACGTATGAAGAAGCACGATAAGCATTATGGGAGGTTTCCCTGATGAAGATGAATCTCTCGAGGATGAACGATGGAACGGCGTCGTTGGAGGAGAAGAAGCGAGGCACACCGAGAAAATGTAGAAGTTGAGAATCCTGTTGATCTCTTTGAAGGTGGGATGACTTAGGTTCTTGAAGATGGTGGAGAGGACGAGAGCCATTACAGTTAGAACAATCTCACGAGAAAGGAACAGTTCTGGGGTTCGAATCACGTTCAGGGCAGTTCGCCATGAAAGCACTGCGACCTCACGAAGCCATGGATTAGCGTACTTTGGCCCAACGTTTGGCTCATCAAGAACTTCAATGTCAAACTCCTCATAGGAACTTACGCAGGAGTCCAAGGCAAACGATTGACTAACCATAGATGGTGTTTTGGGATGATGATAAGGCTCCTCGTATGATGCTGAAAACTGGTTCATCAAAACAGTGCTTCCTAGTCCGGACATAGGAGTTTTCGCCGGCGTCCAACCCGGTGTTCTAGCCGGAGTCCAGGATGGGCGGCGAGGGGTTCCTATCACACCATGGTAAAGCCAAACAGAGAAATCTTTGGCAGAGAAATCCTTATAAAACTGAGAAGCCAAACGAGGATAGACACCGCTGGTCATGGTATTACAAGTCCTAGGGGTGTGAACACTTTTCCTTTCAAGAGAGTTATCAAAGTCCTCATCATCGACATCATCTTCATGATCACCATGAATGTTATAGCTAAATTGTGCAGAATCTGCAGGCTGTGTTGTTCCAGCTTTGAAGCCCTGGCTTTTCAGGCTAATCATGTGCTTTGATGCGGGTGTGTTGCTGATCTTTTTATAAATTGTTCTTGGTGTCTTCCAAATGGTGTCTTGGCAGCTTGGTCAGGCTTCAGGCCGTCAAGATTGTATTGAACAAGTGGGTCGAGTCCAACGTTGGATTCATCAAATTCTTTTATTACATCTAGGAGATATTCTAAGCTGTTTTCTCCATCAGGTACTGTTCTTCCAAACCCAGAAAGATGAGAAGTGACTGCACTTGGCTCTCCCATGTATATCAATCTTCCCCTGTTGTCATACGTAATATTATTGATTCAATTATCTCAAGTAACAACTTCTAAAGCCACTTGATCAGTAACTTGAGAGAAATTGGATTCTCTCATAACTACATTTTTATGCCTAGAAAGAGAGAAATTAGCAAATATGAACAGGATTTTATATTTGACAAGCACAATGTTCTGGGAAGAGAATAACATGAAGGTGGGTTGATAAGTAAGCCCCACTACGTAAATGGACTTCACCTGATTAGTGATTCTCATTTAAAGGATGAATGGACCCCACCTTATGCTTTTATTATGTGTGGGCAGGATATCTCCTGATCCTCCTCTCCTGGGCTCCCTCCTGCCCTCACAATCACATGGTAGGGGAACTGAGAGATTTCGATCCTGAGAGAGTTTCGGTCCATCATGTGTGTGTGTCTCTCTCTCTCTTCAAATTAAAGTTGTCAAATAAAAATCTTGATATGAAAAAAAAAAAAAGGTTTTTTCTTTGGCAGGAACCATGTCAACAATGGAACCATTAGTTCCGTACTCTATCTCTCTACACTAAGCTAGACTACACTCTTGAAGAGATTCAAGTTGGAGGTTGGTTTGAAGATTGCACCTTGCAAGGATAGTGACTCGGTCTAGGAGCATTTGAATTCTGTAGGAGGGCTGATGAATGGTCATGAGCACGATGCTTCCACCTCGAGCAATATCCTTAACCTTTTCGACGACACTATAAGCACTTGTTGAATCAAGACCTGAGGTTGGTTCATCAAGGAACAGAAGTGATGGCTTGTGGATTATGTCTATGCCAATGGAAACCCTTCGTCGTTCTCCTCCTGATACTCCTCTGTTCCCCTCATCACCTATATATGTATGTGTCGCACTCTGCATAATCATCATTCAAAAACAATCCATAAATATTGAGTGGCCTATTATAACCACAGTCTTAGATTATACCACATCATCATATTGTTCCTCTTTTATTTCTATCATATCAATTGAGAGAAGTAATATGCTTCTGTTCGATCATTTGAAGAAAAATCAAATATGAATCCCAATTTTTACATATCCTTTCAAAGATCTTTCCATGAACCGATGTGTCACACTCTTTCCAAACTTTCACAGAGAGAGAGAGAGAGAGAGAGAGAGAGGAGAGAGAGATTTAATACCTGCAAGCCAAGCTGATCAAGGAGCTCGTAAACCCTTTTCTTCTTTTCCTCTCTGGAAATAGAAGGAGGAAGCCTGACCTCAGCTGCGAACATAAATGTCTCAAAAAACAGTCAACATGGGAAACAGCTGGTCATCTTGCATTACATAAGACGACACCATCTTCATGTAACTTGTTGTCACCTGATGAATGATCAACAACACAACAACAACAAACCTCACATCAGTGTTAATCATCATCCTTAATATATCCGCTAAGTCAGAAAAGAAAAGGAAATCAATACAATAGCATATATGTCTATATAGTCGCGTACTGGTTTTCCATCAATTCTGACTGATCCTTCCAAGCTGGCCTTGTGCAATTCGACCAGCCAACGCATCAAGAAAAGTGGACTTTCCGGCACCACTAGGTCCCATGATCGCCATAACTTCGCCTCTCATTGCTTGACCAGATATATCATGAAGAAGATAGGCTTCTTTCTTTACCCAAACTCCATCTTTCTTCACCTTCTTCACCACACTATACGACAGATTATTGAACTCCAGGCCATACCCGGGAATAGACTTCTGCGGCCTCAGTTGCTTCTTCGTCGTCGTCGTTTTAACCTTGTTCAGCTCCAATAAACTCTCTAAGCTCTTGTTCGTTCCTGCTCTATCTAGCCTCACCATTGTTATTATTGCTGTTGTTGTTGCAGTGATCGATATTTAATTTCTCTCACTTCTCACTCCAACTCCTTGCACTCTTCGTTTTCTTCTATATGGGGCCTTCTTTTGGATTCCCAATGTGGGTGGTGGGGATGTTAATTATAATATATTATGAATGAAGTATGTGTCTGTCTCTGTGTGTGAAAGGCATATAAGAAGAAGCAGAAGGTGAAGTGAGGATAAAAGGTTGTGGAAGGAATATAATTAGGGTTCGGAGTTTGGAGAGATTGAGGAAGACAATAAGAACAGAACGGAGAATCAGTCGGACAGCAACTATAAGATTACAAAACCATTGGGTTCCTCGTTAGGTTTCCTTTGGTGGTGCCGATCAAGAGTTTTCCAGTTTTGTTTATTTCTCCAGCATTGTGACAACTTGCATTTGACCTATCACCCTAGATCTCCAACAATATAGCAAACATATATGTGTGTGTGTGTGTGTGTGTGTGTATAAGTATGACCCCATGAGTCTGGACTATATATTTCATCCAAATTTTTTCAATAAAATCGACAAAAAGGTAGATTACGTCGAGTTGTGACTTGGGTAAGAGTGTAATTTACCAATTCATATCATCATCTGTAAAATAAAAAATAACTGGATGTAATATCAAAGAGAGATAAATGTAAAAGAAGAGATATGCAATTACTGCCTCACTCTTTTGGTCATTTTCTTTTTTTATAACTTCACGACTGCAAATTTTTATTTGATAGTTCAATCACAGCACGACTATCTACCGTATAGCATGTTGTATAACTGAATCTCTAGATTATTTTTAATTGTAAAATTTTCAAAAAAAATTAGTATGGCATATTGAAGAACAAACATATTGGCGAAAATTTGGACTGGCGTGAATTCGAAGGGGAAGCCAATAATGCCAAATTTTCAACTATATGTATCACTGAATTCTAAGGTTGATTATCTCGTATAATCCTGAAATCCTTGTCCACGCACGTTCAAGTCATGACTTATAATATTCGTCACATGTCACTTCAAAATATGCATGACCTGTAATGGGGAAGAAGAACAAAATCATTAGCTTGCACAACAGACAAAAGCAAGAATAAAAGGTGAGACGATCAGTTGACAAACTGAAAGATATTTAAGAATAAGAATTAGAGGGGAAAAGCAAAAGCCAAACAGGAAACTTTAGAACTAGAAGTGAGTGTAATATGCCCTACATGAAGATCGCTTAAACACTGTTTTTTATTATTCAAAAATATGTTTTTATCAAAGATAAATTTAAATATTGATCCATCATATGGTGTGAGGACTTAACCCATCCATGTCAAAGCTGTTCCATTTTGATTCCAAATGATACTATTATTGCACATATTAATTTCTTCAGTTGATGGACATAAATGAAGTATAGCATAATTAACTCTTGTGGTGTCTTCAAAGGTTGAGGTTTCTAGAGGCAGGAGCTCTAGAGGATCTTCTCCTTGATCATTATCCCATTATTTATTTCATATCTTTCTTTATTTTCGTCATAAATTTCGTCTCTTTCTTTTTTGTTCTTGTATTTTTGTTGTGTCAGGGTTTTGTCCTTAAATTAGCACGATTCTGCTTCCGCGTCCCCTATCAGTAAATTAATTATTTAGTCTCTAAATTAAGATTGTTTTTATCTTTTTTGCTCCTTTGAAACATAAACATTTTCGATTAATTAGTTCCTCAAACATATGGTTTCCCAATTTAAAGTAGCCTTCTCACGCGTAAAACATGTTAATGCATCAAAGAATTTTTTAAAAATTAATTACCAGATAACCACACACAATTCCAATCCAAGCCCCCCCCTTTTTTTTTGTAAAAAAGGTAATTATTTTTTAAATTTCACGTGTGTTTCTCATACGAGATGCCACCACAAAACACTAAGGCTCACAAGAGTTATAAACTCTAAAATGAATAATTTCATTCAACTTCTTTTCTGTTTACAAAGGGAGCATGCCTAATTTATATAGGCTCATTGAGAAGAATATTTTCTAAAATTAAAACCCTAATTTTCTGATACTAAAAGAAAAAAATAATGATAAAATATTCAGCCACATAATGTAGGAGATGTGATCCTAAAATTATGAGATTACAAAATTTAGAAATTAATACTATAATTAATTCTAACCTTTGACTAGACTCAAAATAGGAAATCAAATCAAAGGACCATTAAAATAGGAAATAATTTAGGAGACAATCAAGGGATTATAAAGGATTGGAAATCACATCAACCTTGACTTCTTCACTAGGGTTTCATGCCTCCTTACTTGCAAGAGGCTCAACTTGCAGTCTTTTTTGCATTGGGCTAAGGTCTGCATCTCTTGGGCTTGACTCTTCATGAGTTTGGATCTTAAGTACATTATACATGTATAGATGCTCTCCTTTGGGCTTGAAAGGAGTGCCCCAATGCTTTTCAAGCTCTTAAACTTCTTGCACAAGACTAAACAAGGCTTACTTCATGGCTTTAGTTCAGGCTTTTGTCATTAGACCTCCAATATGTTGTAATGGGTCTTTAAGTACGTTGGATTGAAAGTATTGGGCTCCTTTCATATCATCATGCTCATGATTACCATCCTCAAGCTTCGTTGCCATTAATGCTATGTCATCCGTGCCATGAGGTCCATCATTCCCTCCTAGTTGGAAAGGATTCGTCCTCGAATCTGTAGAATCATATAAAGAGAGATCAAAAATATTAAATGTGGCACTAATATTGCCATAAGAGCTAGGCAAATCAATTTTGTAAACATTATCATTAATTCTTTTTAAAACTTGGAAAGGTCCATCTCCTCGAGCTTGAAGTTTGGACTTCCTTTGATTAGGACTCTCTTTCCTTAAATGTAACCAAACCCAATCTCCAGGCTCAAAGATCACACGTCTCCTGCCTTTATTAGCTTGCTGGGCATATTGCTTATTCTTTCACTCTATGTTTGCTTTAATCTTAGCATGTAAGTCCTGCACAAGCTTAGCTTTTTTCTTGCCATTAGTGTTAGCATGCTCAGAGAAAGGCAAAAGTAAAATATCAATAGGAGATAATGGATTGAAAACATAAATAATTTCAAATGGAGAATAAGAAGTAAAAGAATGAACAGCCCTGTTGTAAGCAAATTCAATATAAGGTAAATAATTCACCCAATTCTTCAAATTCTTTTGAATTATTGCTCTTAATAGTATAGTCATAGTTCTGTTAACTACCTTAGTTTGACCATCAGTTTGTAGATGGACAGTAGTGAAAAAAGTAACTTGGTCCCTAATTTATACCATAGGGTACACCAGAAGTGACTAAGAAACTTTACATCCTTGTCACTCACAATAGTCGTAGGTAAACCATGCAAACGAACAATCTCTTTGAAGAATAAATCAGCAATGTTAACAGCATCATTAGTCTTAGCACAAGCAATAAAGTGTGCCATCTTAGAGAACTTGTCGACAACAACAAATATGGAATCTTTACCTGCAGAAGACTTAGGCAATCCAATTATAAAATTCATAGAGATATGTTTCCAAGGGTAAGAGGGGATAGGTAAAGGAGAGTAAAGTCCATGAGGTTGGACCTTAGATTTTGCCTGTCTACATTTAATGCATTTATCACAAACAGATATGACATCTTTCCGCATGTGAAGCCAAAAGAAATGATCAGACAAAATAGCTAAAGTTTTCTCTACACCAAAGTGTCCCATCAAACCACCACTATGTGCTTCCTTAGTAAGTAACTCACGCATAGAACAAATAGGAATGCATAATTTATTTTTCTTAAAAAGAAATCCATCAAATCTAAAGAAATCACCAGATCCATGATTTTGACAAGATTTCTCAATATTTTCAAAATCAAAATCAGTTTTATAAAGATCTTTTAGAATCTCAAAGCCAAGTAATTGAGCATGCAAATAGGAAAGTGATGTATACTTTCGAGATATGGCATTAGCAATGATATTTTCTTTACCTTGCTTATGCTTAATCACATAAGGAAAGGTTTTAATAATTTCATCTAGCAAGCATGTCTCTTGTTTAACTTACCTTGAGACTTGAGAAACTTTAAACTTTCATGATCAGAATGAATGATGAATTCCTTGGGCCACAAATAATGTTGCCTTGTTTTTAAGACCCTCTTTAGAGTATAAAGCTCTTTATCATAGGTGGAATAATTCAAAGTTGCGCCATGATCACTGAAGTAAGCTATAGGCTTAGAATCTTACATTAAAACAGCACCTATACCAATGCCAAAAGCATCACATTGAATTTTAAATGCTTTAGAGAAATTAGGAAAAACAAGTAAAGGGGCATTAATCAATTTATCTTTTAGGGTTTGAAAAGTCCTTTCTTATATCTCACCCTATTTGAAAGTCACATTCTTCTTAAAAAGTTCATTAAGAAGGGCAACAATGCTAGAGAAATCTCTAAAAAATCTCCTATAGAAGCTTGCCAAGCCATAGAAGCTTCTCACTTCACTTGCGTTCTTAGGGGTTGGCCATTCACAAATAGCCTTAACTTTCTCCTCATCCACACGAATTTTCTGTGATCCAACAACAAATCGCAAAAAGATAACAGAGTCTGTGCAAAAGAAACACTTTTAAAAATTAACCTATAGCTTATATTCCCTCAAGATGTCAAACATATTTTTAAGATGATTCATATGATCAGTCAAAGATTTACTATAAATCAGAATATCATCAAAGTAAATCACAACAAACTTGCCTATAAATTTTCTAAAAACATGATTCATTAATGTCATAAAAGTACTAGGAGCATTAGTCAAACCAAAAGACATAACTAACCATTCATATAATCCAAATTTAGTTTTAAAGGTAGTTTTTCATTCATTACCCTCTTTCATACGAATTTGATAATAACCACTTCTAAGATCAATTTTAGAGAAGATAGAAGGACCATGCAATTCATCAAGCATATTATCAAGTCTAGGGATAGGGTAACGATACTTTACAGTGATTTTGTTGATTACTCTACAATCAACACACATCCTCTAAGATCCGTCTTTTTTTGACACCAAGATAACAGGGACAGCACAAGGGCTAAGGCTCTCACGCACAAAGCCTTTCATCATCAATTCCTTTACTTGACGCTGGATCTCCTTAGTCTCTTTAGGGTTAGTCCTATAAGCAGGCTTGTTTAGAATAGCATCTCCGGGCAAGAAATTTATCCTATGCTCAATTCCTCTTAAGGGAGGGAGTCCATTAGGAATTTCATCAGGGAATAGATCTCCATAATCCTGTAATAAAGAGACAACACTAAAAGGCAAAGTGGGGTCAAGAGTATTGGTAGAAAAATAAATATTCTTAAAAATTACAATAAGAGCTTGCTCACTCATCAAAGCCTCTTGAATCTCATTTTTCCCACACAATAATATTTTCTTTTCACTATTTTCCTTCACTCCTACCATTTTATTTTTTTCTTTTCTCACCTTCTCACTACTCTTTTTCCTCTCTTTTGATTGATTTTCAAGTAAAGTAATACTCTCTTTCTTTTCTCTCTCACTCATACCACAATCAAGGAGATCTCTCCTTTGCTTTTAATCTTAAGTAATCTTTAGTTGATCTTTATAGGCTTGGATGGGCCTAAGAAGATTTAATACAACAGTCTTGCCTTTAAAAGGCACCTTGTAATAATTTCTAAAACCATCATGAGTAGTCTTACTATCAAACTGCCAAGGCCTACCTAATAATAAGTGTCCAGCAAGCATAAGGGCTATATCACATTATACATCACAAGTATAAACCCCAACAAAGAATGTAATTAACACTTGCTTAAAAACCCTAATCTCAACACAATCATTCAACCATTACAATTTGTAGGGCTTAGGGTGTGGAATTAATGGCAGAGATAATTTATCTACAAGTAAAGTGCTAGCTACATTAGTGCAACTACCACCATCAATTACCATGCTACACACTTTCTCTTTGATGAAGCATCTAGTGTGAAAAATATGCCCATATTGCTCATGTTCATCATCCTCCTTTGGTTGAATATTGAGAGCTCTTCTTGCCACCAAGATAGAGTCAACTACACCATTGCATTCAAGCTCATCATTTGATTTATGGGAGGTAGAATCATCATCAACATTATCAGCATCATCTTTATCACTTTCATGCATACTATTATAGCTACCATCATCTCTCAAAATCATAACTCTTTTATTGCTACAATCTCTCGCCATGTGGCCCATACCATGACATTTGAAACACTTAATAGGAGAAGTGTTAGATGAATAAGAAGAAGGTTTAGGATTAGAAGTTTTACCCTTATACTTGGTCTTTATTTCTTCCTTGGCCTGGGATGTATCTTTAGCTTTGGAATCCTTCCATTTGAAAGTTGCCTTGGAGTCTTTTCAAGAGGACTTGGAATGTTTGTTCTTATTTCTCTGCTCCAATTTTATAGCCTTATGTATGAGCCCTTCCTTGTCCACAAAAGTGTACAAGTCAAGCTTATCTCTCAACTCTGGCCTCAAGCCATCCATAATTCTTAACATTGCTTCATATTCATTTTCTTAAATGTTTGCACGAAACTTTAAGATATTCAACTCGTGCACATACTCCTCCACTGTCATAGATCCTTGAGAAAATATTCTCAATTTTCTATTCAGCTTTGTGTAGTAGTAGCTGGGGACATAAACCTTTCTCAAGTACCTTTTAAGCTTCTCCCACATTTTAATGGGCTTTTTCCTAAGTTGGCTTCTTTTGTACTGTAAATTTTGCCACCAATAAAAAGCATAGTCAGTGAAATTCAAAGAAGCAGTTTTTACCTTCCTTGACTCAGGCAAATCAAGAGTCATAAAGATTTGGTCCATCTTTATTTCCCAATCAACGTATTTTTTTGGATTGTTACTACCCTTGAATGAGGGATACTTTACTTTTTGATCCGATAAGTCAACATCACGCTTTGAAGATTTCTTTCCCTTAGGAGAAGGGGGCTCTTCATACTCTTCATCATCACTGGGGATCTCACGCTTCTTTCCTTTAGAAGAGGAAGTCTCCAGCTCATCTTTATCCTTTTTATGGAACCTATGATCAAGTTCTAAGTGAAACTGCTGCAACTGTGTTTTGATAAGTTCTAAAACAGAGTTCATATCAATAATAGGGGATTCATCCTTGTTACTCATGTTCACAGAAGCACTAGAAAACCATATAAGATAAAAATGGGTCCTCACACACACAAACTCACATGTTTACTCTCAAGATAAATAAAGTCACTTGTGTTTCACAAAAAAAAATTAATGGCTTTTTTTTAATGATGAAAAGCACACTTGCCTTTTACCACTCACTAAGTTTGTGGATAGAATCCAATGGTGAAACCAAACACAAATCAAGAAACTAAGAAACAATCAAGTAATTATCTTCTAAATTAAGGAAACTAGAAAACAAGCACAAGATGAAAAGAGGATTTTTTTTTTTTTGCAATTTTGAAACAAATAGGAAAGCAAAATTTTCAAATAAAATTAAGCTTACTAAAGGAAAAACCACCCGTGACAACAAAAATAAGAAAGAAATAAATAAAAGTCAAAGAGTCAAATACTCAAAGACAAAAATAGAAAACTAAATAAAATAAGAGAGTAGCACAAATAGCAAATAAGAGAATAGAGAATTTGAAAAGTGCTACCAAAAATTAAAAATAAGAAAGTGATCAATGTATAAGACTTTCTTATCACCCAAATTGACTTTGCTCTTTAGGCAACCTCTTGGTGACTTGAAGTTCAAGAATAGCCTTTTCTACAGTCATAACTCACAGCAATACATTTTTTTTGTAATTTTTTTTTGAATTTTTAAATTTTTTTCTCTTTTTTTCAACACACTAACACTTTTTTGCCCTTTTTTCCACAAATTTCTAGGTTTTTTCTTTTTTTTTAGAAGGCTAATAAAATGAAAACTCACATAAGATGAAAAAGTCACAAAGATGAAGAAGAGAAAAACCAAAAGATAGAAGTAGATGGGATAGATAAGAGATGATCACAAAAAGAAATAACTTAAGATGAAAAAAAAAAGAAAGGACAAGAATTTGAACCAAAACTAACAACCAAAGCTTTGATGCCAATCTGATAGAGAACAAAGAAGCAGAATCATGCTAGTTTAGGGACAAAATCCTGACACAACAAAACACAAGAATCAAAAAGAAAGAGATGAAATTTATGATGAAAATAAAGAAAGATATGAAATAAATAATGGGATAATGATCAAAAAGAAGATCCTTTAAAGCATTTGCCTTTAGGAATCTCACCCTTTGAAGACACCATAAGAGTTGACCATACTTTTGATCACAATCTGTTTCTCACACGAGATGCCATCATAAAGCACTAAGGCTCACAAGAGTTGTAAACTCTAAAATGAATAATTTTATTCAACTTCTTTTTTGTTTACAAGAGGGAGCATGCCTAATTTATATAGGCTCATTGAGAAAAATATTTTCTAAAATTAAAACCATAATTTTCTAATAGTAAAAGAAAAAATAATGATAAAATATTCAGTCACATAATTTAGAAAATGTGATCCTAAAATTATGGGATTACAAAATTTAGAAATTAATACTATAATTAATTCTAACCTTTGACTAGACTCAAAATAGGAAATCAAACCAAAGGACCATTAAAATAGGAAATAATTTAGGAGACAATCAAGGGATCATAAAGGATTTAAAATCACGCCACTCTTGATTTTTTCACTAGGGTTTCATGCCTCCTTACTTGCAAGAGGCTCAACTTGCAGTCTTCCTTGCATTAGGTTAAGGTCTGCATCTCTTGGGTTTGACTCTTCATGAGTTTAGATCTTAAGTATATTATACATGTATAGATGCTCTCCTTTGGGCTTGAAAGGAGTGCCCCAATGCTCTCCAAGCTCTTGAACTTCTTGCACAAGACTGAACAAAGCTTGCTTCATGGTTTTAGTTTGAGCTCTTGTCATTGGACCTCCAATATGTTGTAATGGATTTTTAGGTACGTTGGAGTGAAAGTATTGGGCTCTTTCCATGTCATCATGCTCATGATTACCATCCTCAACCTTCGTTGTCATTAATGCTATGTCATCCATGTCATGGGGTCCATCATTTACTGTCACATAAATATAAACTTGATTTCTTTTACATTCACTCGCTACAAAGTTATATTATTAAAAAAGTGCTCTACCAAAGAGTGCGTAATTGATTTATATATACATACAATGTTCGAGGAGTTAGCAAGGTGTCAAAGACGATTATATTGAAAACAAAATTCACATTTGGGTGATCAAAAGCCGGCCAGAAATCAAATAAAAACTAGAACTGTAAATTAAAATTAAATTATATATGTGCATGAAAATGAATTATTAAGTAGATTAATTAATTAAAGTTAAAGCTTGGCCGGTGCTCATTGAGATATCAGCTGCTCATAACACATTTTGGCTTGAATCTTTCTCTCTGTCTTTTCCCATTCGTCAACTTATGATTTAGCCCGTTCATAAGAAGATGCACCTACACACACATGCTTGTTAATTAAGCTATATATAGAGGACACACACACACACACACCCTGCGGAGCACATTCATTTTGTACACTGTGAAGTGGACTATATTGCTCATCAATAGCGAAAAGGAAGGGGGGAAAATAAGAGGCGTACACTAACTCGAGGTATTGGGACGGTTCAAACCAATCGTAGCATCGAACAAAGACTTGATTCTATGGTTTGATTGAGCCGCGCCAATATCGCGCGTCTTGTATATATAATATATCTACTAAATTTTTTTCCCTCTATTTTGGGGCAGCTTGATCGATGTTGTTGATGGGGGCGAGCTTTGAGGTAGAACCAGCCTGATGAAACTATGAAAATAGTGTTGGATTTTGATGTAAAAATGACAAGGTTCTAGCTAAATATCTACAACAAGGTAAGTTCAGGTAAGCTATCAAAATTCACGACTTTTCAAGCAGGAAGAGAATATTTTTACGTTGATTAAATATGTTTTTAGTCTCTTAATTTTACATAAGATTTTATTTTAATCTCTTAATTTTATAAAATATATTTTTAATTTTTTAATCCAACACCGTTAGTTTCTTCACCAAAAAAAATTATATTAAATTTTTAAATATTGACAAAATATTATCAAATGTTAACTTATTAAGTTTAATTTTTAAAAATATTAATAATTGATACAAAAAAATAATCATTTAAAACTAATGATATTAGAGTTAAATAACTAAAGATATACTCCATAAAATTAAGAGACCAAATTGAAATTTCATATAAAATTAAAAGATCTAAAATACTCCCTCCTTTAAAAAATGTAAGCATTTTTAATTAAACCTCAACCTTCAATAAAGTAGTTATCTATTTTTAAACTAATCCTATTTTTCATATTTATTTCTATTAAATATCCTATAATAAATATAAATTATTATCAATAAGGACATTTTTGAAAAAAGGCAATAATTATACCTTAAAAGATTAATTAAAAATATCTTATATTTTTTTAATATTTAACTTTTTAAAAAATATCTTAAATTTTTGAACGGAGAGAATATATTTTAACCTTTTGCATTTATCTAGAGAAAATTAAGCATCTTGTGATTCTGTCGTCTTCATGGAAGTAATTATGGTCAAACTTAATTAGATTGGATTCTTCATGATGATCTATATACTTAAGACAGTAGGATGACGAAGAATCTACATATATATATGTATATATATGATATATTAAAATTATATGATGTATTGACTAACGAGTACGCAGAGATCTTGATAGAGTGCAAGTCCTGATATGCTTGTTATTCTTGTAATATATCGAACCCAACTCGTTTCGTATTAATAATTGATATACAGATAGATAGATAGATATGTAGAGAGAGAGAGAGACAAGGATGCAGGTTTTCATTTAAAAAAATTGACCTAAAAGCTGAAAATAAAGGGTTTTTGATTTTTCACCCAACGTATAGATGGGTTGGGAGTCTCTAATATGCTATTATCTAATGTCAATTGTAATGTTTGAAGTTCTCAATTTTTTTTTCATTTTTTTGAATCAGTGAATTCTACTTAAAATAAGAGACATATAAAGATCTTGAAGTCTCAAAATGGTAAAGATTTATATTTTTTATAATTTTTCAAAAATAAAAGGATACAATTCTAATATTTTTCTTTAAAAATTATAAAAAATATAAATTTTCATCATTTTAAAACTTTAAGATATTCAAATGTCTTTTATTTTAAATAGAATGTAATGATTTAAAAAAAAGAAAAATAAAATTAAAAACTTGAGACATTACAGTGAGCATTAAGAACACATTATATACCTCAATCCTGTATAGATATGTTTTAAAGCAAAAGAAAGATGGTGTCTATCTCAGAAAAGTCAGTATGTATTAGTTCTTGTTTTTGGATCTGTAAGCAATATCTTACATGAATACGGTCATTATCTTCGTCGTTGTTAAAGCTGACGTATAGGTAGACAAGTTTATTACTACTCTCCTTTTATTCAAGTCCTTCCAAAAAGATCCACTAATGTGAAAAGTAAAAATGGAAGCACCCTGAAATTAATATAAAAATCAGTGCAAGAACCTTTCAAATATATATATATATATATATATATGTATGTATGTATAAATGGCAAAAGAAGATATCTAAATTCGTTGTCCTCGATCGTTAATGCTTAATCGTTGTCTTAAGCATTGTTCAGTGAAGCCGCCTCCGCTAAGACTGTATATTTCTATAGGCACATTCTTCAACGATTTATATATATATATATATATATATATAGAGAGAGAGAGAGAGAGAGAGAGAGAGACTTTGAAGTAGAAAAATTGAACCCTTCAACCAACTTAACATATAAAGTGAGTAACTAAGACTGTACACATGCAGTTACATCTTTGTACAACTTTCTGATAACGGACAAATACATCCAAATTCAAGCACAAGCTAACAGCCTACAATTACAATGGTCTCTTCATTCAGTGGAAACAGGCCATTTGCCTTACGAAGACTATCAATTGTAAATTGCTATAGGCTAATTAATTTTGCCTAAGTTTTGTTTAATAAAATTTCTTCTCTGCTAGCCCCAAAAAAAAAATCTTAGTTAAAAATATATGTTAATACTTGTCTTTAAATTAATTTTTAAAAAATGAACTTCATTGTGCATTGTTTATGATTTATAATAAATTAAATTTTATAGATCAGTATTGATGTGTGTGTGTGTGTGTTTTAATATCCCTTTGTTGTCTCCGATTCTAAAATTAGAAATAATGACGACAATGTCATGGAAGAGTGGCCTTATTCCAAAAATATATAAAGACTCAAACCCCACAGGTCACCTCTTATCTTCATCGATGTTTATTGGCTAAAACAGATGTTTCATCATACTGTTGGATAAAAATATTTGGTGAAAATATTAGGTAGAATGACAATTAGGTTCTATAACAATAAATTAATGATAGTTAGATCTTTAATAAAATTTTCTACAAAAATCTAAAAGTTATATTTAATATTCAAATATTTATTTACAATTGAAACTTTTGAATTTGTAACAATTTAGTATGATATTTTCAACTTATTTTTTAAAAAAATTTATTGAGAACTTAACTAATACTAATTTAATGTTTTAGGATCTAACTATCATTTTTCCCAAATATTAATAAGTGCAACAGTATGATATTTCAATCTGTGATCATGTGGTTAAAATTTCACTCTTTTTTTTGGGCCAACTTAATTAATTATCTAGCAAGTTAAAATAGCAAGTTCAAAAATAAAATTAATTGGTTGGTTCAAGAGTTGAAGTCAAGTCATTGCCTCTCAAATAAAAATAGAAAGTTCCTTCAACGAATGGATCATATATAACCAACCCTCCTTTGTACAGCAGCCTCCAGGGAAGTCATTCATTCATTCTTCATCATTCTCTTCCCTCTCCAATTCCACAACGAACATATTCATCAATCATATCTTCTTCTTCCATGGAAAATTATTATGATTATTACTCCAAGTCCAACATGATGATTGTCTCATTCTTATTCCTCATGTTTCATCTGGGTTTGTCTCAGCAGCTTCTTGATCCAAGCCTGTCTTTAGGCAACATGCAGTGCGTGGAGAAGCTGGGTCCTTGTGAGCCGTACCTGAAGTCGCCGGGGGCCAAGTCGGGGACGCCACCGGAGACCTGCTGTCAGCCGTTGAAGGACATGATCGCCAAGGACTTGGAGTGTCTCTGTAATGTGTTTAACAGCCCTGAAATGCTTCAGTCCATCAACGCTACCAGAGATGATGCCTTGAAACTTCCCAAGGCCTGTGGTTTAGATGATGATGCTTCCAAATGCAACAAAGGTATCGATCACAATTTCAACTTCTATATGTGTGTGTGTAATGATAAATCTGTGTTTTTTAGGGTTATAACTTTATATTTCTTGTTTTATATATATATATATATATATATATTTTTTCACAATATGTATGTAAGACCTTTCTTGGTTTTTATTAATATTACACCAATATAATATTCACTTTGTTTTTTAGACTTACACACTTCTCATGAGTTCTGTTGATTATGCATATTGACCTCTTCTTAATTTTTTTTAAAAATTCACAAACTCTATTAAAAACTATTAAGACAAGATTTTTGTGAATTCAACAAACTCATTAGAGATGATATGCATTTTAGGACATGTTTATGCAAGTTTTGGAAAAAAAAAAAAAAAAGAAGGGAGAGTCGCCATGTAATTTACTTTTTGTTCTTTCTTTTAAAAAATTTGTATAAATTTTAAAAATAGAGAGCACATCTATACGTGTAACTTCAGCAAAGTTCAAAGAAATTTCATATAATTTACTCACAATCATGAATCTTAGTCATATTGAAGAGTAAATTTGCTGGTAAAACTAGTTTCTTGAAGCCTCAATGATTACACTAACGGATAATTCAATAGGGATCAAATTTCTGGATGACATATCTCAATAACACTTTCAGATAATTCTCATTATCTGTAACTCAGATGATCTGACTTTATTTAACACTAATTTTGTTGCTTTTTCATTGCAGATGCAAGCTCATCAACTAGTTCACCCAGTATGTTTCTTTTTTTTTTTTATCATAATATAAACTTCTTCCTATCAGACATAAAATTTTGTTGTGTTCTTCATTTTAAAATCTGATCGATTGGCTTGATTTAATGACTAAGAAAGAAACCAAAAAGCATTTTGATCTTGAAACACAGCCCTTTTACCCATACCTTGCCCCGTTAATGTTTTTACCATGTGGGCCAGTCTTTGGTGGCTAATGATGCCACTTATATTAACATATGTAATGTACTACTTCCTTCAGTTTCATTTATAAAGCAAAGAGAGATGAATTTTTTCGATCCTAATTATAAAGCATGCTATTAATTTTTTATCAAATGTTTTCCTTTTTACTCCCATGAAATGTTGGTGTACGTTATTGAAAATTCTCTTGGAATTATCATTCATTCCTTCCCAAATTAGGACAAAGTTAAAAATTTATTAAATTTTTGGACAGAATCAATAAATTTTAAGGTTTTTCATCAAGCTAATGGAACAAATTTGAATAGGAAGACAGCATAATTTCAAAACTGTGGAAAAGATTTGTTTCCCTTATATATGAGGATAAAAAGCTGAGATGCTGTTCATTCATCACATTCTTCCATTAAAATACAGAGAAAATCTGTTCAGAAGAGTTGTAAGACGTGTCATGGAGATACAATTTCAATAGAATATATAACTAAACCCATACATGTCTTATCTTATTGACACAAAAATGTAATGACAAGCTCTGTAATTATTTGATATATTTCAGGTGGCCTAAACCTAACTGCGGCAGACACTGAGGAAAAAGCATCAAACTCAGCAAGTTCAATCACAGTGATTACTCCCTATGGCCTTGTTTTGATGTTTGCTTCAGTTTTTTCTGCACATTGCTGGGTTTAGACAAGTTCTTGGAGACTAAGCTAATTTAAATTAATTGGATTCTCAACATTTATACAAATCACATACCAGTATGGGATTTATTTCTCCTGACACCGACTTCCGCATTTCTTTTGATCTCTTTAAGAATGTATCATATGCAATTACTTAATGAATTAATGCAGAGAATCTGGATTGGAGTTATACTTGAAATTGATCAGGGAAGGAAAGGGAAGAAGTTTCTGTATACATTTATTTCTGGGTTGGTTCTTTCATGAAGAGAAAGGACTGTTCAAATCCTAGTTTTGCTGATGGGATAGTTAGGCACCATGAATGAAGAGTGCTGTGTAATTAATTTTATGATAAATGAATACGATCATATGATTACTTTTATATTTGTAGCCAACTTTTGCTTGGGGGAATTTTTTTTTCGTATTTCCTAAAAGAATTTCATATATTTTTTACATCCTAATCAATAATCATCACATCACAACATCAATAAAAATCATAGAAAATATATTATTCATAAGCTGTGAACAATGCAACTCATTTTGAGCTCTGCGTAAATGTCGAATCCACTTTAATTTTTCAGAATGGGCATTAAGACACACACATATTCAGTAAAACTTTGAGAGCAGTTGAATACAAAACTGGTGTAATTTACCTTTCTTTATGTACCAAATCCCTCTGAAAAGACACAATTATAGGGCATACAATGAGTACAGATTTCATGAGCCTCACAATAAAATCATCATTCTCTTGAGCACAATAATGAGCCTCAGTAAATGCAGGTTGATGCTGGCTATAGGGATAACTTTGGCATCCAAAAAATAAAAAAATAAAAATCAGACACTTCGTCAAAACCCAGTTTTTTCATGAAATTTTCTGGCTTCTGCCTTTGCTTAATCTGCTCTTGTTTGAATTTACTTTCAGAAATACATACAATGGTATCTCAAAATTCTTCTAAGATTGAAACAACTCTTCTCTTGGCTTTCTTTCTGCATTTTCTATTCTTCAACTTGTTAGCCTCTTGGTTAGTCAAAGAGGTACTCTCACCAATGTCAGCACTAGCAACAAAATCACAGGAACATTGTTCAGTTTGGTCACCAGATGAATCAAACAGATTAATAACATTTTTTCCTTCACGAGAAATTCCATGGCTTTGGTTGCAAAACTTGACCTCAAGCAGATCTACTGATCCATGTCCATTAAAACTGCCTTCAACATAATTTTCATTGGAGAAATTATCAGTTTCCAGTACTGATGGCTCAAAGTCTCTTAAGTCAACTTCACTACAACTTGTGCTGCCATCAGAAGATGTTATTGAAAAAGAATCTACAGATAGGTGGAAAATTTCTTCAGCTAAGTATTGCCAACGGTGAAGAAGGTCTTCTTGATAATGAGGAGGAGATATAGGGAACACAGATGAGGTCTTCGGGCTACTCTCATATCCTGAGACCTGAAAAGAGTCTGTGGCATATCTTGAAACTTCACCACGTTGCCCCTGGAGAAGTACATTTTCTGTAATTTTCATTTTGAGTATGCAATGCAGACCTGCCTTCTTTGATGCATTCCAAAAACTTTGTACAAGAAATATCCATCCCCTCCTTAAATTCTTTTAACCCAAGAGTAGAACGCTCTTTGTTCATATTTTCAACTCTATTCATCAAACCCAATATTTCAACTTCGTCATCAGATAAATGAGGATCATCTCTCCATTGACTTTCATTTCCACATGAGACAGAGTTCTGGTCAGAGCATATGCTCACGGTCTCATCTCCACTTTGAATATAAGCAAGAAGTGAATCCTTTCTCTGCTTCAAGAGAAAATATGGATTAAAATGACATATCAGTCTCCAAATAGGTCAAAATGAATAGTATTCAATTTCCCCAGAATATCATGACAAGTACTTAGAGAGAGAAAAAACGGCCTCAAACTTCCTTGTCAAAACATGAGCAGTCAGCAACACACAAAAAAAAAAAAAAAAAAGCGAATAGAACAAATTTTAATGTTATAATTGAGGATAAAAACAAGTTATTTACGCTGATTACCTACCATTTTATTTACTTTGCCCTTCCCTACAGCCACATCATTTGCAGGAAAATAAAACCCAAAGCTGGCAGGTTGCTTACGCTTGCTGGTAATTATTATTTGTCTCTTCCAAAAATCTTCAGTGCTAATTCCTTTATCACCTAACTTCAACTGATCAGCTCAATGAACAAAAGTTTGGCATGAGAAATATGTTAAAAATATTAATATAATTCCACATAAAGTTCTGACTATATTGAACATTGAATATCAATGATGCCTGCAGTTGAAATTATGAGGTACTGTAAAATCTCAAATAAATAAATACAGAAACAGAGCACTGACAAACGTCAGTGGTTACGAACGCATTCTCAGTTGTGACCATACTGTGCTTGAGCACAGAAAGTAAAACATACAAAACATGAACGGAAAGCTTGAGAATTAAGAAATCAAAACATCATTTCTCAGATTTTGTTCAAGGTTTTAGAGCCTACAAAACATGAATGACCATACATGTTGGCAAGCATGAGAAAACTGGACATTGGTGGTTAGTGTGAAAAAAAAAAAGGGAAAAAAATCGTTCCTTATGGTTGGCATTAGGAAACCAAATATTGGTGGAATGGTGGTTAACATAACAAACCCATACATTAGTGGTAATCATGAAATAGCCAAACCAAAACTCAAAACAGTATGGTGAGGAAGAACGAGGGGAGGAGGAAAATATTATAGAGACTTGGAAGCAAGGAGTAATAAAAAAGACAGTTAAAAAAAAACAACGAGAAGATAGGCAATGTTCACTCCAAGTTGTTCTCAACTTGAGGGGAACTTGTTGAAATTTGACTTTGTTCTCCTCATTTATGACTTGAAAATGATTTCCTCATTATGACTTGAAAATGATATACTTATTGATGACTTGAAAATCAAATTTGATCTCATCATTTCTGGTCTAATTAAGGGCATGTTTTACATGTGCGTTATTTTTAAAAAAGACCAGACCTGCAATTTCCTGTTTTAGCCAGACTTTGTTTCTGAACTTCATGTAACTTCTATTTTTCCTATATAAACTTATTTTGTTCCTGTGATCCGCTTTCAGGCTTATTGTCGTATAGCTTACATATGGCTATCCATTCTAAATAATTAAGAAATCAGAACATCATTTCTCTGATTTTTCTTCAAGAACTTACTATTTTTGGAGAGGTGAAGAAGCTGAACACTTATGCTCTGTACCATCGAGCACAGCACAAAGGATTTCCTTCCAACCGCAAGCTTTGAAGATATGCAAGGCCTGAAAGAAACTCTAGCTCCAATAAATTGGAAATAATATTGTAGGAGACATCAAGTCCTTCAAGTGACCTCAAATTCTCAATCCCACGCAAGGTAGTAAGAGCATTGTTCCTCAAAACTAGTTTAACAATATGACAAGAAACCTGCATGATCCAATGAATCTGGTATTGGGTCCAGAGCTTATTCTTAAATCAAAGCTACACATTAAAGAGGCAAACAATTTGTTCAACGAACAGTTAGCTTTCATTCCATATAAGTATTTTGAGTAACTCTCTAGAATATTCAACCTAGCTATAACCTGAAAATTTTTCAGAGCTTGCACATCCAGTTCCAGGAGCACTAATTTTTAAAAAGCCATAAGGAAAGGCCAGCTAATTTTCAATCCCAAAAAGTCAGCAGCCATTCCATAAAACTCAGAGCTACAAGAAGAGTATCTTAAAAGAACCTAATTGATCTTTACAAGTACCTGGTTAAAGCAATGAAATAATTAATTTCAATTTAACCAGATTGGAAATTCAGAGAAATGACACAAAAGGCATGCTTAATATAAGTAGAGGGTTGGCTCTAAATTATATGAGCACATTGTCAACTTTCCATAACAAACTGTGATGGATCACTATTTCTTCCCTCGTGAGACAGTTGCGTGTCCACAACCACTTCTTTTAAGAATGTACATGATGAGATTGTCGTGAAACTAATGAACATATCATATAATCTCATACAAACCAAAATAAGTTGCTTTCCCCTCTGTAATTTGTTTTCAAGAACTCATGCTTTACCTTCAACTCATATTTAACCAACTATACGAGACTGGAAGTCTCTTCAGTATCTCCCACAATCATTAAATCTAAAAAGTAAAATTCAGTGAAACAGATTATCTGGAACTGAACCGTTGGCAATAGAACTAGTTCACAGAATTTCACCCTGCCATAGTTGGTCATTCTCGTGATTGGAACATCAAATTTCAGGCTGTCCCTCATACAGTTTCAGTATATGGGCGGTGCAGTGTAAAAACCTATTGGGTTTATTATTTATATACAAAAAGACAACCAAATATAGTGATAATCCACTGATGCCAAGTCAATGACGAGCTTATTGAGTCACAATGCGGCATCACGGCCAATTCCACAACAGACAGGCTCCAACTTGCCTGTTGTCCAACAACTTGATTGTCTTCACAGGTCAGCAGCCACCTAATCCTACTTTGGTACACCCACAATCTCAATATACCATGTACATGGATAAGCCATCCCAAATATAGAATATCACCTCAAGTCAATCCTTTTGAGCAATTACTAAATTAAAAACCAAAAAAAAAAAGTATCCCTCAGGTTTTTGGTTTTCCACAATCCATCCAGATCAAATAATTCCAATAACACATCTACAAGTAAACAGAATGTACACACATAACACACCAAGCGACATATTTTCATCCAATATCAATATGCATATAACAAATCAAAGTAATAAAACCATATACCTTGCTGAATGGCGCAGTTGTTCTCAAGTGATTAAAACCAAGGTCCAAGTGCTTCAAGCTAGCGCATTTATTAAGATTATCTACCCTAGCGAATTTGTTCCCGCTAAGGTCAAGTGTTTCAACTGCAGGAAGAAGTTGCAGAGACTCATCCATGAGAACCAAACCATTACATGCACAAGAGACGAACGACAGCTGTTTCCATTTTGGACAATCCTTTATCTCCATGATCCTGCTTGCGAATACGTGCCTCAGAGCATCCTAAAATACATCCAATCTGTACAATGAATTCCCAATGCGAAAACAAAATTACGGAAATGAAAAGAATTGTATGCTCAAATTCCAAAAGCAAAACTTTATTGTACGGGAAACAAGTTACCATTACATTCAATAATCAGTAATAGTCTAAAAATGTTGAGCAAATACAGTCATATTTAATTCATTAATACTGTTTCCAAATAAGAGAAATTTAACATGCTGATGAAACTATAAACAAAAAATTTGAGGTCAGATATTTTTTTCCCTGTTCAACATAATGCACATTATCCTACAGTCAATCTACTAACATTTGCTCGATCTCTTAGCAACCAAATGAACTCTTACATCATCCAAAGAGCAATTAAATAAAAGAATTGGTAACGCTTACTGTGGAATTGTGGCAAATGATTCTCTCCAACGTATATCTTAACTCCAGCAACCCCTTAGCAGCCGACGTCGACAAGTCACATCCCCTGAGCTCTAAAACCTTCAACCGTCCAAAGGGCAAGAAAGACAACGATGTAGGATCTCTGGCAGCCGATGGTAAGATTGAAACGACCTTCAGCGAAGTGAGAAGCCGCAGAATCCTCCTAAGCTGCTCGAGCGCGCGATGATCACCAAGGTCGGAAACGTAAGCTCGCAAATAGTCAACCGGCGCTCCAGAAAGAAAGCTCTCAAGCTCATGCAAGGCCTCCAGCCTGGATTGGATGTAGAGAAGCCCAGCCGGGTTGAACTTCAACGACAAAAATCCTTCAATGAGAGGATCAGCTTGTTCCTCCACGAACTTCACCAACTTTTCCAGATACCGATCTCCAGTCACGATCGTCATTTTCTTGTATACACAAAGGCGACCCCCTTTGCCTTCAAAGTCGTATTAGAATTTTCTGAGAAGAGCCAACAGCGTCGTCGGCGAACTGCAAGGAAAACTTATGCACACAGAAAAACACGAATAGACATAATAGATGCAGAGGAATAATCATGGAGAAAAAAATTTAGAAGGGAATCTCAACGAAGATAGATTTTCACTGCGCGCAGAGACAGAGAGAGAGAGAGGTGGTTAGCGAGAGGGAGGCGTAGGCTAATGAGATGAGAAAACGGCCATGTGTACGGATGACTCAGTGAGAAAAAGAGTGAGTGTGTCGTTTTCTGAGGAGAGAGGGACGGTAGGGGCAAAGAAACATGGGATTGGTGTATCATTTTGTTGTTTGAGTGTTATTTTAAAAATAAAACAAAATGACGCTAAGTTGTTTTTACTCCAAAAGAAATTAAAAGAAAAACATAATTTTAAGCTGATGTTTTATTATTAATTTTTGTATTTTTTTAATATTTTAAGTTTTTATACTTTATTTTTTTATTATTTTAAATTCTTTTTAAATTGTAGGAATCTAAAATTATATTATCTCAAAATTAAACTAATGCTAAGTTGTCTGCTTGAGTCATATTTGATTGAGTGATGCAAAAGTACAATCAAGATGGATAAATGTAATCAAATGTGTGATTTGATTGGGTTTTGTGGTTTTAATCAAAACATAAATCAAACTAAATCATTTGGTTTGTATAAAAAATGATACTTAATCAATTTTTTTTTATTAAAATTGGTTTGGCTTGATTTCATTTTTAGGTGCTTTGCTTCAATTTAGTTTATACATTGATCAAGTTTTAATATTTTTAATATATAAAATAGACACTAAGATTGACCATAATTTTTGAATCTTTTTTCTTTCATATTTCAATTTTAAATTACATTTTGACCTTTATCATCAATGAAAATGAACAACATATTCAAAATAAAAATATTTAAATTTTATTATCAATAAATATTATAGCATATACATTAGTAAGTAATATGAGTTAAATTTCATTATAAATTATTTTAATATCCATAATGAAAAGTGACTTTTTTTTTGGGTAGAAAAAGTAACTTATTTTAAATAGAAAGGGGGGGAAGTTCTATGGATAAAATTTTACTAAAGACTTTTGGATCAAATTTATTAAGCTCCTAAATTTTTGATATGCCATTGTGAGTTAGGAATACTGATTTAATATTAAATTTTGAAAAAAATGACAAGATTGCCCCCCATAGTTGGTTTTATGTTTGAATGACTTATTTGTAACCGTATCATATGTGGTTCGTTGCTCTATCAAATATCATTCATTTTTTTAATTCACTTGTTTGTTACGATACTCTAGCTTAAAAGAATTACAAGTGTTTTTTTTATGTTTAGATGACTTGTTTGTGACTTTATTATATGTCGTTTATTATGCTATCAAATATTGTTTATTTCTCCACTTTATTTATTTGTCACAACACTCTAACTTAAAAAAATTTTAAGTGTTGATTTCATGTTTAGATTACTTATTCATGACCTTACTATATATGATTCATTATCTTATCAAATGTTAATTTTCCTACTTATTTGTTCGTTACAACACTCTAACTTGATTATGTTATTTTTTTTCCTTTCAATAAGGAGGCAATTTTGTCATTTTTTTCAAAAATTAAATATCAAATAAGTATTCTCAACTTACAATGATATACCAAAAATTTAATATTTTTCTTTTTTAATAAGTCAGGTCCAAAGGTGTTCAATAAAATTTTTCCATTTATACATCTAAAATGATCTAAAAGATCTTTCTTAAAGGAAGGCGAGTGAATAGCCCTACAAGCATTTCTTCCACAGAGGTTGCTTGGACAAATGGTTCAATAACAAACACTCATCTTCTACAGAGGTTGTCAAAATTGGTGTCAAGTTTGAACTCGATGGTGGCCATGGGATTTGTGGAAGATGGAAACATAAGCTTTGATGACATCTCCTTCCTTCAGACCAACAATGCATACAGGAAGATGATGGGCATCACTAGCAAGACCTTTCGCTAGCTTAGAGGAAGAAGATGGAGAAGATGAATAGTTTTTTTTTTTTTTTTTTTGGGGGTGTGGATGATATGTGGAGTCAAAGTAAAATTTGATGATCAAATATTAGTCTAAGTTGATGTTAGGGAAAAATTGGACATTTTTTTTTTAAGTTTCAGGATGATATTATTTAAAAAAAAAATTAAAATACCAAACACTCCTCATAAAAAAAATTCTAGAACATTTTTAACCTTTAATCCTTCATGAAAAATAAAAAAATTAATTTTTTAATCCTTTAATTTTTAAGTCACTTATAACTTAATCTCTCAACTATGATTCACTATAACTTAATTCCTCAATTTTTGACTCGTTTATGATTTAATCTCTCAACTTTTAACTCATCTATGACTTAGTCCCTTAATTTTTGTTAATTTTCTTGTTTAATATTGGCTTACATCTCATGTTAAAAACCAAGAAGATAGTATTTTAGAGTAAAATACGAGTATTTTTTTTGTTCCTCTTATTTTTTATTCCTTTTATTTGATAAGGATAATTTTAAAAAAATTTAAAAAATAAAGATCGAATTATAAGTAAGGCAAAAGTTAAGAGATTGAGTCAAAATGGGTCATAATTGAGAAATTGAGTTATAGATAAATTAAAAGTTGAAGGATAAAAACATTAATTTTTTCTAAAAAATATGATTCAAAGTAAGTAACAAAGAGAAATATTTAGGGAGATTGAGTGCACTCGATTATTTGTAGTCTTTATAATTAAAATATTTTAAGTAATTTAAATAAAATCTTGTGTGCCTTTTTTTAATTAATTTTATTCTTATAATAAAATACATATTTAATTTTTTACATTTTTTTTCTATCTCATTAATATTAGAATTAATTTATATTTAATATTTTTTAAATATCACGTTTTTATTTAGACACACTTAAATTATGTGATATATTTGGTTTATCTAAGAATTTGCCAAGTAACCAATCATGCATATATCGATTTACATTGTTCATAAATATAGCTCATTAATAATTCCCCATGTCAATCAAATGAATTATAATTTATATATTTTTTAAAATAATATCAATTACAGTGATACACTAGAATTATAATTTTTAATCTTAACATAATATCAATATTTATGTAAAACACGGATAAAAGGACCCACCGTCGAATGAGTGATGACGACGAACAAGTAACAGCCAGCACACTGCAGAGATAACCGGCGATTCATTATCGATAGCGTCCATTTCTGTTTCGAGATTTCACATCTTATTGAAACGCTGTTCCTCTTTCCATTCTCTCTCAGAGCTCTTCAATGGCAGATCAGAACCAAAAACCAGAGCTCTTTGAACTCAACAATGGAACCATGCATGTCCTCATCACCAATGTCGGATGTGCGATCACTTCCTTGTCGGTGCCTGGCAAAGATGGTGATTCTATCTCGCTCCTGTGATTTCCCCCCACCCCCTTTTCTTATTTCAATTTTTACTGCGATGTATCCTACTGACGCGTCCTGCTGTTTGGATTTTGAAGGAACCTTGTCTGACGTTGTTCTCGGGTTCGACTCCGTGGATCCGTATCTGGTAAAATTACGTTAACCCTTCTTGAGTTTCATCACTGTTTGTGGGTACATCTATTTTGGCCTGATTAGCTCACTTGACTAATAGCCATTGAGAATCGTTGGAGAAATGTATCTCTTTCTGTTATCAAATTATGGGAACTAATAAGCAATAATCTTACGGTAATTTATTTCTCACCAATCCTCTAAATTCTGTTAATGATTTTGTTTATTGGGGACAAAAGGAGTATTGGTTATTGATTTCGCATGTCTGGTTTGTAGTTTCTGTCTTGGAGAACCGAATATTCGTTGAGTCGAACCGGTTCTGTTTGACTTTTATTCTGATACTTTTTCCCTCTAATAAATTCCTGGTGCAACTAGAACGGTGTTGCTCCTTACTTTGGCTGCATTGTGGGTCGGGTTGCCAACAGAATCAAAGATGGGAAGTTTACACTTGATGGGGTTCAATACTCTTTGCCTGTCAACAAACCCCCAAACAGTCTCCATGGTAAGAATTATATATCTGTTTAGCCTTTGCTATTCATTTCCAAAAAATTTTAGGTTATTGAAATTACCGCACTTTGAAATTATAAGTAACTGAGAAAAGGTGATGTGGCAATATGAAGAAGCTTTTCTTTCCCCCTGGAAATGAACAAATCTTGATTCACCGTATTAAAAAATTGTTTTGCCCTCTTCTGTGCATTTGATGAGCAACATATCATGTAATATGATTCCAAATCGAACATTTTTCTTATTACATAAAAACTTGACTGTTTTTCATAATTTAAATCCGGGGAAGTTCAGACATATGTCATGAATGTTATGTTAATAAGTATTGTGCGTGTGTGTGTGTGTGTGAACATGTGTATTGTTTTCTGATATGTCCATGCTGGCATTTCTCTGTGATTCAATTTTCTCAAGTCTCTACGTTGTTTATGTGTTGCTCAATGAGGATAGTTTTGAAGTTACATATCCATAGCTTCATACCTCAAGAATTGTAATCCTGGTTCCTCGTGAAGTCTTTTCTTGATAACTGAGGAACATCCTTTGATACATTATGAGCATTACTTCTCATATGATATAGCATATTATAGGAACGAAGAGGAAATAGTGGCTGGGGTTCTAACTTCTTGATAATGCTGTTTTAATAGTTCTCATGATAATTTCATGCTGTTCCATGTTCTCAGAAATGGCTGACAACGTTAAAGTGATTTTGCATAAACTTTCTTTTCTTTTTTCTTTAAATACTAATAACACGAAGAGTTAAATTTTAAAAGTTGAGCATGAAATGTAACTTTTTCTAAGTGAGGTTGCTCATTTCTAAACAGAGCACTCTTACAATGATGATATATAATTGTCATGTGTTCTGCGTGATTTTGCACATTTCTTGATCTCCCATCCTTCCTCCGTTTTTTAGGTGGTAACGTGGGGTTTGATAAGAAGGTGTGGGAAGTTATTGAATATAAGAAAGGTGAAACCCCTTCGATCACTTTTAAGTATCACAGTAAGGATGGGGAAGAAGGTAACTCACCCCCCCCCGCCCCAAAAAAATCTCTATCTCTGTTCTCTTTCTTTTATGATTTCTTTCTCCTCATATATTTTTTCTCTTTTTTCCTTATACAAGGTTATCCTGGGGACATCACTGTTACTGTAACTTACACACTCACTTCTAAGACAACTCTAAGGCTTGACATGGAAGGAGTGCCAAAGGACAAGCCCACTCTTTTGAATCTAGCGCAGCATACTTACTGGAACTTAGCAGGCCACAGCTCGGGGAATATACTTGACCATTCAATTCAGATATGGGCTAATCATATCACTCCTGTGGATGAGAATACTGTACCAACTGGTGAAATTAAGCCAGTGAAGGGTACCCCATTTGATTTTACATCCGAGAAGAGGATAGGTGACACCATCAATCAGGTCGGAATAGGATATGACCACAACTACGTGCTTGAGGGCGGCGATGAGAAGGAGGGTTTAAAACATGCTGCAAAAGTGAGGGATCCCTCAAGCTCTAGGGTTTTGAACCTGTGGACAGATGCTCCTGGCATGCAATTTTACACGGGGAACTATGTCAATGGTGTTTCAGGAAAACAAGGTGCTGTTTATGGAAAGCATGCAGGGCTCTGCTTGGAGACACAGGTATTCCCAGATGCCATAAACCATCCAAATTTCCCATCTGTTGTCGTCCGACCTGGTCAGAAATACCAACATTCCATGTTGTTTGAGTTTTCCGTTGGGTGAAATAGTAGAGTACTTTACTTTTAGGAGTGATATTGGAGACCTGGTCTGCCTACAAAGAGTTAGAGCATAAATGTCTGTCTCCCAGAATAATAAGTGCTTGCTTTGTGTTTAAATAAAAGTGCCTGTGGTGCTGCATGTCCCTGAGCTTGATGAGCACATTACGTGTTTGTTTTCACATTGCATGTTTGCTGCCAAGCCAATGATTTTAGCGAAGCGTGTGTGGGTGTTGGGGCCTGCACAGCATTTGGCTTACCATGCCTTTTTGCACTATTTCTGATTGTTATCTGCGATAGTGAAGCGTGTACTTCGAGGAAGGGTTTGAAGCTTCTATGACCTCTTGGGGCTATTGCCAATTGAACAATCTAACGGTGCTAGTAAAATCCACAAGTTAGGAAATTAAAAGGATGTTAAGGAAAAATTAATTTTTTTAGTCTTTCAACTTTTAACTCACTTGTAATTTAGTCTCTCCATTGTAACTCGTTATAACTCAATCCCTCAGTTCATTCCCTCAATTTTTTGACTCTCTTATAACTTGATCTTTATTTTTTAATGTTTTTTGAAAAAATTGTCCTTATCAAGTAAGAGGAATAAAAGAAATACTTATATTTTATTCTAAAATATCCTCTTCTTGCTCTTTGATGTGAGATTTAAGCTAACATGAAAAAAGAAAACTAACAAAAGTTGAGGGACTAAATTATAAGTGAGTCAAAAGTTGAAAGACTGAATTATAGATGAGTTAAAAGTTGAGGAACTGAGTCACAGCGAATCAATTAAGAGACTGAATTACAAGTAAGTTAAAAGTTGAAGGATCAAGATATTAATTTTTCTGAATATTAATTATGGATTTTGGCAGGAGCAACGTGGAATCAGTGGAAGGTAAAATTTTATACAAGTAAAGGGATACCTTTCAGAAAATTCCTTTCAGGTCTTAAATAAATTCCCCATTCGCTAGACAAAACTTTCAAATTTCTCCTCCCCCACATGCAAACATGAAAGATAAATTCGAAGAAAAAAATATAAAATAAAATATAAAAACTTTGTATTTTGGTCTGATTGTGGAAAATCCAGATTCATTTCGGAATGTTTGAACCGACCATTTATTGGAAGTCCCGCTGGACTTTTTTAATTTCTTTTTGGATGACCTCGCTCCTTGCAATGGTAACTCCAACAATCTGGAGGTGCACTAATCTGTCTTTGTTCTCGTAACTTTATCAAGCTTGGGCTTGCCTTTGTATTCAAAAAAAGAGAAGAAAAAAATCCAAGTTCACCAACTGTTCCTTAAGATTCTACCAAAAAAAAGTGTTCCTTAAGAATAGTGTGTCACTTGTATCATTCCTGATTTCCTGTTAACGAATCAGTTATGGCTGCTGTTAAGAGAATTTTCTCATTAATTGCTAAATTGTTATACTCACAATTTTATCCATGTATTTTCTAAATAATTAGGACACGGCCCCCTAAAAAAATACTACATAAATTTTTAATCAAGGATGACATTTAATAAGTTTTCAAAGCTATAGTATGAAAAAAACATATTTGCAAAACCTTACAGTTTTATTCAATTTTAAATTAGTTCTTACAGTTCAGTTTATTTTAATTGATTTTTTATAACTTAACCAATTAAATTTTTTTTAATCCTTAAAAATTAGAGTCCTTACATTTTTCCTTTTAAAAAAATAAAATTAAAAAATTTTATATTTTTATTAAATGATTATATGACTTTGAAATTAATTACATAATTTTAATAACTCAAAATTTATATAATTAAGTTGTCTTCTAAATATTTTTTATACACGAAAAATTTTCATTAAAAAATTATAACAAAAATGTAAAAAGTGTATTAAATTAAATTTTCTCTTCTCAATTTCGGCTAAAAGTATTAAATTAAATTTTTTTGCAAACCCTAAGAGTATTTTTGCAAAATTTAATAAATCATTATTAATTTTAGCATTCGGGTGTAACATTTAATCTATTATAAATCATTATAATAGATGAAATTATATGAGCTTAATTAAAATAAAATAAATTGCAAGGACCTAATTCAAAATTAAGTGAAATTGTAAAGATTTGCAAGTATATTTTTACGCTATAATATTGCCCTTCATTAATAATACGTGGCCGAGAAATTGATCCTTGAAACATGCGAAATCTTGTACGTTATTTCTCTTCTTAATATCCAATCAATGCTTCAAAGCACAAAGAAAGTCTACATTCACCGAAATTTACCAACCAGACATAAAGGTATGCTACCGGATTGTCTACCATGAACAATGAAAAGGCATTATCTGAAATGTTGCACAAGTGGCTAAGAAATGGGGGATCACCGGAAACAAAGCTGGAATAGGTATGCACAAACCATATTCAATTGCTGCCACACTTTCTTGGGGGCTTCCTCCAGATTTTCTCACCTCGTCCGAACCAACTCAAGTGGCAATGTTTCCATCGCCGTCTGAAAGTTCAAACAAATAGATAAATTCTGCAAGACAAACACGTTGCTGCAGACACAGAGAGTGTGTGCATGTGCGAGAGAGAGAGAGAGGAATGACAAATTTGTCAGCCATTGGGAGAAAATCGGACTGCACTTACCCACAGTCTAGGAGTTCTAGGGTCAGCCTTTGTATGTGATTTAGACAGCTCTGACTTGAAGCTTATAACAATGGAAATTTTGAACTCAATTGAGAATGGACTGCATGAAAATAAACAACAACAAAGTTTGAGGCCCTCTATGTTGATCATCTTGGGGCGTTAGATAGACAAGATTCCATATCACGTGAGGAGAGGTTAGACATAAAAAGCTATCCCTTTTAAATTATCATCAACTCCTTACTGCCATCCATGTCTATTAAGTTTTTTAGGGTAAATTACATCCCTCACCGCTGAGATGACAACTTAGTTAATAACAAAGTTTATGGCCCAGTTCAGAGGCCCAATTCAGACTTGGCATCAAGCAAAGTTGATCATGTCGGCAGATTTGAATCTTTTCAAGCAAATAGAAACAAAAGCTTCTCTTTTCTACGATTAATTGTTCTGTACCTATTTCACTCTTCACAAGACAGTCATGTTACATGGTTGGCACTGAGATAAGCAGATTATGAGTAATTTGGTGTGTAAGATATTCATGAAACATAACAAAGGATGGTTATCATGGACATAGGACTAACCCAGCTAAGATTGTCGGACAAGTCAATAGACGGGGAAGTATTACATGGATAGGCAGGGTCAAATTACGGCATATATCTCCATCTGCAATCTGATAGAAAAGTAGACAAAAATAAAGCAAGAAGAAGAATTAATATTTTTTTAAATTGAAATACTCTGGCGCATTTCCAGTGTTGCTTGCCTGGGTAGTTTGAACGAGAGTGGTTTCGGTTGCAATTTTCTCCCCGACAAGAATGGACTCAACACGAAACAAGTGAAGGTCAATGGAGTTAATTGGAACTGCAGATGCTTCTATTGTTAGCTCACCACTGATAGGATCGGACAACGAGCACTCAGTAGAGACTTTTCCAGTCACCCGAAACCCACCTGTACAGAAATATGCAGTAACACCATTGCATAAGTCATGTTTGATGTTGGCAAATTGCGATAACCTAAAAGTCAGACGAGAGGTTGCCTAGAAAAGAAATTCAAGTGCACACAAACTTTCCATGAGATTCAGCCTAAACTTTCACTACAAGGCCCATGTTACCATGGAAGATAAGAATTGCTAATTTTGTGATCTTGAAGTTGAGCTATGAATATATATATATAGATAGGAGTCATGAAGCCAATACACTTTCTTTAATTCCCCCCCCCCAAAAAAAAAAAGAAAATAATTTCAAACATACCTGATTTTAATTCATGAAGTAGAGCATGCCTTGGGTGTCTTGGGTAATGTAGAAGGTGACCATTTCTGGAGAAATTGGACGTTGTAGCAGATCAACTGAAAATTTAACAACAGAGAATGGTAATTTGTATCTTGATTGTTCATAGACCTGCTTAGGAACAAAACAAGTGTACGGAACCGAATGATACCTCTATCACTTTCGACAATGAATTCCATTGTAGTTGATAATGATTTATGCAAGTATCCTCGAGTTATATCTGCAGTGACCATATACTATTAAAAATGTTATCAATCACCATGAGTTCAAATCACGTAGACATCATGTATAAAAGAGGATGTAGAGAAATATATTCGCAGCATATAAGAAAGAGGGATAAAAGCTAACGATAACTAACAATCTCATATAAAGATGACTGGCCAACAAAGGACCTCTTTAAATTACCTGGATATTGATATTTGAACCGTGGAAAGTCTCATAGAATCTTTCTAAATCCTTGTTGGGCTGTCTCAAAATCACTGAGAATGGCATCTGTCAAATTAGTGATTGCAAAATTTGCAGTAAGTATAAAATAAGTAAACAAGTCAAACAACAAGGAGAAGTTAACATAGCATGTATCAACCCAGGTTAACCCACTTGAAAGCAAGATTGTTAAAGTATCAGAATAATTAACAAAGTAAACAGTGCAAGGAGTCAACTTGTGCACCCGCTTATGATCACCATCTGAACTTGTTAATTATAATACTTGGTCCCACTTGGTTTAGTGCAATGGTAAGTCATGTTTAGCAAAACTAGGTAGCATCTGCAAATATATGACCAGATTTCACAATTATTTATTGATATAACAGTATCCTTCAATTGAATTCCATTCTTTTAATCAAGAGTCAAGACAAATTCAAGAGAGAAAAGAGCAACAGTTTATTGGAAAAATCATAACACATGAAAAAGCTGCAAAGTGATGGGATAGATAAAAATAACTATTGAAGCATCAACTTAGATTAAGGTGGGAAACCAAAAGAGTTCTACTCATGTAACTATTCCACATAAAATTGCACTGAATTAAAACATCTCCTTTTATACACTACCTCTGTTGTACCTGGACCAATCTTTCCAGAAGAACCAACCTCAACTGTCCTCTTCCTGTTTACAAGCCATAAATAAGTATCATCTGTACTCGTTCTAATATGATTCACAGAATTTCAAAAACACCAAGAAGGAACTAGTTCCAAGTTATTTCCATATGATGGGTAATTTCCTCATGTCCTGAACTTAGCAAGGGAACGTCCAGAATAAAATTGATGGTGAAAAGCACAATTACCACTTTTACCATGAAGAGGTTTTAATTTTTCAAACTCATGAAAATTTTCCGCTTCTGATGTAAAATATGCAAGTGAAAGATGAGCAGAAACAGCAGATCAAAAACTATAAGAAACTCAACTTGATCCAAGAGAAGAGCAAATGAGGGTTGGTTTATTAGAGTATACCATGGGTTCTCCAGAAACCCACAATTAAAATAAACAAAAGGTATGACTTCATCAAAATATTGAAAATGGCTGATATGAATATGGCACAGATTTTGTCACAAGCTTCTTTTTCAGGAGATTTTCCTCCTTTGAGTGGTTCAGAGCATCTTCTTGAAAGGTTCTTTTTTACCAATATGTTTTTTAAGAAATCTGTTTGCTATTTTTCTGCACCAAAAAACAAGTCTGATTATTTTCACAAATCTTTCAGTAAATCAAACTAATAAAAATTGTGATTTACAAGTACGGAGCTACTTAACTCCATAGAAATGAACAGCTTCTTCATTTAAAATCTCGAACAGTTTCTTCCCCCACTGTATTTTTCTTTGGAAAAAAAATCACCCGTGTTTCTACATAAAGGAACTAGACCAAAAGTAAACTCTTAATACTTACACAATGGGGATTGGCTTCATAACTCCATAGTACGACTCAATAACCCCAGCTGATCCTCCCCGAACCTTCAAAAACAACATGGCAGCATGATCACCCAAGCCATTCAAAATTCAACAACAAAAAGAACAGAATGACAGACGATCGATAGTTCAACTTTCTTGTCATTTCTGAGCAATCAAACAAAACAAAGGATTCAGTAGGCACCTGCAAGTTGACGGATCCTTTGATAGTAACACGAACTCCGTTGTGGGAAATTGGAGACTGAGTCTTCACGATGATTTTGCCATCCAGAGTTTCCTGAAAGTTCCAATTAATTTTACCGAGATGTAGGAAAAAGGCTTTCGGGTCCACTTGTAGAAAGAGAAAGAGAGAAAACGAGGTATGAGTTTAATTTTACCGAAGGGCGATAGATGCGATTGGAATGTGAGAGTTTGAGCTCAACTGACATAGCAACGACAACAGAGAGCTTAATCCCGGCGATTCCCGATCAAATTGCTGCGCCGATTGCCAACGACTTCTGTTAAAAGCCTCAGAGTTCAGACAAATAAACACAAATGCGATTTTGATGCTCTACGAACACGAATAGTTGTCCGAGGCATAGCTCACCGCCACAGTCCGGGAGACGTTCGAGCTTTTATATCGTCAAGATCTCCATTTTATTATATTGCACAATCAAATCTCCCATGGAAATTAAATTACCAAGTGATTGTATTTAATACAAATGATGTTAAAATTTAAATTAATAATTTAAATAAATTTATTTATTTATTAATTTTGAGTAGAATACAAGTTTAAAATTATTGATTTTAATTTTAAAAATTTAAATCATGCAAACATTTAGTATCATATTAAGTATAGTTATCGAATTCAAATCCATCGAAAGTTTGGCTTCTCAAAATGCTGGAAAACAAACAATATTCAACTTGGCAGTTGGCACATTGCTGAAGTTTTCCCTTGGGTTTTGACATTTCACCTCCTTACATTTTTCTCCATCTATAATATTAATCCTTATATTTTAAGAGGGACATTAACATGATTCAGATGATATTAATAATGTTGACATATTAATTAACACCATTCATTTTATACTTATGTGTCAAACTGTTGTTGACATGAAATTTTTTTAATAAGCAAAAATTAAAAAAAATTATATCAAATTAAATAAAAAGGCTGAGATAGAGTAACTCACAAATTTCATCTAGGCTTTTTTTTTTTAAAAAAAAAATCTTACTAAAATTTCCATAGTAGCATTAGTATGATATGTATGCACAAAATTAGTGAAGTTAATTGACATGTCAATATTTTTAACACCAATTATATCATGTCAATGTTCTTTTAAAAATGTAAGGACTAATGTTGCAAATAGAGAAAAGTGTAGAAATCTAGAATAACGAAAACAAAATGCAAAGACTTATATCAAAATTTGAGTAAAGTGTAGGGATTAAAAATAATATTTTTTCTTTTATATTTTATATAAACTAGATTTAAAAATGTTAGCAAATATATATCCAACCAGAAAAAAAAACCCTCAGAAACCCTTAGAGCCTGGCCTAACTAAAAAAATTAAAAAAAAGTAAAATGAATAACAAAACTATGCTGCAACGTGCAATCTTGATTTATTCTATTTTATTATAATATTTTGATTTTTTAAAAGGGTTTTTGTTTTAAATACTAACTTGTCTTATTAGAATAGTAATCCACGCCAATTTGAAATAAATCAAATAGGTATAAAATTCTTTCAAAGTACTCCCCCCAGATTATAATATAGGAATTTTTTAAAAGTCTTATTTGATTTAAAATATAAAGTATTAAATAATTTTTATAATTGATTTTTTAACTATATCCCTAATTCATTTATTTAAAAAAAAATATGTATTGAAATTTTAATTGTCATTATCAAGATAGTTATATAGGATATATAATGAGAATATACCTGAAAAGATTCAATTTTTTTTAAGAAATTTAAATTTCAACTAATATTTTTTAAAAACAGTAAATTAATTATTAATATCCTGTATAAAGGTTAAGAAGGAGTGGATTCATTAATTGCTGGTAACATGTCACGCAGCTTGTCCTACTGAAAGTTTTGGGCAACAAGAGAAATTGCCTTGACCAGGTAATTAATTAGGGAGGATGACAATAAAGTCTTAAAAAGAACAAATTAATAATAAGTAGGTCCTCAATAAATTTTTTTATAAAATAAATTGCAAATATTAATTTAAGCATTTATAAATAAAAATCTCAATTGCATACTAATTTTTACATTTAAAATTTAAATATCTTATTTATAATTATAACTTTTAAATTTGTGACTCTTAAATTGATATTTACAATTGATTTTCAAAAAAAAAAAAACAGAGTCCTAATTATCATTAATTTTTTTTTCTGAAATTTAACTATCATTTTCTTAATTAATTATTCATGACGAAAGCTGAAAATGATTGATGCACTTTAACAGGGGAGGCGGTGGGTCTGATTATAAAGCTTGATCTCACGTGCAATTAGGCCCCGTAGAAAACATTCGATTTTTTAAACTTTCAAGCTTCATGCAAGTTATTTTGGACATCTAATTTTCTCATAAGGCAAAAACACAATTAGTTGTGAATACCATCATCAAAATCTACATATGAACATGATACTTTGTGTTACATAATGGGTGGCACATTCCTCTGTGGGGGGATCAGTGGGAAATCTTGTTTGTTACAGTAAAGACGACACCCAGAAGTTATAATTCAAAGAGGGTTCCGATGCTGCTGGTGCTGGAAAACTTGGTTTCAAACTTAGGGAGCAAAACTGTTTTGAGGCAGCTTGACATTTACTGTGATTCCTCCTTCAACATGTGATTCCCAAACTAGCTGTCAGGTACTGAAGCTCCATTTGGCATACTAACATCGCCGTCGACCCTGTTAGCATCGTCCGGGTTGCTTTCAGGTGGCACACCTTCAGCTACATGGCCGTCACTCATTGGAACATCTTCCGTGTTACTTTCAGGTGGTACACCTCCAGCTACATGGTCATCACTCATTGGAAAATCTTCAGTGTTACTTACAGGCGGTATATCTTCAGCTGCATGGCCATCAGTCATTGAAACATCTTTCATGTTATTTTCCGGTGGCTTATTCTTTTCTGTGAGGCCATTCGAATTCTGGTGCTCATTTTTCTCTTCGTTTGTATCCGAGGAAGGTGCTGCGTGACTAAAATGCAAATTATTTTGCTCAAACTGATGTCTCATCATCTGAGCCTGAAATAAAAGAAAATTTTGGGGGGGGGGGGGGAGATGACAACTTCAGAAATTTTTTGCTCTGGATTGAGGAATTTATTAGTCCTTAAGCAGGAGGATAAGGAATGCTTTCAAGACAAAACAAAATACACAAAACATATTTCCTCACACCATAGCACTTTCCCCTGTACCCACAACCCTAAATATGAGGAAGGAGAAGATTGTCCAAAAAATGTGGGACAAACCCATCCGTCCCTCAAAAGAATATTGATAAATGCTGAAATAAACTTGAAATGTTGCTAGTTTAGTTTGGGTGAATATGTGCACAAGGAAGTCCGAAAAGGGCTGAAATTCTCTCTTATGTCGTATTGATAATTGAAAGAGCCAAAGTACATGGGTATTTATGAACAAGGAAGGTTACAATGAGAAAATTGCAACTAGGGACATTAGGGGAAAAAGAAATAACTAGAATAATTACACAGGTCCCAACTAAGGGAGGTGAAGACTGAGGAGCTAGGATAGACAAAATGTAAGCCAGCGACCACTCATGGGTGAAAGGCAGCAAGAGGGAAAGCACCTAGCACTCTCACGCACTAGCATGGTAACTGTACTAGCAATGTTGAAGTGGCACATGTGGAGACTCGCAGTGGTCTGGTCACCATTGGAAGGCCAAGTGGCAAGTTTTGCAAAGTTCAAAAGTGCTTAGGTCAAAAAGGAATCAGGCAACTGACAGAATATTGACCTGGTGAATGTGAAAGATAAAAAATAAAAAAGACCAGAGCTTTGCTAGCATGTGGGAAATGCTCTAAGCCTTGAAAACCTAGAAGCTTATTTCTCTCGTTAACAAGGGTATCATACCATGACGAAAAATCTGAAATTCTCTGTTATGTTATTGGAATGAGGCAAAGCACGTGCGTATTTATAGATACCGAAAGCTACACTAGATGAAATGACAACAATGGACATTAGGTAATAATGGAATAAACAGAATAACCAACACCTATAACAATAAAAATTCCTAACTCGTTCATTACCATAGATCCAATATTTTATTTTATTTTTGGTTAACATAAGCTTTAACATTTTTATCTCTATAGAAAACTGATATGTCTTAGATGCAGGGAATCAAATGCAGTCCAGTTTACATATTACTTTCAAATTGAAGTATAGATGAAAATTGTATACTTCTTTTGACACAATTGCAAGAAAATATATATTTTCCTTAATAAAAAAGTCTAAACTTTATCAATTGGGATTGGTTTAACATTACCAAAGCTACAGAAGCTACAATCCAAAAGAGAGGATATAGTAGCATGAGATGAGGCATACCTGGTATAACCCTTGTATAATACTGCTCATCTCATCAATGCCACTGACAAGATGAATAGGTCCGGTATCTTCAACATGTCGTTCAGTATATGATGCAATCTCATTCAAATTAAGGGCAAGTCTGTCAGGTCTCTTGAGCAGAAGCTGAAATGTAGGCTGCAGCTCATAGCATTGTTCAAAGAGAGAACGACGGCAAAACACATATAAACCAAGTCGAGCACGAGACATGGCAACCACCAATCTTCTTACATCTCGCAGGTGACCAACAAATCGAGTACGCACAAGAGACAGCAATATAAAATCATTTTGCTGACCTTGAAACTTATCAACTGTGGTAATCTGAAAGCAAATGAACAAAACCAAAGATTAACAAGGTCAACTTTTAACATGTACAATCAATGGCAACAAGAAGCCCTTACAATCCGAGACACCTTATAATCAATAGCAACAAGGATATATAACTTTCATAATAAATAAACCAGAAGTTCTGACGTCCCATTACTCAACATCTGCTGATTTTATTGTTGCCACCCCAGATTCTTATCCTCCTGATTTTATGTTAATTGATTTTCCTATTATATCCTATTTTCATTTAGGTTGTTTTCTCAACTAATATTATGAGGAGATTCTAGCAACAAATTTGTTGTCATGGTCCCCATAAACATTCTTCCATTTCATTAAAATAAAAAAAGCTATTCAAAGCATACCTTACTAGGAGGACCAATGAAGTCATATGGAACACATCTTCTGCTGACTACATCACGGATGAGAAGTTTCTGACCATTGTAAGTAGTCAAAATTGATATCTTATTTGCTGGATATCCTAATAAACGCATGTATATATAGACACTGACAAGATATTCAGCTTCTCCCTCATTTTGATAGAACCAAGGAGAAGGAGTGGTCTCACCCTTACCAAGGTAATCTGGAACATCCACTAACTGATAGTCATAGGAAAATCCAGCGTTTGCCCTATGGAATATGGCTTCCTCCTTTACAGAAGGAAGGTCTCCCAAATCTCTGTATCTCCAATTGTAAAGTTTAGCTATACTTGGCCTGGCTCTTCCCTGGGCATTAAGCTCAATGTAAGGAATTCCCAAACGGACAAATCTTGTAAATAAACTTTGATCCATGTGGCTATACTTTTGGAAAGCCATATTCTTCACAACAGGAGGCAACTGGTGATGATCACCAATCAGGATGCAGCGTTTAAGCCGTGCATGACCATCTTCCTGTCTCTGGAGTAACATTGGAATAAAAGTCTCAATCTCTAAAATTTGGGCACTTTCTTCCATTAACAGGTTGTCGTACTTAAAACCTAACTGAAGGAAATCTTTCCTCTTCAGAGCGGCATGAGTACAGGTCATGGCAACAATTTTAGCCTGCTTGGTCATTAAGTAGTTAGCCCTATCAGCTGTTGACTTCAGTAATTCAAATGCTCGACACTCTTCAAGTTCTTGGAACACAGTCTTCAGATGCTGAAAGCACCCCTTAGCAGCTCTCAAGTCTTTCTCAAAAGATTCACCAGTAAATACTGGATGTGGTGTGTCAGAAAAGAATTCTTTGAAGGGAAAGCGATCTTGAATAAAGCTTGGTTTATCTTTGTTCTCAGCACAGGCAGCAAGAAATTGCTCCCAGCGTGAATATACATGAATCAACCAAAAGTAACCTGCAGTTTCACAAGTATAACCTACATCCTCTGGCAATTGAAGAGATCTTGCCAACCTCTCCACTTCACTCAGCAATTCTAACCGTCTGACAAGCATTGCATTAACACGGCCTTGCCGACTAAAATCAAGATCAGTTGCTAGCTCTTGTTCTCCTTGACCAAGTCTAAGAAGATAACGTGCAGGCACATCCCTCTAAATCAAATACCACAGTAAAAAGCAAATAAATAAATAAACTTATGAACAGAAGGCAATAAATAAAACCCACAGCCTTCCAAACTTTGCACACTTAAAAACACCTCTCACTAAATTAGAATTAGTTCATATTTCTAAGAAGGCAAAAAAAAAAACAAAATTAAAACATTGAAGCAATAGTTCTTGAAAGACCAAAAACAATAACACTTAATACAGCAGCAGCAACAATCCTTATCCTACAAGGTGGGTTCAGTTACATAAATTGTACGATACCATTGTGCTTTATCATCAATCAAACTTTTGAAAATATTGTTAACTAAGAGATCTCGTTCAACAACTCCATAAGTGTTCTCTTTGGTCTTTCTCTATCCTTCTTTATAGGCTTTCTCTAAACATGTCCAAATCATTTCAAATAATTTTCTACCATCTTCTCCTCAATAGATTTCACGCCCACTTTTTTCTCATACATGCTCATTTCAGATTTAATAGAGCAAAAAAAAAAAAAGAAATGAAGAAAAACGCAGTCTATAACCTCAAACCTTTTAAAAAAAAATCTATAATTACTTTGTATTTCCTAGCATCATAAAAATCTTAGATAAAACCCGGTTTCTTAGGTGTTTGCTATATAGTTTTCTCAATAAAAAACATAATATGAGAACACCTGTTCTAACTCAGCAATTGAATACTTGAATTCTTTAAGGGGGGGAAAAAGTTACTCCATGTACCATAATTTAATCAAAAAACCTGAAAACCACCACCTTAAAACTAAGTTTTCTTCAACATGTCTAAAATGTTCAAAACCATTGAGCAAGAAAAATGCACAGCATATTAAGGTTTTCTATCAAAGAAAAAAAAAGCATTAGAAAGAGGGGAAAGTACAAAGCGTAACAGACAAGACATCCTCAACTCAGAAAATAAAGAACACAACAACAACAACAACAACAACAACAATAAGCCTTTATCCCACTAGGTGGGGTCGGCTACATGGATTGCAAGACGTCATTGTGCTCTATCATTTATCAAGCTTTTAGGAATATTATTAATTAACAGATCACGTTCAATAACTTCTAAAAGTGTTCTCTTAGGCCTTTCTTACCTCTCTTAATCGAACTCAAAGTTATATGTTCCACTCTTCTCACTGGTGCCTCCCTTGGTCTTCTTTGTACATGCCCAAACCATCTCAACCGATTTTCTACCATTTTTTCCTCAATAGGTGCTACCCTCATTTTTTCGTGTATGTGCTCATTTCGAATTTTATCTTTATGTGTATGTCCACACATCCATCGTAACATTCTCATCTCTGCTACTCCAACTTTATGCTTTTGCTGTCCCGTTAGAGCCCAGCATTCACTACTACATAACATTACCGGTCTGATAGCAGTGCGATAAAACTTTCCTTTAAGTTTATTAGGCACCTTACGGTCGCAAATAACTCTTTTAGCTTTTCTCCAATTAAACCACCCAGCTTGAATTCTATGTGAAATATCTCCACTGATTTCGCCATCATTTTGAATAATGGCTCCCAAATATTTAAACTTTTCCACTTGAGGTATAATTTGATCTCCCAATTTTACTTCCAAATGATTTTCGAATAGTCCTTTACCAAATTTACAATATAAATATTCCGTCTTACTTCTACTCAGACGAAAACCTTTCGACTCCAATGTCCTCCTCCATAACTCAAGTTTACAATTAACCTCTTCTCTTGTATCTGCTATAAGAACTATATCATCCGCGAAGAGCATACATTTCGAAATTTCCCCTTGAATATGTTACGTCAAAACATTTAAGATCAAGTTGAACAAATAAGGAAAAATAAAGAACAGAACAGAAGGAAGAAAACAAAAGGCCTAAGAAACTAATGCTAATTAGCATAGAGGAGTTGCCCAATCTCTTTGCATATCTGAAATTCTTCATAAGTAAATTTTACAAGGTTAGAAATACGACATCAATGGCTGAATAAAAATAAAGATTCATAAAACACAATTTACATGTATGTGTATACACAAAATAAAATCTTACCTGCATTATTTTCTCAAACAGGTCATTCAAAGCCTGATTTGAATGAGTAATTATTAAGGTTCTTTGTGAAGGACAATTATGATATAGGACATTTAGAATTTGCACGGCTGTATCAGTCTTTCCAGTACCAGGTGGACCCACAACCATTGTTAAACCAGGTTGAATGCCAGAGATAATTGCACCAATCTGCTCCATAGGAATGTTTGCAATGCAGTTAATACAACAGGGAATTAAATGTGAGCTATGGTCATGATGGATTGCTTAAAATTATATAATTGACAAAGAAATGTAACACATCACAATCAAGAATTAAAAGAGGTTTCAGTGCCAGCAGTAGGCGTATTAAACCCAATGTAGATTTTTCAACGTATTTTGATACACCATAACCATCACACATCAAGGAAACCATAAAGGGGGTAAATGTTGCTCATGAAAAGTGATATTCTATAATTGAAAAGAAGACTTGACAGAACCTGCGTGGGTGTGAATCTGACTGAATTTTGTTTTGGCTGATCTTGGGGATAAGGGCCTGGATCAGGAGGTGTATATGTCTCAACGAGTAATTTTTCTTTCAGATGACTGGCATCATTGCCATCATTTATTACATCAGTGGTAGACACTATATTCCCTGGGAGGGCACCACTGTTTCCTTTTAGAGTTCGAGGAAGTCTGATCCGAAAAGGAGGCTTCGGATCCAAGCTCTCTGTGGCATCAGGATTGACAAAAGAAACCTACAGTACCAAGGAAGAACTAAGTCATTTGCTTGGTTTGATATATGACTCAGAAAATTTTAATCATGCCCACTCAAGAATGAATTTGTATAATCTTCAAGCAAATACAAAACACACCAACCTCATAATCTGAAAAACTTTCTATCAAGTGATCAGCATCTAAAAAGGTATCTTTGAAATCTACCATTTCCAACAGATCAGGCATATTAGTCCATTGTGCTGCTGAAGGATCCCCATATCCAAGAAATATGTTTTCCAACCACTTAGGAACAATACAGTACTCATTCATCAAATCTCTTATTGAATCTAAGATGGCTTTGAAATTGTTTTCTTTGGGCTTCCTCCTCATCAATATATTAAATGTACCATAAACATCTTCTGCCCCATTCTCTGCAATGTTGTTGACATCCATGTAATACTGTGCAGTATCCAAAGCCACAGTTATGGTTCTCAGTTCCCCCTTTGGTGGCTTCCACTCATCACGTTTTATCCTTCCAGTGAAATCATTCATAAGAGTTCCTTCCTCATCACGAATCTCAATAATTTCACATCCTCGAACATACTGAAGGCCAAGCCTCTGTGGCACACTAGCTTTAACTTCTTCTTCTGCAGTAAGAGGCTCAAATGATGGCCTAATAGAAAGTAAAAACAAAACATCATGTTCTTTGAGGGCATCCCATTCTGATCGTATCTGCGCCCTATAACTGGAAATGCTATAAGTGACTTCTGCTGTCACAGAAGATGGCTTGACTTCTCCTATATTTGGCTGCTTTACCTCAGCGATCTTGAACTCTTTGATTGGTACAGCCATTCTTGACCAACCACGGAAAGCAGTCTCTCCCTCATTATTAATATATGCAAGAAGATGTGGAACAGCTTCTTGTATATCCTCACGTATTTCATATGTTGATTCAAGTCTGAAGAGATTAAAATTTCGAAGGAGATAATCATGAAGCGTCAAGAACTGCAAGTTAAGTTTTGGCAGAGCCAAACAACCTTCTCCAGTGTAATTTATGCTTGGTACAACACTTTCATCCCACATAATCAGCTCATTTGGGTATAGTGGAAGAGAATTAATGGCTTCTTTTTGTGACTGTTGTTTCTCAAAGAACGACACCATCACTTCAATAAGAAAATCAACCCTCTCTGACCAAGGATCTCCTTGGGAAACCAATTTAAGCTGCATAAAGAGACAACAGTCAAGATCATAAATATGCTGTATTGAATTGAATAAATGGACCTTTCTTTTCCAATAATATATGCATCAACACACGATATTGCTACACAACATATCCAAAATGAATTGATGGGACCAATCCACATGAACTAGTTAGAACTCCGGCACAGCTCACAGAAAGGCCTTAATAATTTAATTACATCGCACAATCATAAATTTTCCCCTTCCTGAGGGGCCGATACTTGGATCAAACAAGCTAACAGAATTGAAGCTTTCTTACAAAAATAAAGATGTACCAAAAATTGAAGGTTCATGTTCATGTTCATGTTCCAGCATAAAAACTGCCTTCATTACATGTATCACTTAATTTTTCTCAGTAGAAATACAATGTTGCAAATCGTCCAAGATCTAAATCACCCCAATTTTGATGCAGTTGACTAAGACCAAAACTCTCTCACCAACAAAAGGATCATTCAGAGAAAATCAGAAAAGAAAGAGCAAAAAGTGAAAAGAAACCACAGGAGCAAGATAAAACTGAAAATAAAGTCCAGATAATAGATGCACACATAAATATAGCAACAATCAATCCAACTCTAAAAATTCACATATACCATAGGGGATAACAGAAGATTTAATGCCATGACTATGAAGATTATTAAAAATTTTATTCATTATTTGCACACCTTGCAGCAAACCAAATCCCTTAATTCCTCAGGAGAAAGAACCGATAGTTTCTTAGATAGATCCACACGCTTGTGAATTGAACCAATGTTAGTCAATGAAAGTTCTCTCAGCTGCAACCACCACAACAAATGAAACAGTTATACAAATAATAATAATAGGGGGAGATTGTAAGAAGAATAAAATGAACGGCAAAGATTTAAAAAAAATATTAATTCAGAATAAGCTACTTCTTTCAATGCATACCTTCTCAATCCTTTTAAATGCAAGTAGCTGAAACGATTGGAGATGACTGTAATGAGATTCAAGAACCTCATGATCTGTTAACTGTGTTCCTGTATGATCATTAATTTCAAACCCTTCATAGAATTGTAACAAGTCAACCAACTGAGCAAAAAGTTTTCCCTTTTCATGCCTATAGAGGGCGCTCAAATGGCATTTGGCCACAACAGCTATATCAGCCACAAGAGGCCTCAAGTACCTAGAGCAGAAGCAAGAGGCAGAACGAATTGATGATCAAGGAAAAGCCAAAAAAAAAAAATTACTGCATAGATGAAATGATGAAATGATCTTGCAAAAATGGGGGAGAAGAAGAAGGATCCCTCATATCTTTATGTGGGTGGAGTCCATCCTCCATCAAACCATAGTTGTAAGGAAGACCAAATAAGATATTTTAAATATGGAATAGATTACACAAAATCATATCACCTTCCAAATCAAAAATTTACAATTAAGTAATCAGAATATTACATTAACAAGACAATACAATGCTTAAGAGAACAGAGACAAGCATATTAGCATACCTCCTTGTCGGCAATTGACTCAAGAGGTCGATAAGAAATTCAATAAACCTCTCACAATACAATACACAAGCATCATCAACTGACTCCAAATTCATCGTATCAATAACTTCATTGTCACCAGCTAACTGTCTTCGAGGAAAAACCTGGGAATCCAGTATCTATATATATACATATATAAAGGCAATATGAGAATTTATGTTTAATTTTCAATGTGCTGACATAAAAGACAGATTGTATCTATGATTCAAATTCTCAACAAGATACAACCTCCAAAAATTCTTCAATGAGATTTCTCGAGAATGTCACTTCAAGGGCAGCTGAGGGATCAGAATTCCCTTCTTTCAGAGGTTCCTTTCTTACCATCCTTTTCCACTTCTTGATCAGACTTGGATTCAGACAAAGCTCTATCTGCACAAGTGAAAACCAATTCCCCAAGAATGCAATTAGCATGTATATATATGTATATATTTTCACAATTCTCCACCAAAAACAATAACTGGAAAAAGCAACATTGGAAGGCCATAAAAATACACTTTTGTCTCATCTTACCTGAAAACGACCATAAGATAAACAGTACCAAGATTTCAAACTTGCCAGTCTCAAGACTGTCATGCTGACAACCTCATCTTCCAAGCTCTGTAATCCAAAGTCAATAGCTAAGCTATAACATTCAGGGAATCTTTGGCAACAGTTTTCAACAGTGATCTGATTGTCAAGTTTAGTTCTGTTGAAAATTTGAAATGGAGAAGAGGAAACTCCATGATTACAATAAAATCAAATTAAGAAACAATGACGTATTATTATTATTGATTTCAGTTTTCCATTTACAAGATTATGATATTTAACTGAAATGTTTTAAATCAGGTAGAAAGAAACAGAATGAAAGAAATAGCCATCACTCAAGACAACAGTTAGCCACATCAGCATCAAATCAATGGCATATTTACACGTGGAAGATGGATCACTTAAAGAGTTTTTTTTTTTTTTAATTCTTTATAATTCTGATGATGAATCCTAAAAACATCGGAACATGTAAGGAGTGTGTCAGGGGGGGAAAGTAGCGTAGGGACCTGTTTAAAAAATCAAGGCAAAGTGCAAAGCCTAAATTGATAATATTCATTTCACTATCTGAACCAAAGGCAGGCCATATTCTATCAGAACAACAAAGCTTTGGCCCAAAAAGATAAAAACAGCGTATCTATGCCAAAATGTTTTCATAACATCAAAACATTGCTAACATTGCTGAAGGTAGGATTATGTTAAAGTACAATAGTCCCAAAGTAGTGAAAAAGCCATCCTTAGATGATGAAAACTTAACACCAATCATATAAAAATGCATTTGCAATATTAACAAACATGCTTGTTCAGTTATTGGTAACAAAAAGTAAATAAATAAAATGAATATGACCTAACAAAAGGATGGAGAAAAAAGCCGGCATACCTGAAAGGTGTTAATCATGAAAACTAAGTAATTGGTCTTCTCTGCTATACATAGTTCTCTTCCCTACAGTTAAATTTGAAATGTGAGATCCAGTATAATGTCTCTATATATCAGATGGGACTATCAAGTGTCAAAGGAAAGACATTTCAAAATCCAAGTCAAAGAAATGTTCTTTACCATGACACAACCAACTACAAAAAGAGATTAAATAAAAATCGTTGAGTGATTATTACAAGGACACATATACATTGCAAAACCAGGGAAAAGATATACCAAACAGCCGTTCAGTAGCTATAATTTCTTTGTTTTGATTTTAGGAAGATTAGAATAAGTAGCAGATTAGGGAATAGGAAGAGGCATCCAAAAAGTAATTATCTGGTGTATTGCAAGAATAGTCCACTCCACAAAGACTGATTATAGAACTGTTAGTGTTTCACATCCTAAAACTCATTTCACCAATAAAAGTTTTAGCTCTTTATTTCCATATTTGTTCATGTTTCTAGGCTCTCTTTTATGGGTGTGAAAATATGAATTCAGTGATAAATCTCCACACCTAGGTTGTTTAATAGGTCAATCATAAAGTATGAAACAAAGGTGGCAATTCTTAAACTTCAAATTGATAGAGGAAAATAGGGAGAAAGTTTAAACAATCTCACATTAAGGACGACCTTAACAAAAGATACCATTCTAAATCATCATGTGTGAGACTAATGTACCTAAATCAGGAAATACTTTACCAAGATATGCAGTGTAAGTAGACAAATTAAAAGGATGGCAACACTGATGGAGATTCGTCAGATTGTGGTGACTAGTAAGCAGTACTGTACATAAGCAACCCACTCAAACCAGGACATATAATTGAAAGTTGCACCTCTTTGTAATGCATGACTGAATCTTAAAATGAGAATGCCAGAGGAAAATATGGATACAAACCTCCTTCAGCCTAAGAACCTTCTCAAGAAATCCTTTGAAAATATCTTTCCGATCATAGAAGCACACCCAAGCTGCAACATTCTCTCGGAACTGCAAGCCATGCAAGCAATTTTTTTTTTTTTGTTAGTTATGGAGACCATATTTTTCTCCTCAGAGAATTTCAAAGTAACTGAGTTGTAGGTAATTAACTTCATAATCATGAAGCATTGATTTACAGCAGTTAAGGTTTTTAAACTTATTCCCTCTATTTTCTTCCCCTGTTGGCCAAACATCAGGAGAAACATTCTCCAATGTGACTTGGTTCCTGTCCTGTAAATACTTTGTACTAATAATTTGCCATTCAATCCATAGAAATATTGAAACCTTTTCTCAGTCTATTGTGACAAAGTAAGAAATTTTGCCAGGTTAAAATATTCTAGAAGTTTCCAAAACGGTCCAGAAAAGACTGGAGAGATCCAGAACAATCAAGAAGGCATCAGAAACTTCTAGAAATACCGGTATGATCCCAAATGACCCAGATATCTCTAGAATAGTATGGAGAGTGCTTGAAGTATCTAGATTATTCTACGAATATCTCCTCTTGTGCATTCTAGAATTCTCCTTGTAAATATCAAAGATATTTCTCGTAGATATTTATATAGAATATACTAGAGATAGAATGTACATTGTTAGATTAAATTAATACCAACCATCCATTAAGGAGATGAGAACTTTCTGGAAGAAGAGGGAGGCCTATAAATTACCCTTCACCCCTCATTTGTAACCACTCAAGCAAATCAATAAAGCTCTCAAATTCAGTCACTCAAACTCTCTACTCCCTACTTGTGTGACTAGCTCTCTTAAATCTCTTTACCTACATTGTGGCCGAACTCAAGCGGTTGATCAAGCTAAGGCCAAGTCGTGTTCCAGGGCCGTGACACTATTCCACTATAACTACTTAGTTAATGATGAGGTTCCATTGTCGTTATGACATTAGCTGCTAATTACTACAAAGAGTTTTACTCCATTTAGCAACTAATGCTGTGTGATTACTCACGGTAAGGAATTAACATGCTACGTTAACTCGAATCAAAGCTATTGAAAAAGCAGAATACCTTCTCATTCACCATGAGTATCATGGACATGACGTGCTCGAAAGTGGCAGTCTCTGGATCGAAATTTGGCCACAAATAATTCTCCAAATACTGACTAACCTCCAGAATCATAACCCTTTGCAGTGGAACGGGTTTATGACCCTCCTTAACCAGCAACTCTGTCTCATAAATTTTCTTAACCAGTTCCGGATCAAAAGGGTTCTTGGGCCGAGCAGGGTCACCTGTTCTCAACCAGTTATCCTCGGCAATCTTAGTAAGTCGATCCCGTTGTATCTCCGAAAGAGTAATAGTGCTTGGAAGAGTAGCCCCAGGCTTGGTCTCCACTTTCTCAGCTACCGGGTACTCAGCAACTCTGTGACGACGAAAGTCGAATAATCCAGTTCCGTATACCCGCGTCATTGCGAAACCACAGAAAATCCAAAATTGGAGAGCGACCTCGATTATAATTCAGAGATTATAGGCTTTCTAGCGGGTAGTGGAATAGTAGACTCAAGCTTCGGAACTCAGGGGTGGAAAAATAGAAACCCTAGTTCGCACTTATGACAAACAAGCCATTACCTTCAAGACTTCAATAATGGATGAGAAGGAGGCAAGGCAAAAGTAGCCGCCTTGCATGGATTTGTCTGTCCCGCGATGCACCAGTAGGGATTGAACGGCAACACAGCTCAGTTCAGAGCTGCCAAAGCCCAAAGGGGTTCAGAGGCGGAACGCCACATATAGTCTGTTGATCGAGGTCAGTTGAGCCTACTTAATCAGCCGACGTCGTTTTATATGGGACAATCTGACCCATCCATTCTTTCGAGAAATCCTGACCCTCGGTAAATGAAAAACTACAATCCCACCCTTTTGGATATGGTGGTTTGTTTAAAATTAAAAAAATATGTGATTTATATATTTTAGATGGTTTATATAATTTATAAAAAAGCAAGTATATTTAATATATTTTTATTTAATTAAATCAAGCTACGTGAGTTTAATGTGTTAATGATATTAATAATGAGAATCTGTTATAAAATAAAAAGAATCTATAATAGATACATATATTTAAATATATAAGTTAAGTGTAAAATCTCCCTTATTAATTCACAATTGACTCTAAAATTGAGGTAATTATGAGACTAACTCAAGTAAATTATTAAGTTGGCAAAATTTATATAAATGAGATTCCAAGTTATGAAAACTTAAAATGTTATAAAATTATTTCATAAATAAAAAGTAGAGCAAAACATTTATATGGAAGCATGGACATCATACAAAATAAAATAACATCAAATTGGGGTCAAAAGTAAAAATAATTATTTTAGAACAATACGCCGCGGCATAAATTGCAGAACCCACGACATATTGTTCGGTTGAACTTTTGACGCATCCTAAATCTCCGTCCAATATCTGATTGAAATGACCTAAATGTTTATGGAAAGTTCATTTAATAAACTAACTAATGGCACTGGTCTTATTTATAATTCTATCATATCAAAAAGTTGGATAGTCAAGACTAAAACTACTACTTTCTTACATTTTTTAACTTTCAAAGTGTCCAAAACCCAATAAAAGTACCATTAACCCATATGACCATCCAAACCATATTCAAGAGATTTAAGATGACTTATGAAACACACCACATTAATTAGATATCACATATTTTATAAATTTAACTCTCAACCCCTTGATTTCAGAAATAGTAAGGGAAAGCATTTTAACTTCAAAACTCAATATAATTCAATACAAACATGCATACAGTCAAATTTATACTTACACTGGTATTTTGACCTTACTCATATATCTCAACTAAAAAGATACTACATGCACTAGGACCCGAAATACTCCTTTCAATACTCAATATTTAATGGTGCAAATATAATAAAATATAAACATCTTAATTGGCAAAATCAATTAATTACACATATGTATCTAAAATTATGAGAGGCCTATAATAGGAAATCAAGTTTCTAAGTCTCAGGTGCTTTTCCTTTATCATGCATGGAACTAGTGCCTGTAAAATGTTAAATAAAAAAGTGAGCACAACTATTCAATAATCAAAGTTAATCTAGTATATATAAATGCATGTTAATTAATCACAGCAATACAAATGCCAATGCAAATGGCATATTCAAATGAAACATATTAACATATTAAACTACCCAATTCAGATAGTTAAAAAATTAACAATCATGTAAAATTAGATTACTTAGCATGCAAGGGCCACATCAATAACAACCATATGCCCTTCTTAAGACATGCAAACTACAAAAATAACAACCATATAGTCATATAATAATATGTATCAAAACACATATAAGGTTGCAATACTAACAACCATGTGTTGTTGTCAAATTATGCAAACCATAATAATAACAATCATGTAGTTGAGATATGATATGCATAATGAATGCTAACTTTATACCCTCTTGATACCTCTCATAAATTTCTCAGTGAATGTATTACACACAATTTCTTAATTATTGAATTTCACTAACTGTTCACCTTTGGTTATTACTTCCATCACATATTCCATCTAATTCATATTACATTATCATCACATCAAAAGTCTCAGCAAATTCTCATAAATATGCCTAAACATATCATTTATCCACACATACATATTCATATAAACAATTTTTTTACACATGTCATTACATCAATCTTAACACATCACATAAACTTACTTATATTGTCACAATTTGCATCAAATATCGGTTTACAAACACCATTTGGTTTTCAAACAATTCAGTTAAACATATAATTAAATAACAAGCAAAAGCATAAATTAATTTTTTTCTAGTTACCTTAAATCTTTGAAAGATCAAAGATTACCCTTTAATCACAACTTGCTCTTTAGGTTAAATTCAAGCTTACAAGTGCTTCACGAGGTTAACCTACAATTAATCTTAACACCCATCATTAATAATCATCAAAACTACTACTTTCAATATCTATTTTCATGCTTATCAAATTTCTCAACTACAAGATCAATCTCACATTCAATGAGTTCATTAAGTCCCATTAACTTCATTTAACTCTCAACTACTTAAATAATCAATAATATATCATTTGATAACCCAAAATCATCATCAATGTCATAAATTACTTACTTCCAACTCTCAAGTTTCAACACCTCAATCTTGCAAAACTCTCAACTCTTAAGTTTAATCACCATACGCAGTTTATTAAATCTTATTAACTCTAATTGTAACATCATATCTAACATTATCAAACACATAAAACACCGTTATGATAATCAAAATTAGTCTAATCCCAAACAAATGGTTATCATAACACAAGAGTTTAAAGAATATTTAAGAAAAATAAAATCCTAAGAAAACTCTTTTTAAAAGATCGTTTGAGCTCAAACTATGGTTTAAAACCAAGTAAATAAGACAATGAAAGCATAAGAAAATCATTACGCTATAAAGATAATACAACAGAATGTTTCTAACTATATGGACACAGTACATCACAGCATAGTGCATCATCTGTCACGACGGACTGCACAGAAGGGAACACCCCTTCTCTGTGCCTCACACAATAGCGCGCGACCACTGTCATGACAGCTCTTTAGACCACTTCTAAGGCACACCATCTGACGTTTGATTTGAGCAATTCAAAGGTTCATACGTAACTCTTGGAGCCACCTAACTATTGGCATTAGTCCCACACCTAAACACTGAGTCAAGTAAGATTTGGATGGCCGAACCCAAAATAACTCATTTTTTTTTTCAAAAATACAACCAAGGTGCCCAAACCCCTAAACTAAGTGCCAATAACCGCGGAACTACTTGAACTAATTCAAATAGATCACAAACAACCTATTCAAGCATTTAAATCACAACCACAATAGTCCATACAAAAATTGGCCACAAAAACCCTAATTTTAACATCAATTTCATAAAGGATAACAATTTTATATAAATACTGTAATGGCCAATCAAACTTATAGATCATTACAAAACTAACACTTGCACCAGTATCTTGATCTCTTATAGTCATTACAACCCACATACACTAAACCCAGGCCTAGATACCTACAATCAAAATAGAAATCATACAAGTGTGTCACAAAATTATACACATGTCCTAAGTTAGCATATGCATATAATATTCATTACAAATCAAAAATAAATGAAAGGACTATACAATGTAGAGCTAGTCCCTTCGATACTTGGTTACACCTTCCTTTCCGTTACCTCTATTAGAGCCTTCACTTGTAAATATAACCACGAGGTAAGTCGAGGACTCAATAACTAAATAGTCTAATTAACTATTTATGTATGAGAACAGTTCGTACTTATATGAAGTGGTATAGTAAAACATATAACATGTCTTATAGACCACACATATGGTTGTGGAATAATATGCACGACCAACACACCACCTTATACCCTCCTTATGCCTTCTGACTGAATCTGTGGGTTGACAATTCAATAAAATTAAACTCATGTGACTAGACTGGCCCAAGCTCACAATTAGTAGGAGGCAGCCTTAGCCAAGAGCGCATTCGCCCATTATAAACCACAAATTCCCCTTATCCACAATGCTTAGGGGTGTCGATACCCAATCTATCACTTATAGTATTAAGACTTCCAAACAATATAATACTAAGCACCGGGGCTTCTATAATGTTAATGTACCATTTTGATTTCCAAACAATGTCTAAAAAACATACTAGGGTGAACTCTCACCCTTTCACAATGATCATGCCAAATATGTTCAATACATCCAACACATATCCATAACATATCAATTAGCATAATTTCTCATTTTCACTTTAAACTATAGAATTTCGCAAGTAATTTTACATAAAAATAACATTTAGCTTTTCAAATACAAAAGCATTAGAATAAGTTTTCATTTCACTTCACATAACTTCACAATCATAATTTTATATTATTAATAGGCTAGTATTAAACCAAAACATAACTTCTAAATCAAACAGACTACCATCCAAATGTACAAAAAAGGAGATTAGATAATTCAATTATCTTAATTCTTTTGTCATTAAAAAGGGTTATCGTGGTCTACCAATAGCTCCATATGCATCTACTAGCATCACAATGCCCGATTCAAGATTAATCTACACAATTAAACCCTTAATTGTCAAATCCTCTCACTAATTACTCTATTTATAATACAATTAGGGGTACCTATTATGCTCAGAACCTCAATTTAACCTTCCAACACATTACATTAACTCTATTTAATATCTTAACATATAAACAATGCCATCACATTACCCATATTGCTCTTAATCATCAAATTTCTACATAGAGTTCGTCTAAACCTTAACCAACAACTTTTAGATTTTTATAAAATCTAAAAAAATATGTTTAGAGGCTTGGTTTAACTTTTCAAAACCTTAACTAAAGCAATAAGTTTGTCCATTGCTAAACCACAATCGAAAACAAGCCCTTAAATGCCTTAAAGTCAGAATTTTCGTATAAAATAGAAAGGGGAAGGAAAGGGAAGCTTACCTAATGATGATTCAAACTCCAAATACTTTTAATGTGGTCTAAAGATTGTGCCCTAGCAGTCAGGATCTCCTCTCGTCACTCTCTTATTTTTCCTTCTTTCTTCCCTTTATTTCTGGTCTATTTTCACTCTCTGATAAATGCTTATTTTTTGTACGTACACCGCGACGCATTGGCTCGTTTGTTGTGATGCATAACACAGAAAGTCCCTTATAAATTTAAATCTTCCTTCGTGCCATGGCTCGCTCGAACTTTGACCTAATCTTCTTCTAAGGCAGTCTGAGGATTTATTAGTTATATTAGTCTCCTTAAAACATTATTAATAAAAAATCTCCTTAATTTGACTACAATACCCTTATAAATAGCAAAAATTCTCAAAATTAAAATTCAGGATGTTATACTAACTAACTTTATTAAATCCATTTAACACTATTAGTGGCTTCCAACAACTCTAATCTTCATCACTAATGACACTTTAATTCACAAATTTGTCCATAATTGAGAGCAAACTCTCATGGAAGTATAAAACCACTATATATAGCCTTAGATAATTTAAACAAATCTCATTAACTCTATTTAAGTCAATAGGTTCGAACCCAAAACTTCTAAGGTCTGAAAATCATCCTCCAACTATAACCCCTAACTTAAAAATTGTGTAGAGAGGAAGATGAATGGTAGGAGAAGCTTGCCTTAATAATTAGAAACTCTAAATCTCCAAAAAAATGCCAACAAAATTATGCCCTAGCAAAGAAAATCACGAGCCCCTTTATTATCCTCTTTCTCCTTTCTGTTCTCGCACATGTAGATGCCCTTTTAAATTAGATTCGTGACATTATGTTGTAGTATAATGCATAATGGGCCAAATATTTATTTTTCCTTCAATTTGATTCTAAGTGGCCCAATTCACTTCTGAATCCAATCCAATAATTAAAACCAAACCAATAGGTTTATTAGTTGTCTTTAACTATCATCAAATTCAATTATATTTAAATTTACACAATTATCCTTCATTAGCTTAATTAATCAAAGGAATAATTTTTGGGATGTTACATTAAGTACACAAGTTTTTATCTTTATAAAAATAATTATTTTATAAAAGGTAGATATTATTTTATATTTAGTTATAATAATAAAATAAGAAGTAATTATTTAGTTGTATTAAAAATAATTTATTATTTAATTATTAAAAATCGTTTAATATATTCGTGTATTTCAGCATTTTTGTATCATTCTCTATTTTACCATATCAAATTAATTTAAAAAACTATTCAAAATAGTTTATCAAATAATCAGGAATCCACATTTTGTTCATATTTTAATTATTTTTAAAATTTTAAAACAAAATCATAAAATTTTAAAAAATTAACTGACTTTGTTCCGAAAAAAACTTAAACAAATATTAGTCTTTAAGCTTGAATCAAAAAACTATTTTTGAAAAAGCTACATCCTTACTCAATTCAATCATCAATCAATAATCTTGATAAATAACATAGAATTTTTACCGTAATAATCTTGAAATTTATTTTACTTTTTATAATTTTAGAAACATTACTTTTCTAAAATTTCAAGCCGAAAGAAGAGTGTAGACTATTCTAAAAATTGGATTTTATTAAAGATAAAGGTATGGTTAGAAAGTGGAATGACATGAAAGAGTATGTCTTGATGTTGAGTTTATTAGAGGAAAGTGAAGAAGATTTATACTACAAGGTGTGCTACCAAATCAAGAAATAGATGTTTGTTGAAGCTTTATATAGGTATTTTAATTTTTTATATGAATTCTTGAATTATTATCAATTCTCGTTTAACATTTATGCTTTTTTGTGCTTGACAATAAACCAGAAAAGGCGGAAAGAATATTGCTTGACCTTGAAGATTTTCTAGGCATTAGTGATGATAAGCTTGAGAAGCTTGAATAATTTCTACATATGTAAGTGTCAATCCTGCGCACACCTACTTTGAAGGTAGCTCTTCTTGATGACGAAGCTAACCCTCATAACTTCAATGATGTAGCTCTTCTTGAAGATCAAGCTAAGTTCAATGTAGCTCATATTGCTAGCCTTGATGATACAAATAATGAGTTCTTTTTTTTACCTGAATACAGCTAAAGAGTTAGGTTAGCTAAGTTTTCACATCGAATTGAGTGAGATGAATACAGATTATCCTATTTCTTATCTATTTTCATGATTTTTTTTCGAGTTTTAGTAAGGCTTGTTAATTCTCATGGAACCTTAATTCATTCATTAATATTTGATAATGTTAGAATCATAATTTATCATACATATCTACAGCCGCATAATCCATCTTGCATGCACATCCCCATCTATAATAATCCTTGTCTCCGTTTCTACAAAAGATGGCAATGCTTTGATTTTAAAAAGTGATGTCAGACTAATGTTTAGTCCGAACTTGGAAAAAGCTTGTCTGTGCCCACGTTTAAAATCTATAATAGGACTGATTTGAGTTGCAACAAGGACTTGTGCATACCGTATCATTGAAACCCAAAAAATAAGTTAACAGCTAGTCACTGAAACTTCAATTATTGAAGGATAATTGGTAAAGGTATTCATTGAGAGTTGATCTCATGATTCATTAACTATTTAAAAAACTTAATTGCCACCAAATTACCAAACCCATATAATCATATATGGCCAAAATATATATTCCTTCCATTCAAAAATATAAATAATTTTTTGAAAAATTGAATGTTAAAAAATGTAAGGTATTTTTAATCTTTTAAAGTGTAATTATTTTTTTTTTCAAAAATACCTCTATTAATAAATGACTTTATATTTATGTAGGATATTTAATAGGAGTAAATATAAAAAGATAAAATTGATTTAAAAGTAAATAATTACATTATTGAGATGTAATTCTATTAAAAATGTTTTACATTTTTAAATGGAGGGAAAATATATATATGTGTGTGTGTATCAAATTTTTAACTATAAACATTTTATTAACATTACCCGTTAATCTCCATCAGCGATCTGGTGGCCAGCACCGATATGGGGTAACATTTTTTTTTTAAAAAAAAACAAGGATATTAAGTTGCTTCATGCTTAAACCTATTTATATTTGATTCCCGGTCCTTTGATAATTCAAATTCATCTTTTTTTGTTTTGTTTTTGCTATAAATTTCTTACAAAGTTCAGCAATGACATATTTATTATAAAGTATTTAATAGAAGTAAATATAAAAAGATAAGATTGATTTGAAAGTAAATATCTACTTTATTGAAATGTAATTCTATTAAAAATATTTTATATTTTAAATAAAAGGAATATATATATATATATATGTATGTGTGTATATGCAGTAAATCAATTTTTAAACTATAAACATTTTATTAACATTACCCGTTAATCTCCATCAGCGATCTGGTGGCCAGCACCGATATGGGGTAACATTTTTTTTTTTAAAAAAAACAAGGATATTAAATTACTTCATGCTTAAAACCTATTTATATTTTGATTCCCTGGTCCTTTGATAATTCAAATTCATCTTTTTTTGTTTTGTTTTTGCTATAAATTTTCTACAAAGTTCAGCAATGATATATTTATTATAAAGTATTTAATAGAGTAAATATAAAAGATAAGATTAATTTGAAAGTAAATATCTATTTTATTAAAATGTAATTCTATTAAAAATATTTTATATTTTTAAATGAAAGGAATATATATATATATATAATATGTATGTATGTATGTGTGTATATGCAGTAAATCAAATTTTTAAATTATAAACATTTTGTTAACATTACCCGTTAATCTCCATCAGCGATCTGGTGGCCAGCACCGATATGGGGTAATATTTTTTTAAAAAAAAAAACAAGGATATTAAATTACTTCATGCTTAACCTATTTATATTTTGATTCCCTGGCCCTTTGATAATTCAAATTCGTCTTTTTTTGTTTTGTTTTTGCTATAAATTTCTTACAGAGTCCAGCGGTGATATCTTCCCTGAACGTTTCATTATCGGTCTATTTCCCATCTTTGGCCTCGGAGTAGATTGGTTTTTCACTTTTTCTGTTGACCAACGATTCTTTTTTTTTTTTTTTTACCGACGATTTTTATTGCAGTTTGCAGATGAACACGGTTGACTGTCAAACCTCCCTCTCTTCAACGTTGATTTTTCAGAAATTTTTCAAGGCGAATGAATCACGGCCACCCCGATAATCAGGGAATTCTTGGTTCATCCTTCGTCGTTCTCTGAAGTCTCAACCAGACAATGCGTACACGAATCACCAGCCTGCAACGGTCTCCTCTCTCTCCTCATCTTCTCTCTCTTTCCTCACTCTCTCATTGCCCGCCCCGTCGTCCTTCTTCTCTCTCAGGACCATATCAAAGAGGGCCTCACCTCATCCGACAATCCGTCCGATCCTGAATCCGACGCCGAGTGGGACAACTTCGGCGACTCAGACACCCGCAAGTCCGACGAAGAGCTCGACCCCGGTTCATGGCGCCCAATCTTCGAGCCAGATTCAGATATCACTGCCGCCGAACCGGGTACAGAGTCGGAGGCGCTTTACTACTCCAGCATTGGAAAGATGGTGTCGGCGGTTGGTTCAGGAGATGTGACGATGATGGAGGATGCGACGGGGGAGATTGAAGCGGCGGCTGTGTTGGGGTATCCAGCTGCGCAGTCAGTGCTAGGGTTTCTGTATGGGATGGGCATTATGAAAGAGAGGAGCAAAGCAAAGGCGTTTTTGCATCATCATTTTGCTGCCGAGGGTGGTAATATGCAGTCCAAGATGGCTTTGGCTTATGCATATACGCGCCAAGATGTGAGCAATTTACTGCCACTTGCATCTTGTGTGTATTTTTTTTTTTTGTACGTCTGTGTGCGTTCCAGTTATTGGAACTTTGGAGTTTAATGAGTTGTGCAAGGTCTGAATTTAATGATTCGCTGAATAGCACTCGGCCTTTGTCATTTTTTTTAAAAAAATCCTTTTCAACTTCTGCGTTGTTTTCTAAGTTACTCAGTTCTTACGTGCAAGCCAATGAAATCATAAAGGATGTTTCTAATCATAAAGTCCTATGCGCTGTAGCCTGTAGTAATATGAAATCACCGGGACTAGGAAAATGTTAGTCAGGTAAGTTGTTTCTGGACATAGGGTATCCTTTTCATTTACAACTATCAATTGAACCTCTTCTACCTATCTTGTTTGCTTCGTTTTCTTTGTTTGATGAATTATTTTGTCTGAGCAGATGTCTGAAAACGCAGTTAAGCTTTACGCTGAATTAGCAGAAGCAGCTGTAAATAGTTTTTTAATTTCAAAAGATTCCCCAGTGATTGACCAAGTTAGGCTCCATAATGGAGCCGAGGAGAATAAAGAAGCTCTGAGAAAATCAAGAGGGAGGATGACGACGACTTTCAGATACTGGAATATCAAGCAGAGAGAGGAAATGTTGCTGCCATGTACAAGATTGGGCTGTTTTACTTCTTTGGTTTGAGAGGATTAAGGCGTGATCATGCCAAGGCACTGTCATGGTTCTAAAGGCTGTAGATAAGGGGGAGCCGAGGTCCATGGAACTTCTTGGAGAGATTTATGCAAGGGGAGCAGGTGTTGAAAGAAATTACACTAAAGCTATGGAATGGTTTACACTTGCATCAAAGCAACAGTTATATTCTGCTTATAATGGTATGGGTTATTTGTATGTAAAAGGCTATGGAGTGGAGAAGAATTACTCAAAAGTAAGATTATATTTGCTCTTTGACTCTGTATTTTGATTGGTAGATGATATCTTTCTTTGCCTTGTTTTCTGTAACTTGCCATATTTGAACTCATTCTGGTTGATTCCCCTTAATTTATTTTCACTGACTAAGAAACACATTCTTTTCTCTCTTGCTGCATGCTTCTGAGTTGTCAACTATATTTACACTATGTATGTACACTATTATTTCTCCTTCAATGCTTCTACTTACCGGCTGGCTTGCTAGCAATAGAAAAGTCCTTCATTTGGTAAGTTTGGTTTCTTCGTTAGTGTGAGAAATCCATGAAACCTTAGATGTATACTTAAAATAATTATTTTTTTAGCTAGTAACAGAAATTAGGGTTGCATATGGCATGCCTTTGATAGTGTCCAAGACTCTGGATTTAGAAAACAGAGAACTACGTGGATGACATTTGTTGATAACATATGTTCTTGTATTGACTTTGCCTTTTGTCCTTAGCATCTGTTTCACCCTTACGCATAGTTATTTTTGGTTTTCTTGGGTAATATATCTATAGCTATGGTTTATTTAACAATTTGTTTCGCAAATGACAGGCAAAAAATATTTTGAAAAGGCTGCTGAGAATGAAGATGTTGGTGGGCACTATAACCTTGGTGTCTTGCTCCTTAAAGGAATGGGGGTAAAAAGAAATGTGATGTTGGCATATAACCACTTTATTCTAGCTGCTAATAGTGGCCAGCCGAAGGCATTCTACCAGCTGGCAAGGATGTTCCATACTGGTGTTGTGCTCAAGAAGAATATCCCATTGGTTAGTTAGTTATTTACTTCTTTAATATATTCAAGCGCTACTTAGTTCCCCTCTCTGATCTTTTTTTTTTCTTATGATGTACTGATTCTTCTCTGTTGTTATAGCTAATATTGTTTCATATATTTTGTCTTTAATTTTTCTCCTTGCTGTGATCACGCAATTTGCCAATTATTTCCCTTAAATCATGCTGTTCATCAATGACTAAATCATGCTGTTCATCAATGACTACTTAGATTGTCTGTGGGAGTTGGGACAACTATATAACAACAAAATGTCAATATGACAAAATGTCTCTCAAGTTAATTTGAAATATGACTTTTTTTTTTAATAAATGAAATGGTGAATCTCCCTAGTTAGGCATAATTCAATTAAGTAATGCCTGTAATGACCGCAACAACATCATCATCAACAAGCATTGTCTCTCTAGGTGGGCTCGGTTATATAGATTGCACGGCTACATTGTAATGACTACCTTATGAGGAAAAAAAAAAACTAGAAAATAACAAATCCATTATCACTGTCACAGCCTATTTGTCAGGAAGTACAAAATCAGTTATCATACTTTTAGCATATGCTTTGCTGCTAATGCATTCAATGATGAAATTTACTACCAAACACAGGTCACGATTGAAAGGGTATATTTTTGCTTATAAGTAATGTCATATAGTTATTTTTTGTATTATTAGTATGTCAAGAAATCATTCTGTATGCTTTTGTGTCACTTATTTTTTTTTAAACGTTATAAAGAAAAGATACCCAAATATTTTATTTTCAAATTATTTTTAGAACACAGTATCTAAAAAATTAATTTTTGTTCCCTTTCTTCCCAGTTATTATTTGAAATTGTCACAAAACAGTTTTTTTTTTTAAATCTAAACCAAATGAGCCCTCACCTTTATTGGTTGTGTAACTTGTATATCTAGCTGTGAGAGAACTCATATAGGGCTTCATCGCTTGACTTCTCTAGTACAACCCCTATTAGGTTGTACCATATGAGATGTGATATATGTAGTTATTGCAATATTTATAGGATATTTATTAAGGAGACTAGATCTGTGAATAGGAGCGTGGAATAAACTTTTGATTTGCATTCCTGCTTTTGTTTATTGAATTACCTCAGCAAAATAAATTCACCAGCTAATAGCCTAACGGTTTTAGTTTTTCTTGTTCTTAGGCTACTATGCTATACAAACTAGTTGCAGAGAGGGGTCCTTGGAGTTCTTTGTCCAGATGGGCGCTAGAATCATACTTGAAAGGTGATGTTGGAAAGGCATTTATGTTGTATTCAAGAATGGCTGAGATGGGCTATGAGTTGGCACAAAGTAATGCTGCTTGGATTCTTGACAAATATGGGGATCGCAGCATGTGCATGGGTGAATCTGGGTTTTGTAGAGATGCAGAGAGGCATCAGCGTGCTCATTCTTTATGGTGGCAGGCTTCTGAGCAGGGAAATGAACATGCTGCTTTACTGATTGGAGATGCATATTACTATGGTCGGGTACGTGTTTAGGCATCTTGCACGCTTACAACAATTTGTTTATGCCATGCTACCCGTGCTCCGTCCCACTTTCTCTTGTGCTTCTATTTTTCCTTCAGGGCATTGTCCGGGATTATGAACGAGCTGCCGAGGCTTATATGCATGCCAAATCACAAGCAAATGCGCAAGCCATGTTCAATCTAGGGTACATGCATGAGCATGGCCAAGGACTTCCATTAGATCTTCATCTTGCCAAGCGTTACTATGATGAAGCTCTTGAACATGATCCCGCAGCAAAGCTGCCTGTCACCCTTGCACTTTCAAGTTTGTGGATACGAATGAATTATGCGGACAGTTTCTTGGTGAGTTTCTCTCATTTACATTCTGGAAAGCATGCCAGCGTAAACTGGAATTTGACATTATGTTTTGTTCTATAAGCGCTTACTGTCTTGCTAGCTTAGTCACCTGTTTCTTATTATTATTAAGTGGGAGTAACTATGGTAATCTATCATTCCAATGGCCCATCGATCTCAATTAATGGTTGGTGGAGCTGTTTGCATTTATTTAAATGATGAGGAATAGGTTAGACAACTCTCTATCATGTCTGGTTTCGCATTAGAAACCACAAACGTAAAAACCAAACGCTCACTTATGTCAGCCACTGTGTTTTCCCCATTCCAATGGATCTTACAATGTTGACAGGGTAGAATGATTTGGAAATGATGGATGCTCATTAGAATTTATGGCATATTATTTTAGTGAAGTCTGACAACTCCGATTCCCTACTCCAAACTCTCAGCCTCTAACCTAATTTTTGGCAGATTGCATTATTTGATCGAAATTTTGTAGTTATGAATCAACACTGCGTAGTGTAGCTAACTAGCCATTTCTTGTTAATGCTTTTAACATCCATGAGTTAAAATTTCTCTCATTGATTTCGCCTAGATCCTTATTGACATGTCCTTTGTTTACATTCAGGTTCAATTAATTGATTCCCTACCAGAAATCTTACCGAAATTGGAAGCCTGGATGGAGAACGTGCTTTTGGAAGAGGGGAATGCGACAATACTGACTCTATTGGCATGTCTCTTGACTGTGTTATATCTCCGTGAGAGGCAACGGAGGCAGTTTGCTGGTGTAGTTGGAGGAGAGGATCAGCAACACCCTAATGAGCATGGTGTGCTGGCACCCAATTAATTAATGTTACTATTATTTGCTTACTGAAAATATGAGGCCTTTTTTTTTTTTTGGGGGGGGGGGGGATGGTGCTGTACATAAAAGGCAAAGATTTTGTGTACAGGATGTCAATTTTTCCTTCCTCTGTAAATTGTGCCTTTGGCGGCTAGTGCGTAGTAGGCTCGGAAATAAGGATGCGTTTGTAGATTTTATTCGTTTGCATGCTTGAGATGAATTTTTAGGTTGCAATTTCACTTTTAACGTCCAAATTTATTTAAAACTTATTTCGGTCTTCCCAATCGGGTTTGTTTGGGTAAATTCACAAGTTTCTTATTGGCCAATTTTTGATTGGATATTTAATCATTTATTGACTGGCTAAGCTGGTAAATGACTTGCACAAACTTAGTACTTAATTCTTGCACTGGTGTTGGGAGTCAATGGGAATAAACTCGGTTGCTCAATGAAATGATTCAAACAAAATAGGGATAATGCAACTTTTAATTTTTTAAGTTAGTTTAATTATTGATTTGATTCTTTAAATTTAATTTTTATTAATTTAGTTTGTTAAATTTATTTTGTTTGTCCATTTGACCCTTATTATTTAAGGAAAAAAAGTTACACTATTAAAAATTGTGATATAGACACAACATAATATTAATGGTAGCCACTTAGATTAAAAAAAAAATTATATAACTATTTAGATAAGAAAAGATAGACTTTAAAATTTTAAGAAAAAATTAATCTTTTAATCTTTCACTTTTAATTCATTTATACAACTCCATTATTCAATTATAACTCGCTGTGACTCAGTTTCTCGACTATAACTCGCTTGCAACTCAATCCCTCAACTTTTGATTCACCTATAACTCGGTCCTTATTTTTATAATTTTTTTTAATTTTTTTTATCAAATAAGAGGGATTAAAAAAATGATCATATATTATTTTAAAATACCACCCCTTGCTCATTGATGTGAGATATAAGTTAACATAAAAAAAAATTAATAAAAGTTAAGGGACTATTTGTAAGTGATTCAAAAGTTGAGAAACTAAGTCATAGATGAGTCATAATTGAGGGACTGATTATGACTGATTATAATGAGTTATAGTTGAGAGACTAAGTTACAAGTGAATTAAAAGTTGAAAGACTAAAAATTAATTTTTTTCAAATTTTAAATAAGAACAAAACACAATGTAAAGATTTGTATTTATAAAAATCAAATTAACTTGAGAGTTAATTTTTTTTTTTCATTTAACAACATCTACTCTCTTTAGATTACAATATAAATTATAATTAGTTAATGCACTATTTACAAACAATATTGGTTAAAATTTAAATTCTTATAAATGTCCATATTTTTTTATTTATGTCCTTGTTAAATACATAAGAATCTTAATGATAGTAATTAAAATTTTAATATATAATTTTTTTTAAAAAGTAACAAATGAAGTAGAAACATATTTCAAAAATAAATATAAAAGTTATTCAATATCTATATTTTGAACCAAATAAGTTTTTCTAAAAAAATACATTATATTGTGATTTAAAGAAAATATATACTATCATCAATATACTTAATACATTAAAATATTTTGAGAATAAATTTGTATTTTAAAATTAAAAGACTCACATGATAATTTAAGACAATTTAAAATATCAAATTGATAAAGATTAAATTTAAAGACCAACTTAATAAATGAAATAAATTTGAAAGATTAAAAATTTCATTGTGCCGACAAAATTTTATTAGGGGCATGGAATAAAACTTCATCATAATCATATTAAACCAGCAAAAGCATGGCTTCTCCACGTATATAATTCTTGCAACATTCTCGACTTAATATTACATGTTTCTGAATTTTAACAAGGTTTTAATGTTTAGCTCTCGTCAGGCCCCAACTTGCGGAAACCTCGACCTTATCAGAAAGCATGATACACTAAAATGCAGTCAACTTCTAGCTCCACAAAATTATTTACAGAAAGCTGAAGAAACTTTAACATAATTTACATAATTGGCACGCTCTTTGTTATATGTACAATTCATTTCTACATTCAAATTCTATGATAAGAGACAATAAGGTGCATCGTAATACACATTCTATTGTACAGCAGCATTCTCTGCTTGTCAAAAGGTCCTGATACCTAAATGATGCACATCGTATGGTAGAAGCATTAGTGCAATGTAGTTAAGAAAAAATAAAAAAGAAAAATAAAAAAATGCCTTTTAACATAATTTCACGCTCCTCCCACAATTTTGGTGTCGAATACTCGATATTTCTACTGCCCCAGACATCATCTTTAGAAATATAGTAAGACTTGATGCACAATTGCACCCATGGTGGGTTCTTAAAGCACACTTTGTTACTGAACTACATCACATGACATTACTCCCAGTAGCATGTTCATCTTCTGTGCCAAAATGTCATTGCCGGATAACCATCAAATAGGGTTTCCTGTGTCAAATTATGACAATAAATGAGAAATGTTCAGGCACAGAATATGGATGAAAAAGTAACAGATGGACTTAGTCATTGGGAAAATTCCATTCCAAATTCTCAAGCAAGAGCACAGTCTTCTCTAAATTCAGCAAACATGCAATCACCACAAAAGAGTAGAAAGTATATGTTTATTTGAATGCAATTAAAATTCTTCCAGCCAAGTTAAAAAAAAGCAAGTGAAATTCTTTGAAAAAACATTGGCCAGGAAATTAAGGGAGTTGCCAAGAATCTACAGTGATGACAAGGTACGAAAGAAATATCTCTTACCCCCATCCTCAGCATACACAAAAGCATGTATTCTAGCTGTAGGATCCTCTAGGGTCAGCCGCATCCTATACACCCCGCCATCAGAGCAAAAGTGTTCAGCTGACCAGGGCATTGCCGCTACAACTCGAACAATACACTTGAATTTAGCTGTCACCTGCTGCTCATGCACAGAGAGAGAGAGAGAGAGAGAACAGAGAGAGAGGGGGTGGGGGATTAACATCAACAAATGCAATTGTCTAAGACTAAGACTGAGCGCTTTTCTTTAATTAAGCGCATTAGAAGGAAGCAAGGATAATTTTATCAACGAAAAAAACCATCAAATAGGGTTTCCTGTGTCAAATTATGACAATAAATGAGAAATGTTCAGGCACAGAATATGGATGAAAAGTAACAGATGGGACTTAGTCATTGGGAAAATTCCATTCCAAATTCTCAAGCAAGAGCACAGTCTTCTCTAAATTCAGCAAACATGCAATCACCACTAAAAGAGTAGAAAGTATATGTTTTATTTGAATGCAATTAAAATTCTTCCAGCCAAGTTAAAAAAAAGCAAGTGAAATTCTTTGAAAAAACATTGGCCAGGAAATTAAGGGGAGTTGCCAAGAATCTACAGTGATGACAAGGTACGAAAGAAATATCTCTTACCCCATCCTCAGCATACACAAAAGCATGTATTCTAGCTGTAGGATCCTCTAGGGTCAGCCGCATCCTATACACCCCCGCCATCAGAGCAAAAGTGTTCAGCTGACCAGGGCATTGCCGCTACAACTCGAACAATACACTTGAATTTAGCTGTCACCACCTGCTCATGCACAGAGAGAGAGAGAGAGACAAGAGAGAGGGGGGGGGGAACATCAACAAATGCAATTGTCTAAGACTGAGCGCTTTTCTTTAAGAATGAAGCGCATTAGAAGGAAGCAAGGATAATTTTATCAAGGAAAAAGGAAAAGAAAGAAAAGGAATAAGTGAGTATTTTAAACTGAATGACACCACTATTTAGGATCGAGTAAGTTATGGCACCAAAGCCTGCGTGCACAGGGCTGAAGAGAATGCAATATGGTACCTCTGAATAGGTGAGGACATCCATTAAGGTAGCAAATGGGGCAGCATCATGATCAACCACTGTAGGGGTAAAGCACAATCATAATCTATCTTGTAAGAAAAAAATCCAATATATGATAATAACAAAATTTAGAAAAAATAGAAACAATGATGAAATGTGCAAGTGAAACCTGTAATACATGAAGTCCAAGGTAAGCTCCAAAAAGGCATTTTTCTACAGCTTAAGGACATTCGCTCTCGATACAATCTGACTCAAATAAGTATGAAAGAGAATGCATTGAAACATCAGTCAACTGGTTTAATATATTAAATCATCTAAAGAGACAAAAGATTTGGAAATCCACCTTTCCCGTTCTTGTATGAGATTATCGTCTTTTGGCGTGTACCGAAGCTTTGTAGTAAGAGTCCACACACCATGCCATAGTCCTGCCTGCACTTCAAGATGCATATTGACAATTTTGACCCACTTGTCAATATCTAAAAATTTTAGATGGGTCTTCTCAATGTTTTTGTCATATGTTATCCTCAAGATGGACCCAACTGTAGGAAAACTACACAATATCTCTCGGAAGAGGTGCAGGTTCTACATGTAAAGGAAGAGGATTATGCATTTCATCTTCCAGGCTGCAATTTATAAAAATACCATTAAATTTCTTTGGCAATAGTGCAATACAATACAATCAGTAACTAATCTATACTACACAAAAAGATAAACTGATAGGGTTGCTTCACCTAGCCACATACTTTTATGGAAGAAATACAAAAGTTTCTACACACATAATATCAATTCATCATACATAAAATCCCCAGTCTGTGCATACTCAATTGTTTGTTAAGACAAACTCATTTGTGCAAAGATAGAATATCAAATGTAAAATTAACTAGGTGAATATCTAGAAATCACCAAACTTGCAAGAACCAATATAAGTCTGGTAATAATGCAAAATTAACAAGATAAATATCCAGTAATCAACAAACTTGCAAGAAGCCAAGAACCAATTTAAGTTTCCTAATAATGTAAAAGTGTACTAACTTGGAGCAAACTGTGGGGCTCATATCAGTAAAATGATTTAAGACCAAAAGGCACTGAACCTTACAGTGTACACAGTCCAATGTGCTAAACTATGGAGGATTAAAGAACCAATTAGAATCCTCAATAAGGAATATTTCATTTACTTTATATTTATATTTGCATAAAGAGAAAAGTAGCTTCAAATCATTGTGTTTGAACGGCAAGAGACTATTTTAAGAACTTGTATTCAAGAGACCAATTGGTTAATACTGATCTCGCTGGACCAGCTGATTTTCCTTCTACTGAAGAATCTGACCTAAGATGGATCCAGAGAGAGGTGATAGATATTGACATAAAAAATGCCGCTTTTGCTATGGGAGCTTTTAAGGCACCAGGACCTGATGGCATTCAAGCGCATGTTTTCTAGCAACAACAACAACAAGCCTTTATCCCACTAGGTGGGGTCGGCTACGTGGATTGCAAGACGCCATTGTGCTCTATCATTTATCAAGCTTTTAACAATATTATTAATTAAGAGATTGCGTTCAACAACTTCCAAGAGTGTTCTCTTAGGCCTTCCTCTACCCACCCTCTTAATCGGACTCAAAGTTATATGTTCCACTCTTCTCACTGGTGCCTCCCTTGGTCTTTTTTGTACATGCCCAAACCATCTCAACCGATTTTCTACTATTTTTTCCTCAATAAGTGCGACCTCACTTTTTCGCGTACGTACTCATTTCGAATTTTATCTTTACGTGTATATCCGCACATCCATCGTAACATTCTCATCTCTGCTGCTCCAACTTTATGCTCTTGCTGTCCCGTTAGAACCCAGCATTCACTACTATATAACATTGCTGGTCTGATAACAGTGCGATAAAACTTTCCTTTAAGTTTATTAGGCACCTTACGGTCGCAAATAACTCCTTTAGCTTTTCTCCCAATTAAACCACCCAGCTTGAATCCTATGTGAAATATCTCCACTGATTTCGCCATCATTTTGAATAATGGCTCCCAAATATCTAAACTTTTCCACTTGAGGTATAATTTGATCTCCCAATTTCACTTTCCAATTATTGTCGAATAGTCTCTTACCAAATTTACAATATAAATATTCCGTCTTACTCCTACTCAGACGGAACCTTTCGACTCCAATGTCCTCCTCCATAACTCAAGTTTGCAATTAACCTCTTCTCTTGTCTCTGCTATAAGAACTATATCATCGTGAAGAGCATACATTTGGGAATTTCCCTTGAATATGTTCCGTCAAAACATTTAGGATCAAGTTGAACAGATAAGGACTCAAAGATGATCCCTGATGTAGTCCAATCTTTATAGGAAAATCCTTTGTTTAACCACTAGGCGTTCTTATACTAGTTTTTACCCCCTCATACATATCTTGTATGGTTTAATATAAGCAATCCGTACTCCCTTTTTTTTCCAACGCTTTCCAAAGCACTTCTCTTGGTATACGGTCATAAGCTTTTTCCAAATCAATAAAAACTATGTGAGAGAAAAGATTTGCACTATGATTGATAGATTCTTTGTAAACCCGGACAAGTGAAGGAGGTTAATCAAACTAATTTGGCTCTTATTCCTAAGATTGATAATCACTCCTCTCTTAGAGATTTGCAAGATTTGTGACCCAAATCCTTGTGTAATGTTAGTTTCAAGATTGTCACTAAAATCCTTGCTACAAGATTTAAAGGAGTGATGAACTATTTAATCAAACTGTATCAATGTAGTTTCATTGAAGTAAACATAGCTGTGATAACATCATTATAGCCCAAGATATCATTCATTCTATGAGGAATAAGAAGAGGAAGAAAGGCTTTGTGGCTATTAAAGTGGGCATGGAAAAAGCCTACGACAAGCTTGATTGGTCTTTTTTGAAAGATATGTTGATGCAATTGAGGCTGGATAGTTCCTTTATTAATCTTATCATGGCTTGTGTCTCTACTAGTGTCATGAGGGTGCTATGGAATGGAGAAGATACTCCTCAATTCTCTCCTACTATGGGCCTTAGGCAGGTAACCCTTGAAGTCCTCATTTGTTTGTGCTCTATATGGAAAAACTTGGTCACATCATTGAGAGAGAATTAGGGCTAGATGCTGGAAACCCTTTCAAATTTTCAGGTAACGGTCCGTTTATCTCTCATCTTTTCTTTACAGATGATATTTTGTTTGCTGAAGCGTTATTGGAGCAAATGGAAACCATTAAGAGAGTCATGACCAACTTTTGCAGAGAGTCTGGTCATAGGGTGAACATGCATAAATCCAAATTGTGTTGTTTTGCCAATATACACCTTAATAGGGCTTTGGAGCTCAGTCAGCAAGCTGGAGTGAATTTAACCAGTGATCTTGGTAAGTACTTGGGAATCCCTCTTCTCCATACTAAAATGACTAAGAGTACTTTTGACCCTATGATCAGAAAGTGAAACAAAAATTGTCATCCTGGAAGTGTAAGTTTCTTAGTATGGCTGGCCATAACATTTTAATAAAATCTGTGTTATCTGCCATTCCTAGTTCTTCCATGCAATCTTTGTTATTACCTAAAGGAATTTTGAATGAGGTGGAAAGATTGCGCAGGAATTTCTTTTGGAATCAATTTGAATTATAGAAAACTCCACCTTATTGCTTGGAAAGATATAAAAATGGGAAAGAAAGACGGAAGTCTTGGGTTTAAGGATCTTTAAACCCAAAATAAAGCTTTCATTTTTAAACTATGTTGGGAATCTTGTGTAAGCCTAAGAGTCTTTAGGTTAAGTGTTTAAGGCTAAGTACAAATGCGAGAAGGGAGGGCACCTTACTATTTTAAAAAAAGCAAACTCCTCTTACACTTGGAAGGCAATTGTGACTGTTTGGGACAATTTCTGTAAGGGAGTTAAAAGGAAAATTGTGAGTGGTAATGAGGCTAAATTCTGGTGGGACATTTGGACTCTTATTAATCAACCTCTCATAAATTATGTAACGAACCATGATAGAATTGGCAATCCTAGAGCTACTGTTAAGGACTTCCTAAATAGGGAAGGGAATGGGATATTAGTAAATGGAAAGAAAGCTTTTTCACACAGTAGGTGAACCTCAAACTCAATGGGTTCCCCAACCTAATCATTTTGTCCGGGGGTTGATGTAGATGGATTTGTGCAGCAAAACCAATTTGCAGCATGTGGAGCAGTACTAAGAAATTCACAGGGCATGTGGATAAAAGGCTTCGAGAAAGAACTTGGTCCTATGTCTCGGCCACCGCTGAGATTCGTGCCCAAAAATTGGAACTAGAGGTTTGCAAGAGTCTGGGTTTTGATAAAGTCAAGTTGTATTCTGATTCACTAAAAGCTATTAACATGTTGATGAGGGATGGAGGAGCTGATTACAGATTCAGAGATATCCTTGAAGAAACTAGGAGCCTAATGTATTCTGATTGGGTGGTAAATATTCATCAAGCATATCGAAAAACTATTAGGATGGCAGACTTCCTTACAAGGAATGCTCATGGAATAGGCGAGAAATTGAGATTGGTGCACATGATCCCTAAAGCTTGCAAGGCCCTGATGCAGAATGACTATGAGTTTGGTTAAGCTTTTGTTGATCTTTTTTTCTTTAATTGTGTAGTTAATTTCCCCAAGCACTGAGCTTGCCTAGTTGTATTCAAAATAATGATAATACTAATAATAATTAGGGACATAGTGCAACTTGGCAACACCAAGGTGCCTCAGTTGCTGGAGGAGATCATCTTTCTTGCAAGGTTGAGATAAGAACTGGGACAGTTTTTGAGTTCTGATAGAAGAGAAACTAGATTCACTTTTTTACGTACAAACAACAAATATTTGCAAATAAACGCCCATTATACACAGACATCAAATATCCTATTACACTTTCCGCTGCTTGTCAGCCATCTCAACGTTGAGTAAATTGGAAGCAGACGCATATAGTAGGTATAAATAATTGGAAGTGATGCTCGCAGATGCCCATATCCAGCTACTTACCTTTCGAAAGACAGAAAATGCAGCATAGTTGGAGAAGAGCACTTTTTCTATTATAACAAGAACAAATACCAGTAATAGGCTTCCATATGACTTATCCAAAATTAACATTGACATGGACAAAAATTAAAATAGCAATATAAAACTAAATTTAAATTAACTCACTTTGCACTTATACTGTTTGGCGGAAAATCAGTGCCATCCCAAATGAAGACCATCCACTCATGATTTGCAGTCTCACAGCAATGAAGTACCTTGATTTGCAAAACATCAAAAGGTTGAGGATTAGATTATCAGAATTATATAATGGTGAAAAGGATAAAGGTGTTTGTCTTGTTTAACCACCACAAAGAGGGGGAAGGGATGTAAAAGAACATTGGCATGTCTTGATAAAGAAGCTAAAACTTAAATATTTCAACTATACTAAAGTCTCATAATCAGATACAAAAATCAGAACAAGAAAAATACCTTGCATGCTAGATCAAAGCAGTTTCCTTCCTTGATTTCTCTTAACATTGGATAGTTACTGGAATCTATGCAGCAAGTTCAAAATTAAATATTCACACGTATGAAATGAGCACCAATATAGCATATAAGGTGATGAAATTAACAAGAAAACAAAAGCTATCACGAAATCAATGAGTTTTCACACATGCATTGATTTCTGTAGTAGGCAATTCTTGATTGAGCAAAAGCTAAACACATCTAAAGGGCTATTACATAGTTTATTTGGTATCTGAAACCCATAAATATGTACAAGTTACAGTTATTTTGGATTATAAAATTTATATTATTCTCATTGCAGTACTGCACCGCAATGTTGCAACACTTGATGCAAAGTGCTGTGTGTGCCTTGAACAGTAAGTGCATGCATATGCATATTAAGTATAGTTTGGAGTAAATTCCATAAAAATAAATTAGCTGCTTTCAAAACATATTGAATGTTACAATCATGGACTACCTTCAATAAGCTGAAAACTGACAAGCCACTTTCTGAGCTTGTCTATGAGTGCTTTATCCACATCTCTTGGATGAAATTTTGAAAGAAACTTGGTAAGGAACAAACTCATCATTGTCTTTTCCATTATATAATGCAAAACGAGGAAAACTTTTTATTGAAGACAGCATTTACTTCATCACCATGCGTTTTTATCTACAAAATTAAAAAAACACATATTAAAAACTTAAAGAATAAAGCAAACTTTTACATATAATTAATAAAATAGAGCATATCATAGTCATTTATGGTCATCCTTCAATCAATAAGTTGTAGATCAGTGACTTGTAGGAAGTTCATATGCTGAATTTTTTATTTCAACTTGCATTCCACCTGTGTGCACACGTGCTCTTGCAATTCAATACTACATTATACTGTAAAGCAGTGAAATTAGTTTTGTTAACTAAAATTATAAGAAAACTCATGATTACACATTCCACATGAAAAAAGGATTAAATAAATAACATGTAATGATGAACAGAAATATTTCTAATATTGGCATATCAACAAATTAAGTAGATTGATTCAAAACCAACCTAAAACATCATATAAAATATTCTTAAATCTTAAGAAGTTTCACTACAATATACATGCAAAAGTCCCCTGATATATGCCTCCGGGATGTTGAGTTTTTCCACCAAAAGGTTTTTCATATTTTTGAAATCTACAACCTCCTACTACACTGAGAAGAATTTAATATTTAAGTCTGTCAAATTTTGATTATTAAATTTATTCAGGGTGTTTGACCAAGATGGCTAGTTGCTTTCTTTCACTCTTATTATTCCTTCCCCCTTTTTATTTCCTTTCAGGAAAACTGAAGCACCCCTTGACATCACTAAACCCTCCCAATCACAAGGGATGAGCATGAGTTGTATCATAAAACTTCCAAATTTCCTTCACATGATATGATATCATGAAAAATTTCCTAATTTCCTTCACGTCACTGATATTTCCCACCACAAAGTCCAACCACATGCTCTAAGTATCTCACTATCATCACGAAACCGCACTTTGTTTCCTCAAATCCAAGATCCCTTCATGCAGTCAAACACATGACCATCATGAGAAAAAGCATATGATATGGAAACGTTGATAAATTCATTATTTAAAGGCATTGAAGTTAGAGCAAGAACGCTAGAGCAAACCAGCATATTGCCAAACTTTACTTAAAAGTAGTACAGTGTAACAAATACAATTCACAAAAAACAGTGCATAAAAATATTCCATGGTCAACGTTAGTCCAGAAAAGCAAAGCAAGCATATTGATACAGATGTACTATCAAATCGAGTAGTAGTAGTAAGAAGACACTTACCAAAACATTACAAAACTGAACAACATCTCCACTTGCAACAACATGAGGAAGTCTTTCCGAACTTTCAGCAAAAACATTAACTGATATCCCAGGTTTCTCATATGATTCATCAATTATTTTTAGCGTACAACAGTAGTCTGCAGAAATTATTCAAGTAAGCCAACCAGCAACAGTAGAAATAACCTAGAACTTCCATTTTTCCAACTCAATCAGAAACATAAACAAGAACCTAGCTTTTTTGAGGTAACATTCAGTAAAACTAAGGTGCCTATAAAGACTTAAGCTTGGAGAAGCACAAACATGTGAGCAGGACAAAGAAAGGAAACAGTGCGATGTACTGTGTTAAGCAGAGATTCTGGGAACAGAAAGTTTACCGGTGCCCCTAGTTCGCCTTGGGAAGCCAAATTCAAGTATAATGCCTATTATGTTCACTTTTTGATTAATAGCTTTCATAGCATCTCGTATGGGAGAAAAACTTGTAGTGGTCTGCTGTTTCCATTGCCCTCTGTAACTGTTGAGAGCTCACTTCGCAGTGTGTCAGTGGAACAGCCCGGCGCCTCATTGAATTTATAAGAAAAATAATAAATGAAAAAAATTTATTTTAAAATCCTTTAACCATACTTAATTAAAAAAAAATCCTTAAATTCTGAAATTTCCTTTAGACGAGATTAGGAATACTGAAGTAAAATTAAAATATAAAGTAAAATTATCTCATTATCCTTTATATCTTTTGATTTTTTATTAAAATTATTCATTTTTTATATAAAATTATTCATTAATCTATAAATTATTGTGCCATTCATCTTCTTGTTTTTTTTTTTAAAAAAGAAGAGGTCTATTAATCAAAAACACTGTACAAGTCGTGCGAACTTAGCCGGGCAATTGCCTTTTACTATCCACCCATTCTAATTATGAGAGAGTTGATGGTAAAAAGCACAAAAAAATTAAAATCAGAACTAACTAATCATAATCTAAACAACTCTAACAGATAAACATTGAATCATTACAAGAAAAACCAAGATAAACTTTCCAATTCCTTAGAATAAGTTCCCTCGCCTCTGTAAGGAGGCTATGTCCCATATTGTCTTTTGAGAGGTCCCGGACAATATCAACATTCTTATATCCTTTGCTTCAACTTTCAACAAATGAACAATTTCTTGTAGGTTAATGTACAATTTTACGTAGAAAAATGAATAACTTTAGTAAAGAATTAAGGACTTGGCTTTACTCCTTCGGCTTTTTCTTAGAGGAGTGTACACTGTATCCAATAAAAATTTGGGACCATTCAGAATTAATTTAGATGATCTAGATTTAATATTTTATTTTTTATTTTTATTAAAATAAAAATTTTTTAAAAATTATTTTTTTAAATAAATTTGTTATCAATCTGAATAGTCTAAATTTAATATTAATGATCCAAATTTAAATTAATTTTTTATAAGTTAGTTATTCAAAGTACAGTTTGATGTAAAATATTTAACTTGTAATTTTTTAAATATTTTTTAAAAATACTTTTAATAGATTTGCACTGTCATAAAATATCTGAATAATTAATTTATAAAAAATTATATTAAATTTGAACCATACATGCATGGTTGTCAAAATTTAAGTTGACTACAAGTTTAATGTTTTTACATTTCTAACTTACAAAATCATTTCAACTTATTCAAACAGAGTAGATACAAACTTGATTAAACTCGTAAGTTTACCTCAAATTTATCGTTTTTACGTTTTTAACTTTCAAAATCGTGTTAACTAATTTATAAATTCAGATTAGATGAAATCTTGGTTAAATTGTCGAGCTCGTCATTTTTTTTTGAGTTAAGTGAGTTAAGTATATATTATGAAAAATTCAGTTCATAAAAGTGATAAGACCTGATTCAAAGAAAAAAACTGAAATGCAAAAAATTAATATTAATAAAAAGAAAACAAAAATACTAAAAATAAGTTTCACTATTTTAAAATTTTTATGTCTTATATATGGTATTTTATCAATGTAGATGGGTTTAATTTTAATTATTTATATTTTTAATGTATTTAAATTAAATTATAATTTATATTTTAATGGCTATTTGTAATAAAAGCAAACTCTTATGAGTTTACAATCTGAATTTACGATATGAGTTTACATTCTTGTTATAAATTTTTTTAAACTCGTGAGTTTAACAATCTTGCATAGATGTTAAATCTGTACTGTTTAGAGTATACTTGTTTGGATAATCAATTTAATAAAAAATAATATAATTTGGACCATTAATGTTAAATTTAGACTGTTTAGATTGATAACAAAATTTATTAAAAGAATTCATAATTCTTATTTTAATAAAAATAAAATATTAAATATTTAATCTGAATGGTCCAAATTTTTGTTTAGGTGTAGCAGATGCTTCTTCAAGAAAAGGCTCGAAGGAGCAAAGCCCAGTTAGAGAATTAGAGGGGATGAGAAAGTAATTTATTCTGTATTTTAATTTTACTTCAATATCCTTAGTATGAAGTGAATTTTTAAAGTTTAAGGGTCTATTTAAAGCTGTTTTTATTTTATTATTCTGAAAACTGATATATTTGTAAAACATATTTTGAAAATAAAAAAATAATAAAAATAAAAATTTTTCTCATTCTTTTTAGTTCTTCAAAATAGTAATCCTAAAAGACCTAAAATATGTTTCCTTTTTTCTGCTTTTCAAAATAATATTTTATTTTTTTATCTGAAGCACTTATTAAAATACATTATTAAATAAATTTTTTTATTCTAAAAATAAAAAAACTGTTCACAAAATAAGTTACCAAATAAGCCCCAAAAAACCTTCTTTTTCATTAAATGCGGTTCAACGACCTTAAATGAAATTTTCTCTGAAATAAATATCAGTGATTTAATACATAATAAAATAATAAAATAAATCTGTAATTACTAACTTGTCTTGTTATAGGCACATCTCGAAGACATGGATGGTGATTATTACAAGTCATTTGATAAGTGTTAATATAAATATTAATTAAATTTTTTGCAATATTATTCATATTTAAAGTTTTTAACTATGACAGAAAGTACAATGTAAATATAAAAAAATTTAAATGGAGGTAAAATAAAAAATTTTATTTTATTTTTAGAAATAATTAATAACTTAATAACATTTGCTTTTTTTTAATAAAGTAGTTAAAGATATTTTATAATAAGAATTGAGAGTAAATATATTCAACTTATTCAACCCGTTGAAGCAAGATTCCCTTTATTAATCCAGACCCATTCTTTTTCATGAAGGTTTGATAAAACTTTACAAAATTAATTAATATGAGTCCCCTGCAGTTCTTGAAATCTAGTTTACACGGGAAAGTTTGGAAGAAAGTTTTTTCCGTCAATTCTTCATAAGCTGTTTTCTTACCATAGAATTCAAACAAAAAAAATGATGGACTTAAAAAATCCACTAAAATCCTACAGGTGTAATTAATGCATTCAATTATAATATTCTTTAGGCATATCACGTTTTCATAATTCTAATATTTCTTTTAAATTATTTCACAACTCAATATATCTTTTTATAGTTTTTTTTATACCAAAAATATATCTTTTATAGTTAGGTGTCTGTTTTTAATCCTTCGTGAACATGATAGCAAGAAAAAAAAATCACAATAAATTAAGCATATATTGTGTTGTTAGCATGTCAAGGAAATGATGAAATGGTCAGAAAGATATAGGGTTAAGAAAGAATTGAAGGAGAAACGTAAGAAATATTTTACTATATTTCAGATAGCCTATATTTATAATAGGAACATGCATTATTTGCATAATAGTACAATATACACGCGCGCCCACAATTCACTTTTACTACAAGGCATCTCTAATTATTTTGTTAAAATTAAAGAGATATGGTTAAATTATTAGCTTCATTTAAAAAATAAATTAAACTTTCAATTTTACCTTTATGTTTAAATATTTTTTAAAATTTACATTATATTCTTTCTTATAGTTAATAAATTTAAATAGGATTAATATTAAAATTATAATTATATTTCATCAAATACTTTATATTAAGGATCAAAGAATTTTTTTAAAAAAATATTTTATAATAAAGATTGAAAGGAGTGTGTGTGTGTAAACCTTAAAGGTTACGAAGTGGAAAATCAAAAAGCATAATTTTTGAAGAGGTGAGAGGTTATATGGATTTTCATAAAATAGACACAATTCACAATTCACAGTAATAAAGTCTCAAATTATTTGCAGGGTATTGGTTGATCTTATAGATAAGAAAAATGGTATTATTATAAAAAACTCATGTACTTAATTTTATATAATTAATATGCTCGTTTTCGATTAAATTAAAATATCTATAGTTTTATAGATTATTTATTCAATAATAAATTATTGTTTATAATATTATTAACACATTAAAATCTATAGTCTTGATTTAATTAGATAAAAATTTATTTTATTTTGAATGCAGATAAAAATTTAGTATTAAGCATAAAAGGTTAAGTATATAAATCTTCTTTTTTAATAAATTGATGAAGAATTCTGAGCAAAGCATGTATTGAAATTTAGTAGTTGAGAATGAGTATAAACTGGTATATTATTCACGGCTCAACAAAATGGTATTATATTATACATATTACAGGTGGTAATAATTGTGATGTTTTTTTTTTGACCAACATTATTGTGATGTTTGCTTTTTAGATTTGAACATTGAAGTAGCCTAAAATAAAGGGTCAATGCCGAAAGAGCACGAAGAGTATTTTAGCCGAGCCAGACTTGACAGAAAAAATAGAATCACTCATCACGACAATTCGTTACAAAACGAAGAAACCTATAAAACTCATACAAATACCATCCAGAACCTCGTACTGTAATTAAACACGAAACAAAAAAAAAAATTACAAGTACAAATAACCATTAGGGGGTTTTCTAGAGGTTGCAAAATGGGAATTATTTCTGGCAAAGCCTGTGTTGTTCTTTATTTTATGCTTTGCCGGCCTCGCATATTGCGGGCTTTCTGAGAAATTAATCAATGTCTTGGATTTTGGAGCCAAAATCCGATCCCAAGTTCGAAAGCACTGAGGTAATTAAATTAATTAAGATTAATATATTTTTTTTGCGATGTAAGTAGTATCTTTGTATTTGTTTTTTTTTTTTCCTTGTCTTTGTTTCATACGTATTGCCTGTGTTAATCAGACTTCGAAGAGATGAGTTCCCTTTCTGGAAATATTGAAAGCAAATCAAGTTTTTTATGGTACATATAGAATTTAGAATTCCGCCTCCACAGTGATTACTTATGGCGTGGAATAATCAAACCTTGATTAATAGTGAATTACATACGTTAAAAAAAAATCAATTGAAATCCCTAGGGCTAGCTAGGGTTTGAATATGGTGATTCAATTTTTACAAGTAGCAAATTACATTGTTGATAAAAAAAATAGTTGGCTCATAATCCACCCGATTTCAAATTTTGTGACTTTGTTAATCGGCATTTTGTAAATGTATTTCTAAACTTCTTCTTCTTCTTCTTCTTCTTTTTTGTTAATCACGAACCGGTAGTTCCTGAAATCCAAATTCACTTACAATTTTTTTTTTTGTCATTCAAAATAAAGACACATTGCTTACACCTAAACTTTTTGTTATTATGAATTCACTATTCATGTGCTGTAGAGAAGTTTGATAATGTTATATTTCCAGGTGTCAAGTGTTCTCCCAACTTTAAAATTTTAATTTGAATATATAAAATTGGCACTCAAATCATTCAACAGCTACAGAGTCAAAAAAAATTTTCCTTGCATACTTTATGTGTCTAGCCATTTCCTACAGAAAAGGAAAAACACACGCCAAATACACAGTGACAAATCCAGGAGCTATTAATTGGGAGGGTTAAATTGAAACTCAAACATGAAACGAGGGAGCCAAAATCCAATTTAATGTTTTTTACAAAGTAAAAAAAATTTAATTTTTCCCACGGGAGTATTGAAGTGTTGGGAAAGAGCCCTTCCCCTTTAGATTTGATTCATCACGTTCAGTACGTGCATATACAAACATATCAATACAACAAACAACAAACTTTTATCTCATTAAATAAAATATATACAAACATATCAATATTAAGTACAAATTTAAAACTCTCTTTTTTTAAAAAAAGATGATGTTGTTATTAAGATAATTAATCGTTGAGTTGACAAATAGAAGATAAATGAAATCTAATAGTTGGTTCAAATTATGTAAATATATGCGCGGGTGTTTTACTGTGTAGACATGTTATAATGAATGTAGGCATTCATGCACGCATGGCAAGCAACATGCAAGTCAAAGGAGCAGGCGAGGCTGGTGGTGCCACAAGGGCAATTCTTGGTGTCGACCATGTTCTTTGCAGGGCCATGCTTGACCCCTGATCCTGTCACTATTCAAGTGGAAGGCACCATTTTGGCTTCCACTGATCCTTCTGACTATGTCAATGCTGATTGGTTGATCTTCCAAGACCTTACTGGTGTTAGCCTCCTTGGTGGTGGCACTTTTGATGCCCAGGGCAAGCTCATGTGGCCTTCCACATTCGATTGCGACTACAAGCCTTTCTCTGACTGCGTCAGGCTCCCCAGTGTGAGTCTTCGTATCTCAGTTCCTATTTTTTGACCCATCTCAGTTATTTTATTGTTTTTTTGGATTAAAAAAACATTTTCATCCCCCAACTATTTGATTAGACGCATTTGTAAGCATCTTAAATTTTTCATGGTACAGTTTGACTTTTCAATATTTAAAAATAATGCATCTGACACCTTATCATCATCAAAAAATTAACTTCAATTATTAAGTGACTTAAAAATTACACAAAATGGCTCATAAAATTATACATAAGCATCTATAATAAAATTATTTATATAAATGATAAGATACAAATGTTATTTCTTACCCATATAAAAGCTAAAATATAATTTTGATCAATCATTATTTTAAAAACTTAATTCATATTAATTTTCTTTTAGAATGCTCATTTGCAATTTTATGAGTCATTTTTGTCATTTTTTACATGTTTTTTTTTTTGCAATTTTTAGTCAATCAATGTTAATTGAGTTAACGGCAGGATGTTGGCTGATTTGTTATAAGTAAATTCTTTGATCGATGACAGTACGTGTGTTTTGTTATTCCAACATGAGAAAAGTAGTCACATGAATATATAGTTCTTTGAAAATTTTGATTGATGTGTAAATAGGAGAGATTGGCTTTTGTTTTAGCGTGAAAAAAATGTGCTAACAATGCTTGAGATTTACATGCTAGATTACTGTGCATATTTCTTCTATGCATTTGATTGAATGAAAACGCAAGTTCAAGTTTGTTTGGGTACACCCTCACAAAAATCAGCATTAAGCACGCGTGAGTTGGATACAGCTTTTGTTTAAAAGCTTACTTATACTATACATAATATATATATTGAACTTAGATTTACATATATAAGAACCGTTTTAGATATTAAAGGGCAAAATTGTACTAAAAAAGTTTAAAATAATAATGCTCTGGAGTGAATAGTTAAGGGCAGAAAATGCTCTTTTAACTTACATCTTTAATTATGGCAGTAGTGTAAGTTCTAATGCATGATTAACGTGTGCGCTTTATGTTTTGAACTCTGTGGGTAGACCTTTCAATTCAACAACGTGAAGGATGGAGTTATAGAGAACATCACGTCGGCGAATGCGATGGGGCTGGACCTGTACGTGATGAAATCGTCAAACCTGACATTAAAATCAGTGAAAGTGGTTGCACCTGCTGAGACCCCAAATAATGAAGCCATTCGTATTGAGGATTGCAGCAACGTTGTCATCTCCGAAACCACAATCCAACATGGCAACGACTGTTCTTCTGTGGTCAAACAACCCAACGATGCTGCTTTTACCAAATCCAAGTGCACTCCTTGATTCTGCAGCCTCTATTACTTTTTAATTCTCCTCCTCGAGACTCTTCTATTCTAGAGTAACCAAATTGCTATGTATACACATTGCCTGATTTGTCAAGGAGCCATTTATTATATGTTGTTATGATCTCCCTTTTTTTTCCTTATTAATTCAATATTAATTAAATATTATATATAATATATAAGATATCAAGACATGATTGATAAAAACAAAACTTACACCATACGATATATCTCTACTATGGATTGAATGATCACTTTTTTTTTCGAAATAAAAATGCTTTTGCAAATTAGATAATTTATCAAGATTTAACTGATATAGGCTTCACAGTTAAAAAGAACACTTTGTTAGGCGCATGAATTTTTTTTTTTTTATTTGTAAGTACAAGGAGTAAGTGTTGTTGATAATAGAGAATATCTTCCCCAAGGTATTAAGAACGATAAATAGATCTCTTTCAATTAAATTACTGCATGTACAAGAATTGTGATTCAAACCCCCAATTACTTATTCAAATAATCAAAACAATCATAACTTATGTTAATTTAGTTTGCAGTATATATGTATAAGTTACTTGCCAACAAAATTTTTGTAGTGATAACGAGGCCCAAATACAGGCCCATGTAGGACATTAGACGGGCTCTTTACAACTATGGTAACCATTGTAGGTGTTGGATGTACTCAATTCTATTATCTATGAATTGTGCTAATTTATTTGACTAGAATAGGTATACACGGAAAAGGATAAGTAGCGTAAAAAAATGGCTATTTGACTAGAAATATACTCTAACCGGAAATTTTGATTAATTCGTGCTAACATGTATGAGTTGGTCGGTCTTTAAAAGATTTCAAGGTCATTTTCCTATACCTCAACAATAAGCAAAAATCAGGGAAAAAAAAATTAGCATATGCTGTCAACAAATGATACTTTTAGTCTTTGAATCCTTATTGGGAAATATACCGTGTCTCCGATCAAATTGTCTCTCCATTAGGAGGACACTTACGTGAAATAAAAAACTAGACTTAGTCTTTTTTTTAAAAAAAGTGTTAAAAGACTTGAGGCCAGCGGCTTAGAAAGAATGCGATATATGTATCCTATTTCCTATAAAGAAACATAGACACAAAATTTAGAAAGTTTCTCATATGTGGCGCACAAGTATGAAACGAGATATAGGTTGTCAAACAAAAGTTAGTGGAATTTGTAAGAAGTAAGAACATGGCTTAAATCCATATACAAAGGCATAAATTTGGATCCATTTATCAATATGTTTGTTATTGACTAATTAATCAATGACTTAACTCACCTTAACTATTTATATAGAGTAAGAAAAAAAAAACAAGAAGATGGGCTTAACTTATATCCCTCAGACAAATTTGAAAACTAGATTAGCTTTTCTATATATATATATATATATATATATTGGACTTTGGATGTAAATAATATATAAACTGAAATGCTATATCTTTAAGATATCCACGAAGCATTTAAAAAGTCCAAATTTTATTATTAATTTTTCTTGTTTTAATGATGTTTATTTTAAAATTTTTTAGCCTTTGTGCACCTTAATTAGATATCCTTAATGATGTCATGAGATCCAGGTCCTCATAGATTCAAGGACAAATATAATATATAGCCCTCTTTGTAGTGGAGGACGCTAATATAGAGCCTAAATTTGAGGGATGAAGTACATAGATAGCATCATTAATTACGGTAAACAAAAACAAAACCAACATCTTTCAGTGATTTATAAGCTTCAAGAAAAAATAGAATCACCAAATAGCCATTTTTAAGGTATAAAAATAAGAGGTAAAGAAAGAGGAATCATTTTCGCACTTTTAACTCTTGCCTCCTAGGAGGCCTTGAATTTGAAAAACAAAATACAGAAAAGACAAAAAAAAAAGGGACAAAAATTCAAGGAGGTGCAATAATGGCCTTTCCAGGGATGGTTCTTTCTGTTGTCAAAATAATTTTGATGAGTTTTACAGTGCTGTCATTATTATCTGATTGTGCGGATGCAGCAAGAAAAAAGCCAATTTCTGGGCCTGATACGTTCATGGGTGAAAATTTAGCTGTTGATAAGCTTCTTCCAGGAGAAAAAATAATCAATGTCTTGGATTTCAAAGCCAAACCTGATGGAGTCACTGATTGCACTCAGGTAATTAAATTCAATCAAATCCCATATGCCCTTATTTAATTTGTTCTACTCTAGTTTATTATAAAAAGATACATAAACCTGGCCTGTTCATGGGATGAGAGTCGCATGCATGTCTATTTTTAAATACATGAATGCAAAAGGATTTGATGAAGACAACAAAGCATCATAACTTATCTCCAGATCTCAACGTACCAATCTGATCGCCAAGTAAAACATAGACCTGCATTGTAGGTTCATCTAAAGATTAAATAGTGAACATGGGTCGGGTTCTTGGAACTACTCAACTAGACCCTGCATTTTGTTAGGGCTGTGCCTAGAAAAATGAGGGATTTTTCTTGCATAAAACTGACTTTTAAGATAAAAATCCTGTAGACGCTGACCATATGCTTGACAACGTACGTAAGACAGGAGACATCAAAATGAAATTAAGAATATAATGGTGTGTTGTATATTGTGTGTGTTTGTGCAGGCATTCATGACAGCATGGAGAACTGTATGTAATTCCCCACAGCAAGCGAGGCTTTATGTTCCACCAGGGAAATTCTATGTGTCTTCCATGTTCTTTGCTGGGCCATGCAAGCCACTCCAAGCCATCACAATCAAAGTTGACGGCACCATTCTCGCTTCCACTGACCCTTCAGAGTATGTCAACGGCGAATGGCTCATCTTTTCCGACCTCCGGGGAATCAAACTCACCGGCGCTGGCACTTTCGATGGCCAAGGTAAAGAAATGTGGGCCGCCAACACCGACTGCGACAAAGACACTTCCCCAGAATGCAAAAGACTCCCCAGTGTAAGCCTCCACTTGCTCAGTGAGATTCGAGTATTGTCAAGTCTTAATTGAGAAGTTGAAACATAGACGACCCTATTGTGTTTTATGGATATCTTCCAGATCTATAGTTTACTGATTTAATTTGTGGGGTGTAATTTTTGTGGGATGTGAAGAGTATTCAATTCAACAATGTGACAGATGGACTTATACAAGGCATATCATCAGTGAATGCAATGGGGTTTCACTTCTTCATCACCAACTCTGCCAACATTAGACTACGAACACTTAGTATCAACGCACCAGGAGATAGCCCTAATACAGATGGCATTCATATGAGCCATTCCATCAACGTGAAAATTTCTAAATGTCTCATTCAAACTGGGGATGATTGTGTCTCTATGATTCAAGGGGTAAGCAATGTGGCGATTAACAAAGTCACATGTGGCCCTGGACATGGTTTTAGGTAATATACAAGACAACTTCTTAGACCTAGTACTTAATTAATTACCTTGTCAATAGAACTGTGATATTTGAGATTTGACTACATATGTAACAGCATTGGAAGCCTTGGGAAGTACGCTGATGAGCTAGAGGTGAAGAACATTCGTGTGCTGAATTGCACGATGGTGGGCACAACTAATGGTCTCAGAATCAAATCATGGCCAGACAAGTTTCCAGGTGCAGCATCACAAATAATCTTCGACGACATTGTCATGAACAACGTTGCGAATCCTATTGTCATTGACCAAGAATACCAATGTGAACCTGCCAAATGCAATAAGAAGGTCTCTCTCTCTCTGATTCATATTATATCGACCTTTTGATTTCCGTCTATTATTGTTTCCTTTCAAACGCATTATCTATTTATTGATTTTGAGTTTGACTTCTTGTTCTGCAGCCATCACGTGTGAAATTGAGTGGGATCCAATATTCGAACATAAGAGGAACATCATCTTCGAAAATTGCAGTGGACTTACGATGTAGTGGTGATTTTCCATGCGACCATGTTCAGCTGAACAACATTAATCTCAAGGCAACAAAACCACCCCCTCCTACCTCCAGATGTCTCAATGCCAAACCACTCTATCTGGGCATGCAATCTCCACCACCCTGCTCATAGCAGATCATTTAGTCTACAATATTTGGATCCTCTCTCGTCTCAGAAATAATCATACATATGGTTGATCTCGATCAAATGATTGAAGGAGGACTTTTAGATGAAGTCAGTAGCTAGTTTTCACTGCAGTCATTGGAATATTCAGAGCAGGGATGAGAAGAAGATGAAGAAGAAGTGAAATTCAGAGTCTCAACGAATACCATTTCTTGTGGCCAACACCATATCTCTCTTTTTGTTAGAGTAGTCCAATAGTCCTTGGCCCAGGTCAAAGATTGGGCCCAATTGTTGCAATATGTAGAATTCTTCTGGATTGTACGGAGTGTAATTCATCTGTTGTAACGGCTAGTGTTCTTTTACTATCTAGATATTTTCTCATTTGCCGGCAGCCTGTGATTGGCTCTTCCGATTCATGCAGGTGCCAAACTACTTTCTTCCTCTGGCTTTTGTTTTTTGTCAAAAGAAGGCAGGATGGGGAGTTTTTGGCATTCTTTGCACTTAATGCATGATTGATGCTCAGTCAAATACCATTTTCAGAGTCTAATCATATATAAACAATTGATTAATACCCTACGGTAATGAAATGCAAAAAAAAAAAAAAGAGAATAAACAATTGATTAATACATAATTGTGTAATATTCCACATGACAGTTTTAAGATCTTGAAGAATAAGTTTTTAATGGGACAGTAAAACTCTTAATTTTCAAGTTTATGTCAGTTGTCCATCTGATTTTTAAAATTTAATTTTTACCTATCAAGTTTTTAAAATGTTATAATCATACATGAGTTCTTTAAATTTTACAACTGTACATAATTAATTCTTATGATGTTATTCTCCTTTCAAAACAAAAAGATTAATTATCCCTATTTTTTGATATCCAAATTCAAAACAATTATCTGAGTTAACTTAAACCTAGATTATTTGTGTGGAATTCAATGTGATCAGTATATAATTTTACACTGTTCTCACTTATATCACGCCATCATTTTGTCTTCAGTCTTCTTCCTCATTCAGTCCAACCATCACAATATCTCCATTCATGATGGAAGTGATTTGAGAATTCTTCCCTTTCAACTAATCCTGGTCTCCTTAGCCCAAAGATCCTGGACCTATTTTTGCAGACAAACATAAAAGTAAAAATCACTCTAAAATTCCTTATAAAATTTTAATTATCAATAAATTTCATAAAATGAATAAAATATTTTCAAGTTTCAAATCTTATACAATTATAATTTAATAAACAAAAATGATAATTTAGGTATGAATTTAGTATCAAATTGTAATTTTCCTTTATCAAATTAAAATTGTACAGAATTTAGGACTTAATAGTAAAGTAATAGTAATAATAATTTATATATTTTATAAAACTTTAAAAAAATTAAAATCCTTATCTGAGACTTCTCGGTAATTTTCCCAACATAAAATTGACCATCCCTTTATAAATAATTTTACATTAATTGTTTTTTCCAAAAAAATTTGCATTGATTATTAATTTGTCATTGTTACCCTATTTTCAGTGTAAATTTGGTTCCGATGAGACAGATAAAGCTCTCTCATTATGGTTTTATAAGTTCACAATCACCATGTTTAAAATTTAAATATAAGACATGTACTACTATTGTTTTTATTTTCCCACTTTTTTTAATTACTTCTTTTCATGTGAATTATTATTACTTTTGTGCATAATTTTGCATGTATTTATAATTAATTTAAAACCCTTCTTCACTGGGCATTGTGGGTTGTAGTCCCCGTTCTCTTTTCCTTCTTGAAATTCCACTGCTCACTGCTTTGATCTTGCATTCTTGACGATGGCGTTCTCTCATGCGCGACGCGCCTTGGCTTCTTCACTCCTCCGAGCTATTTCTTCTTCTTCTTCCTCGTCATCGTTTTCTACCATGGCTTCTTCTCGCTCTCGCATCGCATTTGCTGTACTCCCCAAACAAATCCCGCTGCTTCCACGTTCCCTGAAATTCCCAATTCGTTTCCAGACTTCGGTGTCGGAATCGGAAGAATCGCCCGCTGACGACAAGTCTGAGGACTCTGAGGAACCTAAGGATTCTAAGGACTCTAGCAAGAAGAGTGCGCCGCCCAAGGATACCATTCTTCTCGCGGGCTGCGACTTGAAGCACTGGCTTATTATCATGGATTTTCCCCAATCCCCGAAACCCTCTGAAGAGGAAATGGTAAACACCTATGTTAAGACCCTCGCCGAAGTTGTTGGAAGGTGCCATGCGTTGTTCATTCGATTAATATGGCTTTTATTTTTCTTCCTTGTTTTTTCCTGAAGATAATTGTTTGGTTGTAGTGAGGAGGAAGCCAAAAAGAAAATATACTCTGTTGCTACTGTTACGTATACAGGTTTTGGTGCTGAGATTTCCGAAGAGCTTTCAACGAAAGTTAAAGGTACGGCTCACTTTGATGCTTAATTTTGTCTGAAGTTTTTGGTTACCTTGCGAAATTATCCTATTTGAGTTGTTGTGGTGCGTTTATGTTTGCCTTGTGTAAGGCTTATTTGCTCATTTGATGAGTTTTGATGGTGTTACCGTATAGTTAATTGTTCGCAGACTCATCATTGGAGGAATTATTAGCTTGATGTTAGGGCCTCAGTTATTAGAAATTTTAATGACTTTTGAGCTCCCAAAGAGGATTGATAGCATTACAGTAGGCGTTTCATGCTACGTGTGCTCATTTTTGTGAAAGTTTTCTGTCTTAACAGGGTTACCTGGTGTTCTTTGGGTATTGCCGGATTCATATCTTGATATTCGCAACAAAGATTATGGTGGTATGTGGTCGACTCTAGTCATAGTTTATTTTCTTATCATTTTTTCTTTTGTGAACTTAGGTTGTCATGATACATGAACAAGTTTGTGTGGATTTCAGGTGATTTATTTGTTGATGGGAAAGTAATCCCTAGGCCACAGTTCAGGTATAAAAAGTCAGAAAACAAACAACCAAACGAAGTTGAGAATGACAGGAACAGAGGAAGACCTCGGGATAGATCACGGAAGGAAGGGAGTGTACCTACTTTAAGGCACGGCAACAGAGACCGGGGTCGGAGACCATGAATAGCTATGACTCAGCTTCAAGTAGGGGAGAGATGGAATAGAATTTGAAGCTGGAGGCCATCTATTTATTAAAACCAATTTTCTGTTGGAACAAATTAAGGTCGGAGACCATGAATAGCTTTGACTCAGCTTCAAGTAGTGGAGAGATGGAATAGAATTTGAAGTTGGAGACCATCTATTTATTAAAACCAATGTTGCTGTTGGACCAAATTAAGGACCTTTGATCTTATTTTTCACATGATCTTCATTGGTGAATGGACTAGACCTGCACTTGAACTGCATTTAATTAGGACATTAACTACCATTATTACTAACCATGCGTAGATGTTGAATCGCGTACGAAAAATGATTTTGTTATTTACCATCTTTGGCATGCGATTTAGACCACTGGCTGTTAGATAGGCTTGAAACAACTATGTGCATTTTAGATATTTGTTTTTGCATCTAAATTTGATCCTACTTTCTCATATGAACTTTTGTTGCGACATGCTGTGTCGTCTGTTAAAGATGTTGCGACCTTGAATATCTTGCGCGCCCATCCTTGCAGATTTCCTATACTTCTGGTTTTGAAGCTGCTACTCTCAATCCGTTGTTGAACTACATATCTTGATTATTGTTCCAATCCTTCTAACTTCCATCATATCAGTGCATGAGCTTGATGAATTTTGATGCATAATGCATAGCTCAACCTCTGATTTTTAGCCACAAGCATAGATGTGCATGAAACCTGATAATCCGCTTAACTAGGTCTGACCCATGCAAACATAGCCTAACCTCTGGTTTGAAAAATGCAAACATGAAGACAAGCTAAAAATGATCCGGCCAGACTGGCCTCCTTGTTAGCCCTGAGGACCAAGTAGTTCAATTTGGTTTGATGTTATACCACATCGTGATTTTAACACATGCAGCATCAGGACTTAGCCATCTATCCCTGATTCCTCTCCCAGAGAACCCTAATTTGATTTTAGCTGAAGCAGGAGGAAGGGTCATAGACGCGCTATATTAGTATCAGCTACCCCACAAGAGTGATTAAAGCTCAAGGTTAGATAGAACATGTACCTCGCCTGGACATTAGTTAGCTCGAGATTTTTTGTGCATGGCTTAATCGGTCTCAAATTCTTTCACACTTGTCTTTCCCTCCAGCACCTAGAGACAGACATGTGGGTCTGGAGGGTCCTGCTTCTTTTCACCGTCTAATGCTCCTCCACATGTATAAAATGGTGTGGTTAATGAAGTCTGAATTTATCTAACCATAGTTTACAGCATTGAATCTTGATCCTTGCGCATCTTATTCCTCCTTCATTGCGCAGCCTTTCAATTGGATTGAAAGGCAGCGATGAAACTTCGAATGTAGGAATTGAAAAGGAAAACATCAATGTTCCTTCTCCAGCCATCTAACAAGTTGCCGTTAGGTTGGGTACATGAGAAAATAGTCTCAATAGTGGCAGCGATTTGTTGGCTTACACAATGAGTAACGGCCACCTGGGACTTGGGAGGGCACCAAACAAAAGGGAAAGGAGAATGAAGAAGAAAGGTTATATTTAAATTAGTGAAACTACATCGTTTCATGGAAGTGGAAGCACAAGGAATCAAATGGGTAGTGGAGAATAAGATCATTACCCCAAAAAAAAAAAAAAAAAAACGGGATAGTGGAGAGAGTAGGAAGGGGAATTGGGGGATTGGATTGACTTGGATTTTCTCCCATCTTCCCCCCTCCACTTCTTTGCTTCCTATTGTAACCATTTACTTCCTATTTTAATAGATCAAAATTTGAATAGTTTAAATTTAACATTTAATAATTTTTAAAAATTAGAAGAATCAATTCAAACTCCCAAAATTTGGTCCGAATTTTTTAGAACTATAATACAAAATATTCAAAAATTATTTTACAAAATATTAAGTTTGAACCGCTCAAATTCTAAACCAATAAATGAGATGAGAAGTTGTGAGAGAGTGAAAGGAAAAAAAGGTGGAGAGAATCCAAGCCTAAATTGGACAGGATAATTTGCTTATTTATTCATTCTTCGAGCATTCAACATCAATCAATGACCTTAATTTGAAAAGATGTGAATGGCCTTTTTATAAGATATTAGGATACTTACTCCCTACCTGATTCAAGATGGATTGGATTAGATGTTGATGGTGTTGTTGACTCTAATGATTCTACCTCTTGCAATGTTATCATTTGGGACTCTTGAGGAATTTGAAAAAGAGATTTACAAAATATCTCAATTAGCATTCAAGTATTTTGACTGATGTTTTAAAAATTCTTGAAAAGCTCAAATTTTATTGAGATGGAAAATATATTTATATCAATATTCACAGCAGCTCCTTAAAAATTATACATCTCATACAGAACAAATATAATCAACATACATTGTTTGAAAGTTTCAACAGATTGAAACTCACCCTCTCATTAATATTATCAACATAGTTAGAAGTTTGCTTTCAAGAGATTGATAAGTTTTTATTAATCACAATTTTAAATAAGTAAATTAATATATTGATTGGCTTGCTCATCAAACGGTTCATAACGATTCCAATACTAGAATTTTCAGTGTTCTTCCCTCTAGGTGTAAAAATTTATGATTGAATTTCCCATGATCAATTTATCATTGCACGCTTTTAATCGTGGTATGCCTATTCAAAAAAATAATTTATTTCTTTGTTTGACTTGCGAGTGGCTCAATCCCTTTTTTTTTTAAAAAAAAAAAATACTATAAGAAGGCTAAAGACAAGAACAACCCAACAACAAAGTTTAAGATCTTAATCGAGGTCATTCCGGTAATGACAGTACACTCAGGAGGCCCGTTTAGTTTGTCTAAAATATTTAACGTTGTTATTAGAAGTCTAAAATTTTTAACGTTGTTATTAGACATGGATCACGAGGTAATGAACATGATGTTAAGGAAAGTAAATAATGAAAGAATGTCTCCATTCATTCAAAAATACAATATATTTTTTTCTTCTAAAATAACATATTGAAAAATATGAAGTATTTTTTTAAAAGTGCAATTAATGAGATTTTTTAAAATATCTTTAATTAAAAGGTGTAATTAATAAAATTTTTAAATTGAAACATCATATTAAATAAAATAACTATAAAAATGTGTAATTATAAAAGCAATTAACTAAATAATTAGCCGTAGCACCACTGCTCAATAAAAAACTAATTGATTAGAATGCAATTCCATTAACATTATTTTATAGTATTTTATAAAATTGTTGCCACACTTCATTTTCACCATCCATTCCCAGTGAATTTTAAAAAATAATAAATAAATAAAATAATATGATATTAATACTTTTTTATTAAAAAATATAACATATTCTTAATTTAATTTTACTTCAAAAAAGTACTTCCTCCATTTTTATTTGTAAAAAAAATTATATCATACAATTTTAAAAAAATTAATTAATTATATTAATTGTGTTAAAAAATAAAAGAATTAAACTATAATACTTTTTATTAATTATGTTAATTAAGTCTTTATTAATTATCTCTTATCATTATAAATAATAAAATTATAAAGTATAATTTAAAAAGTTTACAATAAATACTTATTAAAAAATATAATTTTACTCATATAAAAAAATTAAAAGTAATAGGTTCATTTATGAATGAAAACAAAGGAGTATTACTTGTTCTCAAATTAATATCATCTTTTTATATTTACTCATATTTAATATAATATTTTATTTTAAAATAAATATAAAATAATTTATTTATTAAGAATATTTAAATTATTATTAAAATATTAAAAATTTTTAAATAACTAATCTCTTAATCAAAGAGTACATCATTTGTATACATGTGAGTTTTTGGGCAGATAAAAGGGATTAACCGTAGGCAGGACGTAAACCACCGTGATTTGATCCCCAGATAATTTCATCGATAAGTTTCTCTACAATCCATTCCCATCTGTGTTGTTTTTCTCTCCCCGTTAGAAGTAAGTCTCGCGAATCACTTCCTGTTTGGATCGTTCATCGCTGCAGATCCTTTGTTTTTCCATTTCTGATCTGTTTTTTTTCATCTTCCACTTACAATCCAGGGATGAATTCAAATTATGGCAAACCCAATCAAACGAGTGCTTCGTCTGCCTCACTGAAGAACTTCAATTTCGATTTTGATATCGGGATCGGTTCGAATCGGCCCAGATCTCTGAACGATCAGAAAAACCCGAAATCGTCGTCCCATTCATATTCTTCCTCCTCTTCTTCATATTCGTCTGCGCAGCCAAGACCCTCGTGGCAACCCAACAAGCCATCATGGACTCACCAGCCAGCACCGAATCTGGCGAATCAGTCCGGATTGCCGGGCGGACCAACTTCAATGGCGGGGGATATCTTTGGCAAGAGTTGGGGATCGACACAACCTTCGGCTTCTAGTTCGACCATTGGAGTTGTTAATAAAAACCCTAATCTCTTTGGAGATTTGGTGAGCTCTGCTTTGGGACAGAATTCTAAGGGTAGCAATAATGCTCCTATAAAGTCGATTCCTGTTTCTAAGGCATCAGGTACTACATCAAATAAGAGCTCCTTCTCGATGGATAATATGGCGGGTGCTTTGCCTAAAACCAGTAACACGACAAAAAATAGTGGAAGCTGGGGATCTTCTGGGTATACTAATACTAGTACGAGCGCTAATAAGAGCCCAAATCTTGGTGGTCCTTCAATGCGAAGTATGAATAGTGGTAGTTCAGCTGGAAGTGGAACGAATGTTAATAGAGATCCATTTAGCTCTTTGGCTGGATTTGGATCAAAACCATCTGGTAGCCTTAATTCAGCTGGAAAGGCCGCTAAAAATAATAACTTGGAGGATGATGGTTTTGGAGATTTCCAGAATGCTTCCAAACCAGGCTCTGCAACATTCCCATCAAGTAGTTCTATAGCAGATGATATCAGTTTTACAGGATCTACTAATTTGAATCAGAAACCTATGCAGACATCTGCTGGTGGTGACCCTATAGACATGTTCTTCTCATCTTCCTCGGCTGCAGCCGGAATTGCTGCTGTGCCTTCAGAAGGATTTGGAGGAAAATCATCTTCTGATATTGATGATTGGGGTTTGGATTCTGAATTTGGTGGAGGAGCACATGATGTGGGTGGTACAACTACTGAGCTGGAAGGGCTTCCACCTCCTCCTGCTGGTCTAACTGGTTTGACAGCAAAAGGTAAAGGGATGGACAATTACAAGCAAGGTCAATTCGCAGACGCTATTAAGTGGTTGTCTTGGGCTGTCATACTTCTTGAGAAAACAGAGGATAATGCTGGTATGACAGAGGTACTGTCATGCAGAGCCTCATGTTACAAAGAAGTTGGAGAGTATAAAAAAGCAGTGGCCGATTGTACAAAGGTATACTTTGATATCTTATCGATTTGAAAGTTGAAACAGTTTTTTTTTTTTTAAATTCAAACCAAAGGTAATGAGTTTATTCAGTATATTTAGATGTTGAACATAGTAGTCATAATTGTTAAGATTGCATTAATTGTTGGACAAATTAAACTAGATGGCTCTATCTTGGGGTATGCTACTAGTGTATTAAGCTATTAGTTAATAGTTAATTATCTTGATAATAATGACTTGAAGGGAAAGAAAGAAAACAAAAACAATGGGTGGCAATATACTAAAGTATCATACTTTAATTGAATGTACTTGTAAAACATTTTTGTAAAAGCTCTTGGTAGCATTTGTATTCTTGGTAGCATTTGTATTTAGTTCTTGAATTTAATAGGGATGGCTAATGCATAAATTCTTCTATATTGTTGCTGTCTATTTGAGATGGACTGAATCATGTCATGATCGTTATCATATTTATTTGGAGGGTGAGTTGTTTGGTTTGCATTATGTTGTACAGGTGCTAGAATCCGATGACACAAATGTATCTATATTGGTGCAACGTGCTCTCTTGTATGAGAGCATGGAAAAGTACAAGCTTGGTGCGGAAGACCTGAGGAATGTTCTTAAAATTGATCCTGGTAATAGGGTTGCAAGAAGTACCATTCATCGGCTGACAAAGCTGGCTGACTAGATTTTTTTTTTTTTACGCTGCTCTATTTTTTTTTAATTTACTATATGTATGGTCACATCCTTTCACCCCGTAGCCATGATTTTTTGGGGTGATAGTAAAGTTTATTTTTCGATGAATGGATTATTTTTGTTGTTGTCACCCGTGATATTATTTTTATGTGTGGAATGTCATTTGGCTTGAATTTTATACTCACTGAATTTGAGCTTTTCGGTATATGTAACGACATATTCTTTTCCTCTCCATGCTCTTTGATCTGTTTTCTTCTCAGTTCTTGCATACATTTCTGTATGTTTAAGTCAATCTTTGGCATGTATTTCTTTTAATAATGTGTGATACCATGGTTGCAGTCTGCTAGGGCCACAACATATTAAATTTCCCCCATTTTTATCTGCCTACATATTAAGGGTTTGATTATGTTTTCTGTGGCATATATCTCTGAATGTTTATTTCATGTGCAAGGTTTTTTTCAAGACGGGGTGGAATAGGATTTAATTGCAATTAGAATGTCCAGCGTGTTCCACAATTGTTTGACCTAGGTATTTTATACTATTTATTACATTTCTATGAGAATTTTTTATTTGCTTTTGATTAGTAGTTTCGACGGTTGCAGACTTGCAGTATATCGAACATTTATTTATTATATTGATGAACTTTTTGAAAAGTTCATAACTGATTCTGTCTTACTTTTTTTAATCTTTGGAAAGTCTAACAATTTTTGAACAATTATGGTATTTTCTAATGTTAAAGTTAAAAATAACATTTTTATTTAATTTGATTTTATAATTTTTAAGGTTAAGTTTGTAAAATATACAATAAATATTAGGCAAGTAAAACTTATTTGGGTTTTGCTCTGTAAATTATTCACTAGTTGTGAACAAAGTGTAAGGTTTAATTTCATGACAAATTAAGGCTTTTCAGGAACGAATTAAGAAAAAATTTAAGGGTTGCTTGAAATTGTTTTTATTTTATTGTTCTAAAAATTGATGTTTTGTAAAATATGTTCTGAGAATAAAAAAATAATGAAAATAGATGTTTTTTTATTCTCTTTTATGTTTCAGAACAATAATTTCAAAACACTTGAAAGTTTTTTTTATTTTTTTATTTTTTAAAATAATATTTAATTTTTTAGTTCTCTAAAATATTGAAAACATATTTTCAAACAAGTTTTTTTTTTATTCTAAAAAATAAAAAATTATTTTCAAAATAGAATGTCAAATAGGCCCTTAATCTTCCCTCCAAACAAAAAAATAACTTCCCCGATTACAACATAACATCCCCTATTTATGGTACAGGTGAAAACCAAATCGAATAACTGCCCTTTTAACCTCATTAACTTCAATACTAATTCTGTAATTATCCCAAACCAGTAAGTCTTATTATGCTCTTCTTTGAAAATGATCATTGTGACCTTGTCCACAAATATCAGTATTCAGTACGAGGGCAAAATTCTGAAAGCAATTTAACTGTAGGCCCTTTTTCCAGCCCATTAATATTCTGGGCCTCCTTTAGAGCCTAATGGTCTTTCAATGTGATGCCTAACAGCTTTCCACTGCTCCAAAACATGATGTGGATTTGCATAAATCTCATGCAACATTTAACCCATTCTTTTGTTTTTTTTTTTTTAATTTTTGCCAACGACCCACGAAGCACATAATATTATGAGCTTCTTAAAAGCATTTCTGACACCGTGACACGTGTAAATAATGAGAGACAGCTGTGACCAGGAAATGGTTCACGGTCTTCCGAGAAGGGCTAGGATTGACCACTAGCCGATGAGCCGGGGGAGACCAGTATCTTCAGATAAAGCCGTTTTTTACTTTTTCTCTTTTTTTGGGTACGCAAAACCGTTTTTTCTTTTATTTGACATATGTATGTGTATGTGTATAAAGTTGGCTTAGTCAAAACAGAAGCTTGACCCTTTCTTCATCTTTTTTAGATGAGACTTACAAGAATTATGGATTAGGAGTAATTTGGAAATCATGAGAATTATAAGCGGTTAAATATGAATGTGTGTAGCTAAACAGAAGTTATCTATGAAAAATGGTGAATTTTATAAATTAATGATTGATATTGCGGCAACTATGTATGACATTTTTACACTTTCAAAATCATGACACTTAGCAAAAGATAATCTCATGTTTTTGAAAAGAATGTGAAAGATAGAGTTTGTAATAGGAATCAACCTGCCAACTCCCAAAAAAAAATACAAGTTGGTTTGAAAAAAATATATTTATTTTTATGCAAGGCGGTTTTGGCTCACCTTATATAGTTTGAATATATAGTGGGTCAATTCTTGAGTTGGCCCGCTTTTTTATTTTTAAAAGATAAAAATCACAACATCTTTCTCTCAATTATCAAACCCTCATCATTATTCAAATTATTAGATTGGAATAATTTAAATTACGTGCTTTTTACTTATTGTCATTATTACTTGTCACATTTAATTAGCTGAGATAATTGTAAACTCATGACCAGTCAAGTGCATTAGTGCAGTATGCACCTAACCAAATATTTTTTCACAATTTAATCTGAGTAAAATATTTTCAAGTAGACACAAACAGTATAATCATCTATTTTTTGTAAAGATTATGTGGATTCAGCTTCTATCATTGTGTTGCCCTTTAAAGTAGTGCCGTCCCTAGTGGTACATGAATCATTTTTAAAGTCATTTAAAATGATCTATATATCATTATCAACATTCAAATCCTCTTCAGTAGCTTTTGAATTATGAGTTACTAGGTTGTCAAGTCGTAGACAAATTTTAACTTTATTTTTTCTTGCATTATCTTTATTATTACATTTTACTTTAATAAATTCAAAATTTCTTAGCCAGCAAAAAAAAAAAAAAAAAGGCCAGCCCACTAACCTTTATTCAAATTATTGTCAAATTTGATTTTACTTTTTAGACTTTTACATGTTAATTATATTTTCATGTTTAATTGTGTGATGATGATAATTAATCAAAGATAAAGATCATAACATTTTGATGAATTTTTAATTTTTAAAATTAAAAAATATATATAAAAATATTTTTCTATTGATGGATTAGCCCGTTAATCCACCAACTCGCTGTGGATTGATAGAAATATAACCTTTAGTGGATGAATATCGCCATGAGTGGTTGACCCTTGGGTAGATCAAACTTCTGAGCTTTATTATCAGGTTTCTTTACTTAAAAACAATCCAATTTATCATATTCTTATGATAAATGTGAGGGGTAATTGTTTGATTATAAAATGGACCATGTTGAGCTTATGACTAAAGAGCAAGCCCGATACAAGAACTATCATTATTAATTATTAAAAAAAAATGTGAGCAAGGATTAGATCATATTTGAATATTGTTGAGTTTGATTGAAAATAATTTTGTCAGATATTTTTTTTTGGCATTCACATAGACTTGAACTTTATACATAATCCTTTCTACCAGGACTAACGTCCGTCGATGAATTAGTGTTTCTTTAGTATAACTAAAAATAACTCATAACCTAAAAATATGGATTAATATTCTATTAAAAATATAATACTAGTGCAACTAATTAACCCACTAAGGTAAGCTATTTTGATTGTTTTTTGTTTTATGAAGGCCTCAAAGAACATGCAACAGACTAGCTAGTTATTTGTTGCCCATGACTGAATCTTTCAAGAGAATACCTATACATCAGGAAAATATTGATTGTTGAATGACGAGCTAATTGAGTCCTTTATATCTTTTATGTTCCTCTAGTTTGGTTATTTTCAATTTGCTATTTTTTTGATGACGGGTACTGGACATGCGGATGATTTATAAATGAATTATTTTCTTATTAAAACTAATAAAAAAGGACAATAATCATCACAGTTTTTTACTCTTTTCTTTGAACCTGGATATAATATTTTTGTTGCTTTTACCTGTCTACCTCATTTATGCAATAGATTCATTCATGAGATCAACTAATGGCCGGCATTGGCCAAAAGGAAGAGAGGAATCTGCTAATAGCAAACTTCTAGCATATTAAAAATTATCCACATGTACTCTTCATCATTTTTAACTAACGTTGGGTTGTGTTAAAAATGATTCAATTGGTGAAAAATTTTAACTAGCATAAATAAAAAGGTTTAGGATTCAAATTTATCTAAAAAAAATTTAGGATTAAAAAGCAAATTTGTTTTGAAAGTTTTTCATCGAATGCAACTAGTCATTTTTTAACTATAAAAGTTAAATTTTATAATTGTAGGTTGTAGGTGGCTAAATTTGGTTAAATTTAGCTAGGAAGTACTAATGTTAAATTGAAAAATTAACATGCATTTTTTTGCATCGTAGATTTTAATAGTTGGAACCTCTTTGAAGTTAACAAAGCATTAGGAGTATAAGTGGACCATAGGTAACTCTTTTTATATAAAAGGGTTAAAATAACTAGATATTTTATGTTATTTATTAGCTAATAGAGTTGTTTATAAGTGGATGACATGTGCATATTAAATAATTTATATTTATATGTACATGTATATGTTTTAAGAAATTTGGGAGTTTTTGAAAAAAAAAAGTTGCATGATATATTATGAATTATGCAGGAGTTATAAACATTTATTATATATGATTTTTTAAATAGAAGCATATAATGACATGTTTTTAACAAAATATGTGGTGAAATGATAGTAGTCAATAAATATAGGGTGATTGGTACCCATCTAAATATGTCATGAAATTATATTATTACAGGGTGACTTTGTAAGCATGATATAGTGGCAATATCATAATGCATTAGTAGTGAAAATTATAATATAGGCGGAAGTTCACCTTAGGAGGAGAAATGTAGTGATACATCCATATGGTCATAACTGCTCTACAGACATATGGATAGTTATATTATGCATCCTGCATTCCTGAAGAGGTTCTGGCATCAGAGGATATGTGGTGTCCCCTAAAGAGGTTTCGGAAGATTCATGTATATGACATCCTAATTATGGTATTAGGGAAATCCATTAGTCCGAAAGTGAGGTAGAGCCTTTGGCCAAGCAACTCCTCTATTGAAGGTAGGCAAATTAGTTGAGATGGGTTGATCTAGTGGTAAAACCTATAGATTCAATCAGAAGTAGCAAAGGTTCGAGTGGAAAATCATGATTATGCATTCTATAGTAGTGATATAAAATGTTGCATATATATGTGGTTAGATGCCTATTTTATTACTTGTTTATAGCTTCACATGTTGATTGATAATATAGAATATTTGGTTATTAAAATTTTTATCTTACCTCTTGGTTATAATTTTACAAGTTTTGAGGTAGATAGGAAATAAGGGAAAGAGTTAGGTAGAGAGTAGTTGGACTACTAGATGTAATGCCCAAGTCTTTTAATTGTGTAATAAATTTAAATGTTTATATATGTGTGTGTTGTTGCCAACTAAGACTATATATTAACTTTGGAGTTGTACTTGTAAGAATATGTGTGTTGTATTTCAACCCAAAATGGTATGATATGGTGATTTATGTGATGATGGGTTGAAATATTAGTATAAGTGCAAGTACATTATAAATATGTTGTGATGTGTGTAATTTATGCTTGTAAAATCTGAATTCACAATATTTTGGTCTAAGGAAATATTTAGTGAAAGATTAGATATTAGGCTAAAATAATATCACAAGTGTATGTGATAATAGATTACTGTGATGTGTCGTGGTGTTTTGGCCAAGTAGTGATCATAAGTAAATATTAGCCCTATTATACAATATCGGAGTCTTAAATGGCTAAATCTTATGTTTAATATGGTATTGTATGATTATCTATTTAATTAAGTGTATATTGATCCATTGGATTTGGTTTAGGCCTCGAGTTGGGCTAATGGTATAAATAGTGAGATTGAATCATTTGGATGCACTAAATTTGCTTTAAAAGATGACTTTTGGCATCTAGGTGTCTAAAATTTTCATATAATATTAGATCATAATAAAATTTATTCCATTAGCTAGATTACCAAATAAGCTTCAATTGCATATTGGATGCAAAAATCGCACACGTCTGAAGTTCACCTGAGAAGCTGTCATAAAATAGCATGTGCACCCTAGCATTTTTGTGTAGGTTGTAATGCATGGCATAAGGGCCGGATTGCCTACTCATTAAGATATGATGCGGTAGATGTGCTAGAATGTATCAAAAAGACATTTTTAACCCTTTTTTTCTTGTGGTTTGTTCCCATTTGTGTTTCATGCTTCATAAACTTTTAATTATCAATGAGTTTCAGTTCAAACTATATATTTGAAGGATTTTAGAATCCCAAATGTTTTCAATTTTATCTCAAATATTTAATTAATTTAACCTTTTTGTGATTTCAATAAGTTTATGAGGACTTAATAACTCCTAATTACCATTATGTAGTGATTTATTATAGTGATTTGCAATAATGTCAAAGTAGACATGACATGCCAAAAGCTAAAACTTACACCTAAACCACACTTAATGAATCTAAAACTACTTATGCAATACACCATAATCACAACATACAACACATATTTCATTATCAAATCTTGACTCCTTGATACCAAAAACATAAGTAGAAGATATATCATTACATTAAAATCACAATATTCAAATTTATGTATCGTTTACATATATCTATATATTTGTACTAGTATTTTGGCTTTATAATATATATATATATATATATATATATATTATACATATGAAGCAACATGGGGCCTAAAATACACTAACTCATCATTCAAATAACTTAGTGCAAATATAACAAAAGAATGCAACCCTAGTTGGCAATAATTTTTATAATTATACATAAATCAAAATAAGACAGGAGGCTTTACAGTAGGAATTCTAGATCTAAGCCTCCATAATTTTTTTTTCTGCACCCAAGCTAGAGCCTATAAAATATTAAAATAGAGAGATGAGTACAAATACTTAATAATGAACGTACATCTATCCTATGCAGCTGCATATCAATTGAAATTTAAAGAAATATAAGGAATACAATTGCAAAGCCACATAAACACATTTATCTCATATTACATATGTGCAAAATCATCACACATCTCACAATCACATCATAATCCTCATTTTCATAATACTAACAACCATATGGCAATGACAATTCATTAATCACAACTTGTCATGAACTTAATAACCATGTGACATGTCGAATAATTTGCATGATTGATTCCTCCTTATATCTTCTGATTGAAACTGTGAGCTATAATTTAAATAAGGCTTTGTTCGCATGAATGAACTACGCAAACTCACCAATTGTGAGGAGTACCTGAACAAAGATCATCACACTCACTCTCGAACTATAGCTTCCTCCATTCTCGAATTCCTAAGATGTCATAAACCCTAAGCTAGTTTTCTTGACAAACAGGTGAAAATAGCTAAATTTAAGTTCCTCAACAAACTATGGGGTAGTCTCTAAACAAATAGTGGGATAGGGCTATCCATTAATTCCAACAATCGTTAGCCACTACCATATGGATTTTATATACTCCTCTCTCTAAGCAAACTCTCGCCAAGAGCGATTGTGCTATGAACTATGCTCACTCATTTCGCATATTCACATATATAAAAACAAGCTCGTTGAATTCACATAATAAGCTATTACATGTGAGCATCAAAATTATCTTTACTTATCACACATAACTTATATTCAATATCATATACTCATATCACATTTGCATATTTTCCACTTTACTCTTATATTACATTCAAAGCTAATACATCAACACAATTATCTTATCGATTTGTCAACTTCTTTTTTCAAAACTATTTGTAATGTTTCAATTTTGACATTACATTTATAACCAAATGGGTTAATCAATCTAACATGTTTTGCACATATTGACAATAATGTAATTCAATCATTCATGTTAAATCTTTCTCTTTTTCAAAAGCGTAAATTAATTAACAAACAATTATATAGAGTAGATTTTTCTGGTTACCTTAAACTTTTGATTGGTTAAAAGTTTACCCCCTCAAATCAATTCTTTTAAAGCTTATTCTCAAGCCAAATATGTATATGGATGATTAATCTACAATTAATTATGTTCAAACTCATCATTACCATCATTCGCTCACTCTAAACTCTTTATTTCAACACTTAAAATATCCCAAAGCTATCATTTACAGCATTTAAGTTTATCCATTAGATTTATTAACCTTCATTCATTCATTAAATTCTTAGCTCATCATTAATGGCATTCCAAACCTTTTACTTGCTAGTAATTTTAAGAACCCTCATTTATTATCTATTTTTATATATTAATGTCTAATGACCATCATTAATGTGTAAAACTTTCAATCATTGGTTTAAATAACTCTCATTAACTTTATTTAAGTTAATAGGTTCGAACTATTATAACCTTTATGGACTGAAAATCACCCCTAATCAACAAACCCTAACCTCAAAACTTTTGAAAAATGAGAGAGGAAGGAAAAATGGAGTTTAAGAAACTTACCTCTTATGTATGCCAGTATCAAAGTTTTCTAAAATTCTCTAATAAGCAAACCTTAGTAGAGCTCTCAAGCTTTCTTCATCCCTCTCGTCCAATATTTTTATTTTCTCTCTCTTTTTTGCATCTAAGCAAGACCTTATCATTGTCAGAATTTGGCCTGCATAGTAGTGTATGTCACATGCTCCGTGGCATGTAGCACAGACAAAGTTCCTTCATGTTTTCTTACCTAATTGCTTGTATAGTGTAAATTTTGATAGCAAGTTATTAAACTCCTTACTTAAACCCTGTTAATATTTACAAATTGAGATAATCAAACCACGAAGGTTACTAAGGTATACAATTTTAAAAAATGAAGATCCTAAGTTTTCATAATTTAAAATACTCCTATAGACTTTTATCATTCACAAATCAAAGTTTAAGAGAAATGCGAAAGCATGGAATCCAAAATAAATTGATACATTTGTAAAAAAAAAAAGTGAGGAAACATCAACTTTCAATTAAAACTGCATTGCAATACGGCATACTGACAATGTGTCACGGCTTGTCGCTTCTATGCCGTGCATCATAGCACATTACACGAGTTTAACAACATATGGGATGAACTTTTGAGGCGTCTCATTTCTTTGTCCAACAATCAATTGAGGTAATATAGATGTCTATAAAGAGTTTTTTTCTAACTCTAGCTAATGGCACTGATGTAACCCTCCTCCATATCCACTAGATATAAGAGAAGATTAACTAAATCACCATACTAAAACATCACACAGTAAACAAATACTTTGTTTGAAAAGCTTGGACCCAAGACTCATTTGTAAAATCATTAAAATCATAATACATTCAAGCAATGCGCAGTAAAAATAACCCATATGCATTCATGACTATCAAGGTATGCATCAAAAACTATAAAATCAGGTTAGAATATAGGCTATATGCTGTGGCATGTGACACACAATCATACACCTAGACTTTTTCTATGTCATGCACTGCGAATCTACGGCGCACAAGTTCGAATTTACTACTGTCATTTGACAGCATAAATGATAAATTTTTGATGTGCGCCATTTTCACATACGAAGTTCGATTGGAGTGATTTAAGCATCCATACGAAACTTATCTTATAAGCTAGCTAATGAGATATATTTGGACACAATCCAATAGTCCGATCTAAATTTAGACACCCGAATACAAAAAGTCACTTTTTTTGAAAATTTCACGCACCTAAACGCTTAAATCGATCCCTTAGTCTCATTAAACCATTCTAAGTATTAAACCAAGTCCAAAAGGACCTAACGCACCTGATTAATCACATGTATACATATATACCATAATTTGACCACTTTATGGCCCATTTCTATATTTCTATAACTATTCACCACTTGTCTCAAGTTTTTAGCCATTTTCACTACAATTTCACCACTTTCACATATTCACCACACATATACTATTACAATCTTAGCCCAGTTAATCGTTTCATCACATATATACACATATGGGCTAAACTTTCATAAAATCACTACAATTCTTTATAAATCACTACTCAATCATTCAAATCATGCATGTAACCATATGACAACTTATATATATATATATATATATAACAATCACATCCAATTAGTTTATTACACAAACTCAGAGGTTTCACATGGCTTTAGCAACTTTAAGGCAGTCCTAACTGTTTTTTCTTGCCCTGTCACTGCTCTATCCTGTAAACATGTAACCACAGGGGGTGAGATAAAAATTTCAGTAATGAAATAACTTACTACTGACAACTATCACATGCAATTATATGAAAGTATAGCATAATATACACTTAATTATAAAATATAACACATGTTTTATTTTCATTTCTTCATTATAAATCATTCCACCACTTTTTTCACTATTTTACTACTTTTATCACTTTTCTACATATACAGCGTGATGATTACCGATCACAACTCTAAATTACACCGACTTGAAACCATAGGCTTACCTTAGACTAATAAGTACTTTCATTAGCCTTGAACTCACCTTTAATAGTAAAATCACTCGGCCAAAGGTATTCCATCTTACTTTCAGACTATGGATTTTTTAATACACATAATGGGGTGTCGTTGACTCTAATACCATATCACAGAGACACTAAGGAGATAATCTTTGACACCGCACCTCAAAAAGAACTATGGAGATACAATTCTTTAACATTGCATCCCGTCGGGCACTAAGAAGAATACGCCATATACTCTTATCATTATACTCCATATAGGTGAACTCCTACTCCTATGGTCATACTTTTCAAACCAAATATAGGTTCCTAATCACCATTTTACTTATATATACACATATTTCTATATCAAATTACACAATTTCATTGCTTGTTTAACCAAAATTTTTTTTTTATGTAATAAACACTCAATGCTATAAAGCATGCTTAACTTAAAACAATTTCATTCACTAGATAGCATACTCACACACAGTTACAATAAATAGTTAAATAAAAAAAGTTATTTAGTTACCTCAACCTTTTTGTCAGTAAAAAAGTTATCTGTAGATTTCAACTACCACTATAGCTCATCACAAGCTTCCTTTCTCAACTTACATGTGCAATATGCCAATCTACACATAATTAAAATAATTTAACCAATTGGTCTAATTGATCAAAAACACTTAACTATTACTTATGGCTACATTTATCCTTTCAGTCTTTTCCATTCATTCATTCTAGGTCCATTACTACTCAATTACCATTTTACATCACCTTAACTGGTCTTATCTCACTCAAACATGATTTTTACCCCATTTCCTTCTTGATTTAAGGTCAATTTGAGCCTACAGGTTTAAAGCTCTATCGTTCAGCTCTAAACTAGTCACAAAGCTCTAATTTAAATCTCAAATACCTTTTTATTACTATTGGGCAATAAGTAAAATTCTTAAATTTTTTCAATTCAATTTTCTATAACTCATATTCAGAGAAATTTGGATAGAATGAAAGGTAAGAGTTATACATAGCTTACTTGATAAGTTACTAATCAGAAGTGCCTTCTAATGATCTAAAATGGCTTACCCTAGCATACTCCTACCTCTTATCTTCTCCTTCTCGTGTGTTTCCAATTTCTCTTTCTAAAATTCACCCTAATTTCACAATTTAAGGGGGTCATTTTCTGGTCGATATGCCACAGCGTATGCATTACTAATGTGGCGGGTGGCACAGTGAGAAGAATTTTCATCACGCACACTTGCTTCGACCCATAACCCGATCCTCTAACCTATATTTGCCCATTTAACACCTAAAAGACACAAATAAATAATTAATCATCCAAATCTTTAATTCTTTACAAATTATCACTTTACCCTTAATTAACAACTAACCACTAGATTAGAAAATTAGAATGTTATATCTGATTTCATAACCAAATCATTTTTCTATCAAAAATTGAACACCTATATCAAAACTCACTCCTTTTTCATACAAATACATAACTCAGGTGACCATTGTGCAAAACAAGTGTCAAAAGCCTATACTAATGCTTAGACCATATGTAATAAACTAATACGGACTCGTGAAATGTATCACAGTCAACCAAACACACATAAGTCATACTTTCAATACTCAACCCCTTGATTAACAAAACATCACAGGGGACTTAATTTTTATAAATCCCCATACCATCCTTAACCTCAACCAATTACATAATTTTTAACTTGCACTAGTATTTTGGCCCTATATAGCTTTACAGCCACATCCAAAATAGATTAGGGCATAAAATACATGCAAAACATTTCAACAATAATGCAAGTAGTTAAAATAAATCACATAATGACCTAATTGGCAATTAACAAAACAAAATACACATAATCAAAATATCACAAGGCCTGCTATTAGGATTTGCAAAGAATCCTAAGCCTCCTGTTGTTTTTCTAGATCCTGATCTGATGAACTAGGCCCTGTAATATTGAGATAAGGGGTGAGTACAACTACTCAATAGCTAAAATCAATCTAGCTTATACAATTGTATATCAATTAATTTTAGATGCAAATGATAATAATCTCACAAACATTATATGCATATATTTCAAATACAACCTTGACTACAAAACTAACAAATATGGGGCCGGGCATGAACGTATATTGTCACATATATTCAAAAATGCACATCTTGGAGTCACAATAATAACAACCATGCACCCCAAATGAAAGACACATCAAACCACAACAATAGGAACCATATAGCTAGAAATATAAATGCATGATTGATACTAACTTTATACCCTCTCGATACCATTAACATGAAACCTGTGACTATTCAATGATTACGTTCATATCTCAAACTAACCTAGCCTTTTACTCGTGAGGAGCTGCCAGGCCAGGGCAAATCCATTTACTTGTGACCCATGGTTTTCCCCAATGCTAACAATTATGGGGTGTCGTATCCCTAATCTAGCCTTCTCGTGAATCAGTAGAGATTAGTTAGGTTGAAGTCCCTCAGAGAACAAGTGAGGTAGTCCCTAATCAACTATTAGATAATGGCTATCTCTCAATTTTAATGATTGACACTTATACAAACTTTCAATTCTAATGATAAACCACTAATACCATGTGGATTTGACCCTATTCCTCTTCCCTTGGCGAAACTCCTGCCAATGATTATATTATGCACAAGTATGCTAAAACTAATAACAACCATCACATTATATCATACACATCACAAAACCTTCTCCACTGTGCTCCACATACCAAATATTATGTAATCTTTCTTTTCATAAAGACATGCTCTATCATCATCATTAATCACATATGTATAAGCATGTGCCTCGTTCTCAATAATGTAATGTAATATTACACACATCATTCATCACATGCCAAAATTTGCATCTGTGGGTCTTCAAACACCCAATCAAGTTTCAAATAATTTATTTCAACAAATAATTAATTAACAAACAACTATACAAACTAAATTTTCTCCTAGTTACCTTAAACTTTTGAGAAGATAAAGGTTTACCCCTTAAAATACAACTTCCCAAGCTTTCCAATGCTTGAATGGTGCCAAATTAGTTAATCTATAATCCAATCATGAGGACATTCATTATTATCCTTATTCCAATATTTGTCATGCATAATCAACCTTTCAAACTCATACATAATGCAGTCCTCCCATTTTTTAATGTACCCATTGAGTCTATTAGATTTTCTTAGCTTACACTACCATTAGTAAGCTATTAAACCTCTATTAATAACATTTCAACTCATCTAACCACCATCATAAATGCAATTTTCATCCATTAATGGCCCTCACCAACCAACCATTTATAAAACCATTAATATTAGGTTTAAATATCCTAAATAACTCATATTAACTCTATTTTAGCTAATGAATTCATATCCATAACTCATATAGACTAAAAATCATTATTCTAACTCAAACCCTAACTCCAATCTTAAGAAAATAGAAGAGAAATGGAAGTTGAGGGCATATGAGACTTACCTTTGATGTTAGGAAGCTTTAAAATATTTTCAAACCTCTAATATAGCAAGCCCCAGCAAAGCAAAATATGTGCTCTTCATTCTCTCCTTCCTTCTTCTTTGTTTTTGAGTTCTAACGTAGAGTCATCTATCAGAAAAACTGACCATGTGCCTCGACACATGGCATAAAGAGGCCATCCTTTGTTGCTTGCCCTCTGTGTGCTGCAGTGGACATGCTACACACCGTGGCATGTGGTACAGAGGCCCCCTCTTAAGCTCTCTCACCTTTTGATACCCAAGTGACATGACTTTGCTTCAAACCCATATCAAGGGCTAAAATCACATCCAAACATACTTATTAAATCTCTCTAGCCACATATCATATTAATTCACTTAATTATCCTAATTAAGCTTAGTTAATTAGGGTTAAATTTTATAAGATGTTACACATTACATTTGGCACAGAGTTACTCTTTCTTGTTCTTCTCCCTTTTTGATTTCAAGTGACCCAACCTCGCTTCAGACCTAAACCTAGAGTTAAAATCACAATCCAAAATATTCATTAGTCCTCTTTGACCACACACTATACTAATTTTACTTGAGTACCCTCGATTAATCTGATTAACTAGAAAGTAAATTTTTAGGATGTTATAGCTAACATCTAGAATCTTACCGAACCCAATTATATCAACCTTAGTCTTCAATTTTTGATTATTCCTCACAAGAACTACTACTTTCACATATTGTTTGGGGGAGCATCTTATTAGCAATTTCACTTCTTTGGTTAAAGAGGTACCTCTAGCTCTTTCCTTTTTTTTTTTCTTTTGCAATCCTGCCATACTCACTTCTCTCTTCCTTAAACAAATTCTCCTAGGCTAATGCCTTTGGACATTTGTCTGCCTTTACAATTCCCTTAAACGTATATTTGCCTTTTTGTCTGCCTAAAAATCCTGCACAAACTTGCACAAACCAATTACCTAAGACCTCTCTTTCTCTAGTTCTTTCATGTTCACAATTATGTACTTTGGTAGACACTAACCAAACCTACTACATTTGAAATGGGAGATGGAATGTGACTTAGAAATTCAAAAAGCAATGCAATTATTCAAATAAACTGGGCAAATATACTTACCAAAGGCAGCAACAACTTTCTAAAGCCATGCCTTAATAAAGTCACTTCAATGCCATTTCCACAGTCGCCTGAACACTCCTTCACTTCGTCAACAACAACAGCTACTAATGATGCCCCCTCCTCCATCGTCCACTAGGATTCAATGGATGTGCAATTGATCGCGCGTCCAAGACTGAGATATTTGTTTGATTTTATTTTTTTATTTTTTAATTCTCATAAGGGCAATTGGGCAAAATGGTCATTCTTCAAGTATGATTTAATGCCAGCAAAGGACCTAATTTTGAAATCTGACCCAAGTCCTTTTTAGCAATTTAATTTTTGGTGAGGCTTTTTTTTTTTGGCAATTTTCCCTAAACTTGAAGCAATTTAAATTAAATGTTTATATTCTGAACAATGTACGCTACTTTAGAAAAGGAAGTGGTGAATGCATACACGCTCTTGGATTAAAAGTTCGTAATTACTCTTAAAAGAAAAGTTCTTAAAAGTAATCCTTAGACTTCTTTTTTCCTAATAGGCTAAAAATGGGCAAATCATTCTAATCAGAATCTATAAATTATCTCTTCTCTTAATGCTGCGTGCAATTTACACATATAGAAAAAAACTCGAGCGAAAATAAATTGTGCACATATATAAAAAAAACTTAATTTTAATAATTTTTGAAAAGTTAGTTTTCTCCAACTTGAGGGCATGAATGATATTTCATTTTTTATCTACAACTTTTCTAAATTCTGAAATAGTTTTAAAATGATTTAACTTATTAAAAAAAATTAATGGGATAATACAAATAGAAAACGAACATGTTATTTAAAAAAATTATAAATTTTAGTTCAAAATTTATGCATAAATTAGTATGTTTCAATTAAAAATTTAAAATTAAATTATTTTTAGACATAGAATTATGAGAAGTCTTCAATTTTGCAATTTTAGATTTACGCAAATAGTCACTGACTCATCGTTACGTTTTTTGGTTTTCCCATCCAGACATTGCTATCATTTGATAAATTATTTCTTCAAGGAAACATGATATGATATATCTGAGTGACAATAATTTTTCTCTTGTAAAATTTTTTATAATCTTGTAAAGTTTATTTTTTATATGGACGATTTTCTGAAATTTTAGAATATACCAAAAAAAAAACTGTCTCTTAAGTTATTAAAAACGCACGGAGAATGCGGGTAAAGTGGCAATTGATGTGAATTTGATGGCACAGATTAGCCTTTTTTACAAAAATATATAGAAGAAATATTATACAAAAATTTAAGATATAAAAAATATCTCTTATTTTATATAAAAGTCAATAATAAAAAAACAAAATTAAAAAAAATTAAGACATCATAAAAAGCATTAAAAAAGTATATTAGAGACCATAACCCAATCACCACACTTATATCTACAAATTTAATATCAGGAAGTTTGAATTTTCAAAAATGAATAAAGAATACATATTCATTTTAAATTTTGATATGAACTGATTAATTTCTTTGCACATTTTTTGTATAGCTTTCCTTATACATTTTCAATGACCTTGTATTAAAAAAGAAGAAGAAGAAGAAGAAGAAAAACCCAATGGTGAGACTAGAGCCAATGAATGGGGCAAATCAAGTTTATTTAAATTAGATTTAAAAGCCCTGCACTAATATCTCAAGCTTTTGCACTTATTTTGGTTGGCTGAATATTCAAATTAGGGGTGTAAACGAGCGGGTACGGGCCACTTGTGGCCATACCCGTTACCCGCCCGTTTATGAGTAAACAAGTGGCCACCCGCCTGTACCCGCTTATACCCGTTTTAATGGGTATGAGCGGGTCTGGGCCACCCATTTACTTACAACATCTTTTTTTTTTTAAAAAAAAAGGAAAGAATTAAAACATATGATTTTTATCCCACTATAACTTAACATAAGTACTTAAGTAGTATCATTCTAAAAGTTTAAATCTCTGAATAATACAAGGACAAATATTTTAACAGCAAATACTAAATAAACAAGGATCAATAATTTTAATTTTTAAAGTGAAAACCCATTTAGTCTCATCAATTCTCATTTATCTTCTTTGGAGTCACTTGATACAATAGAAGATTGAGCTATTGACTCTTCCTCTACAAGACAAATTAAGACAATTAGATTAGTAAATAATAATATATTATACATAATATGGAGAATTAAAATGAATATAAATAAAATAATTTATTCATATTATTATTATCATTAATAACACGTAAAGTCTTATCAAAATAGTCAATATAAATCTCTTTTAATGGGGTGCATAATGTTGATGATAGCCAATTCTGGGTGCAAATGATTGCCTTGGCCATTTTTGAAGATAAAGAACTCCTGAAAGTATTTATTACTCGACCCTCAATATTAAAAGCAGATTTCAAAGACACTGTGGAGACAGGCATGGCCAACAAATCACGTGCAATCAAGCCTAAAATTTTATACTTGGAAGAATTCACTTTCCACCATGCCAAAATGTCAAAACTATCATCACAAGCATCAACTAACTTTGCACTTAAGTATTCTTTCACCTCTGAAATTGGTTTTTTTGGACGCTTACTCATTGCAATGGCTAAGAAACCTTGCATTGCCACATCAATAATTTTTTTAGAAGATGGACGAGATTGCTTCCCCCCACTACTGGCACTGCTATCCCCCACCTCTGTGCCAATTTCCCCATAATCTTCTTTTTCATCATTTCCCTCTTTGTATAATCACTAATAAAATGTTTAAAAGCAACTTCAACATAAGAAAATTTATATCTAGGATCAAAAATCACAGCTATCACCAATAATGGATTCATATTTTCTGCCTTTCCCCTGTACTTGTCCTACTTACTTTGCATTCTTTCTACCATGTCACTCAACAAAGAATTAGATTTAGCTACAATTGAATCCAATTGTGTCTTGATTGCAACTATATTTTGAAAGCATGTGTTTGATGTGACATAATTTGATCTAAAAAATTAAAGAGTCATAGTATAAAACAACTACAAAAAGGTGAAAAATTTATTTGCCACACTCCAGTCATAGGCATTAGGAGGTTTAACTGTACCTTCATCACTATCATGATCACCAAGTTCATCTTCATCCTCCTCTTCCATCCTATCAACATAGCTTGAGCTGGAAGACAGTTTAACTTTCTTTTTGAAGTAGTTCTTGTAATCTTGATCCTCATCCTCCATTCTATCAAAGACCTTAGTGAACTTAACGGCATTTTGCAACATGATGTATGTTGAATTCCGCCTATTAAGATAAGCAAAATATTTAAATGTTAGAAAAAATTGCATATCATAATGCAAATAATCATAATTTAACAATTATGTAAATTACTTGGTGGGACAATCCATGCTAAAAAGACTCTTTAAATCAATTCTCAATTTCTTAACAAGCTCCTTAAATTTTTTAAGCCTACCAGGAGAAGATCTAACAAACTTGGTTGCATGCCGAATAAGTTCAATAGATTGATTCATATCTTTAAGGCCTTCTGAAACAATTAAATTCAAAATATGAGCAACACACCGCATTTGCAAGAATTCTCCATCACACACTAAACCTCCCAAATCCTTCAAATGCTTTTCTAAAAACACAATAGCATAATCATTGGAAGAAGCATTATCAACTGTAATTGCAAATACTTTTCTCAATACCCTAATAGAATAAGCATCCCCCAATTTCATTGCCAATGATATCCCCTTTATGGTTTTCCACCACACAAAAATTCAAAATTCATTTCTGTAATATCCATTTCTCATCAATCAAATAAGCTGTCAGACATATGCAGTTGGAATTTTGAATTGAATTCCAACAATTTGTGGTGAGTGACACACGAACTTTAGATTTCTTAAAATATCTTTTCAAATGTTTCGCTTCTTCTAAATATATCTTGCAGCACCACTTAGCCATAGTGGTGTGAGAGGGGCATGTAAATCTCGGTTCAAGCACTTCCAACATCTTTTTAAAACCTTGCCCCTCCACAACTCAAAATGGCATCTCATCTAAAATGATGAATTCAGCAACTGATTTTTTACACCATTCTACATTATACGAGCGATGAGTCATTGATTTACCAAAGGAAGCAAAGAGTAAGGATTGTCCCGCCTTGGCTTTGTTTGAATTCTTTAGGCAAGAATCAAAATGCCACCAAAGGTTCTTAGTCCCGATTTTAGAAGAATGGCCAGCAAAATCCTTTCCACAATAGTTTCATTTGGCCTGATGCTCACCTTTTTTTGTTTATAAACTTCTCAAAATGATTCCACATTTCAAACATTGTGATCCTTTTACGTTTGGAGGCTAGTGCTTCTTTAGCTTGGGTAGATTTAGACTTAATGGGTACTGTGACGGTGGTAGTAGTTTTAGGTTCATGGTCCCCTTCTATAGCTTGCACATTTTCCATAGTGAATGTTAAAATAAAAACTATATAACAACCAAAACAAACCAATTATAGACATATTTAATATTAGGTGCAGCACGTTAACAATCACACACAATACAAATACAATTACCAACAAGCCTTAGGAAATGGACAATGTCTTGTGGGAAAGACTAAAGAGTCTCGACAGACTTCAACATTAAAAAAAATGCCACCTACAGTAAATTAAAGCAAATGTAGAAGTTTGTTTATGAATTTTCAATAAACTAAATCTATCTAAGAATTTGTTTAAAATATAGAACTTTGTTTGCTATCAGTGAGAATTATAGGCAGATCAAAGTACCGAACCAATAACAGCCAGCCAGAAAAATTAAACAATGTGATCAATATGACTAAAGAATCATGAATATTCTAAACACTCAAACATGCCTATAAATTTAAAATTCAATATAACCACAGACCCGAACTAGAGAGCTAAATCAAAAAGTTCAAACCAAATTACCAACATAATATAATCGGAGTTCAGACTAAAATTTAATGTGATTAGTGTATCAATCACCCAAAAGTTCAGACCAAATTACCAATAAAATATAATCGGAGAGCCGAAGAAGAGGACAAGAATGCACAAATATAACCAAAGAGGAGAAAATGAGATCAGTGAATGCAAAATAGTGAACGGTCGAACGCTGTAGTGCTGTATAGTAAAGCTGAAGTGAAATCCCAAAGTTTGGCACACTACTCTCAATACTCAGAGAAGCTGAAATCCTGAACAAACGTCACTCGACTAGCTGTGAAAACTAAAAATGCAACAGCATGTTAAAATAAAGAAAACTTAAAATTTTAAACTTGAGATTATAAGCCATCAACCCATCACACTCACCGACTGATGCGAAGTCACGAACAAAGGAGGAGAGACAGCCAATTAGTAGGATGGAAGCTGGGCAAAGGCGATTGGTTGTGGCTGGCGTGGCTACTGGTGAAAGAAAACAGCAAACCAAAGGATGAGAAGTGAAGTGCCAGAGGATGAGAGGATCAACTCGCACTTCGCAGCTTGGCAGTCGGCAGTTGCATATTGAGAGGACCTATTTAGGGCACAACTGAGAGTGAGACTCTCACTATCTCACACACCGACACAGTTGAGAGGACGGGCATCACGAATTCACGGGTCACGATAGAGGCTAAAATAGAGTTGAGCTTATTAGTACATAGTTCATGCCTTCACGGGTAACAAGTTAAAACCGAACAGCTTGGGTCTTTTTTTTTTGGAAAACAACCCCCAGCCCAAAAACAGATGCATCCCAAACCCAGTCCAGCCAGCACTTATTTTTTTTAAAATAAACGGGCGGGTATGGGCAACCTGTAGCCTTACTCGTCACCCACCTATTTATTGATATACGCATATATACCCGCCCATACCCGTTTATTTTCTTTAAATAACAGGTATGGGTTGACCTGTTTAATCACGGGTCGGGCAGGTATGGGTGGGTGTATGGGTTATTAGGTAAATTGCACAATCCTAATTCAAATTGTTGAATATAATTTTTTAGCCAATTTTAATTTCTGTATTAAAAAAATAAGATTTTCAAAGCTTATTTTATTTTAATTTTATTTTATTAATAATTAAAAAAATTCAAATATTCAAGATAAGCAGCATAACCTGGGCTGAATTTTTTTTTTGAACTTATTCAAGTAATTTAAATAAATTTAAAGTATTTTTTTTCAAAACTCCTAAATTTAATTTTAAAATTTTCAAACATAATTATGATATGCAGGCGAGACTCTAGTAAGGGGTCATTTCGAGGAGCGACTAGTGCGATCCTTTCCATGTGTCATCGACAGTTTGCCTTTCCTCCCTTCTTTTCTGGGCCGTTTAATTAGCATCCATCCTTTTTACTTTCCTTTTCCTTCTCTATTTCAAAATACACGTGTAGTAATACTTTAACAGCAAAAGTTATTAAATGATTTAACTTACAACAATTCTTTTTATCACAAACCATAATTTTCCATAATTTTGTTGAGTTGTTCAGAAAAAATAACTTATACCGAGACACCTTTGAAATGGAAACATTACTCTCACTCTTCCTCATCGCACATCCCTTACTCCCTCCAATCACAACCCGCCATGTCAGATCCCTATCCTGCGATCTCCGCCGTCACATCTAACAACCTCAACAAGCGTCCGATGATCTGTTTTCATTTTCGTCCCTCACAGTGGGCCCCACTATGTCGTGTCTGTGACTGTGAAGCCCTCCATTCTCTCTCTCTCTCTCCCCCCATAAAACCACCCCACTTTACATCCATTCTTCTTCATTCTCACTTCCTCCCTCCTCTTCCTCTGCGTCGTTCTTGTTTTCTTGTTTTTGTATGTGTTTCTTTCTGAAAACTGAGAAACTGAAAGCATGTGTGGAGGTGCTATCATCTCCGGCTTCGTCCCTCAGAAACTTAGTCTGAGGTCGACAGCTGACAACCTCGGGCCGGACTTCGAAACCTTCGCCGACCTCCTAGGTTTCTATCCCACCGGTCCTTCTTCCAAACACCAGAAACCAGCTGCTTCCCTCGATGATCATAAACTCCTTCCGATTCCAAACACCCCAGGTAATTCTTCTTTGTTTCTTCCAAAAGTAACACTTTAAATTCTTTCTCAATATTTCAAGTTTTATACAAGTATGTATTTTTTAGTGGCATAGTGCTCCATTTTTTGGTTTTTAATACAGCTAATTCCAGGCTATTTTGTTAATAGATCTGTTTGTTTATATATAAGCTTACTTTTTTCCCCTCAATCTGGGTTCAAAACCTGAGATTTCTGCCGATATATTTTTTCTGGGTATTTCAATAATTTTCTTTCAGTCGGTGGCTGATTTCATGAGTGCCTTTGTACATTTTCTGTGAATCTAGAGAGAGAAAGAGAGGGGCTTCCTTTCTTTCTCTCTCTCTAAAGTGAATAAAACTGACAAAATAAGAAAAAGAAAATTATGAGGTCTGAACAGAAAAAGGATTAAATCTCAGTTACTATTCAGGAATATGACAGGAGAGAGCCGACGACCAAGAGACGTGCTTTTTCTTTTCCTTTCTTCGGTTGGGCTCTCTTATTCAGTATTCACGTTGATCCTGTTCATTAAAAAGAAATCCATGGAAGGAAAAAAAGAAAAAAAAGTAGATATCTCTTTTGAAAATTTAAGCGAAGAATCTGCACTTGATATCCGCAATCAATTCTTAGAGATATAATTATGATTCATGAGGTGAAAAATCCCACTGCATGTACAGTCTCTGAGACGATATAGCCATCATCAGCTTTAAAGATAAGATTTTGTTTGTTACCTCATATTAGATAACCTTTTTTCCTTTTCTGGACTACCTGAAGCAGTGACATGTGAGAATAATAACAAAACTAACAATAATGACGACGACAACAACAAAACGTCGGAGAAGAAAAGCCGAGGAAGGACTCGCAAGAACATTTACAGAGGAATCCGGCAACGGCCGTGGGGCAAGTGGGCCGCCGAGATAAGGGACCCGCACAAGGGCGTCCGAGTCTGGCTCGGCACCTTCAACACTGCCGAAGAAGCTGCCAGAGCCTACGACCAAGCCGCCAAGCGCATCCGTGGTGACAAAGCCAAGCTTAACTTCCCGCCGGCTCCTCCTCCGTCGGCTCCCGCGGAACCGCCCCAGAAGAAGCAGTGCCTCGTCGTCCCCGAGCCAAGCCTCCCCGGCCACAACGACGCCGTTCAGCTGAGCCAACAAATCTCAGGCCTCGGATCCTTCCTGGGTCTGGACGACGACGAAAACAATACTACTATTGATGTTTCGCAGCCGATCGGCGGCGGCGGCATGCTGTCTGAGTGGGACCCGATGGACGATCTCTGGATGCTGAACGACGTTGTCATGCATCATCTGAACCATAACGGTCACTACTAGAAGGATCAGAGCTAAGAGAGAGTTTCCAATGAGTGAGCAGTAATTAAGTAATAGGAGAGTAAGCTTGAAGAAAACTTGAAATGGATCAGTGACGATATCTATGTATGAAACTACGTCGTTTATGCATGCGGCTTTATCGTTGGTGAACTCATATTGTAAGTAATCGAATGCTTGGTGTGTTGAATAGGGCGTGTGGGATGTTGCATGTTTGTATTTGTTTATTGTTATATATATTATGAAAATATATATATCTATATATGTATATATGTATATATAATATCCTCCATCGTACGGACAAATTATATAAGGTGGTTGTAATTATGAATATGTATATATATATATAATTAAAAGGTGGCTGTCGTATATGGAGATTGTAATTTGTGTGTGAAACTATAAGCTGGCGAGGTGCATGTATGAGATCTATTGAGGAAGATTGTTAGTTTAAATAAAGGGTACTTGGTTGATTGTGATTGAATATTTCATTGAGAGTATATAGTATTATTAAAATGAGGTTAGTGTGTGGGAGTGCGATTGTACAAGGGGAGCAAACGAGTGACCAAATAATGAATACTACTATATATCATTAATTAATCGAATATGTAAGCACAGAAAATGATGGGAATTTTTCATTACAGATCACGAAATGTATTGTATGCTCTTCGATCCACACGATGAGATGCAGAGTACAATAGATTTATGGCGTCCCTTAATTAATGAATAAGAAATAGGAGGACTCTCTTTTACTGTATTATAACCCAATGTTTGAATTCTCCTTAGAAATGTTAATATTTGATATTTGATCATGTCTTGAACATGATTATATATTTATATCTAATAAAAGATCACACAATGCACACAATTAAAAAAAAAAAACCGACTCCCACTTAATATCTTCGTTTTTTCTATCATTTTTATTGACGAAGTAATATGCTAGCGTGTATACATGCATGCATTTGATAGCCAGTCAAGTATTACTTTTCATTTTGAGTTAATATTGTGTTAATAACAAAATATGCAGAGATCTCATTTCCAGGTGATCATTCCTGGAAAGAAGATATTTGACAAAAAAATGTTATTTTATTTCAAGACTTGTGGTGATTATTCAAGTTCTAATGCCACTGCAACATTTTTGTCTTCTAACAACATTTAATTTTGTAACAGATTTGAAAGTTTTGCCTAATGTATAAATTTTTTAAGTGTTACAATTGATTACTACTTTAAGTAGCTTATATTTGATGACATTTGAAAAATATTGCCTAACATAGAATAGGTATTATTTTTAAATTGTTGAATTTCATTTTTCAAGTAGACAACATTATAACTGTTGCTTATACAATAATTTTTTTCACAATATTTGAAAATCGTTTTCTTTTTAATAGGCAACAATTACATAAGTTTTTAAATGTTTCTTTTCGCAATATTTAATAACCATTGCATATTGTATTTTTATATATAAAATCCATTTACCTTTTCACTTATCAACATTTCTTGTTATACTTTTATTAATTAAATAATTGATTGATTGATTTTTTTTAAATTATTAATTAGTTAAATTAAAAAAATTACTTAAAAATTATCCATATATAAAAAAATTTGCATTGAATGATATGATAGTAGCTTTTGGAAAGTGGTAAGAGTGATTTCTAAACTCCCTTGAGGTTTAAGGTTCGAAAACCAAATATGAATAGAAACTCTAAGTTTTTTTTTTATTTTATATCTACACAACAGTTCTTAACTATTGTCTATTACAATATGATAGGTAATATTTTAAAACTGTTTTAATAGGCTAGCATGAGAATTGTTGCTTATTTTTAAAATATAGTCAACAATTTTAAATATATATGTGGCTATAAAGTATGAAAATGGTTGCCTTTTGTAACAGATAATACTGGAATAGGTACGAGTTTAAAAATGTTGCCTTAAGTTTAATTTTGGCAACAGTTCTCATTCTTTTAGCAATAATTTTCAATTGTTGATATAAGACAACTGTTGTAGTGAGCGTTAAACTCGAAATTATTGTTTTTATACAAAGAAGGTTCGGTTTTCTACTTTTTGGCTATGGGTCATCCGTTTTTTTTTTTTTCTCACGTAAGGTGTTAATTACAATTTGTCCCCCAAAAAAAAAAGGTGTTCATGACAAGAAATGTGCAGGATCAAGATCGAGAACGCCGTAGCGGTATGATCTCTCTTTTGAGGATGCGATGGAAGTTTAGGAACTAGATCAATAAACGAAGCATTTATAAGACGTAGCTTGAAATTTTGGTTTATATGTTGAGGACAAAAAAAAAAATTACGAGCACATATGTATGTGTGTGTTTAAAAAGAGAATCCATCATAAAAAGCTAGTTAATTAGATAGAATATATAATCTCTTAGATTTTATAAGATCCGCTTTATAGGTTAGAATTCTCAAAGTGGGACTAAGTAACTTAGTAACCTTCATTCATGTAACATTCCAACACTTCACTCAATTTCTTTAATTAAAAAGCTTTATTAGTTGGTGACGCTTCAGTAAATTCTTCTTCATCGGTTGAAACTCCATTGGTTCTTCATTGGTTAAAATCCTTCAACATCATTTCATGGCGTTTCACTTTATTTTTCTTCCTCCATCAATGATGCTTTCACTAATTTTTTTACTTGGTTATTAGAACTTAGGAATCTTCACCGATCAAAACCCTTTAGCATCGGTATCTCTCTCAATAAAAGCATCAAATGTTATGAGCTTAAATTAAAAAAAAAGAGTTAATTCTAAAAGATTAGTCTTTTTTTAGTAGAAATTATAAATTTCTTTACAATTATATCGATGAACAAATTATACACACACACGTTGAAAAACTGTCAGAGAATTCATGCAGGGGGATGAGCTGATATTAACAGTATATCAATTTCTAGACAGGTATGACTAAATTAATAATAAATTTTTTTATGAATTTACTACATGATAATAATGATAAACACACGAATATGTTTTATGTCATTGATTTGGATCACTATATAGGGTAACTTTGAATGAGACTGTAAAGACAATGATGAAGCAGGAACCCCTTTATTGATACATGTTCCAAATTCTTCAAACGTCCTAACAAAATAATTATTTGACCAAAATTGTTTTCAAATATGTTACCAAAAAAAATTGTTTTCAAAGAAAGAAACCAAATTTGAAAACAAAACCCACCACCTTCAACGTGTGTGAAACATTGTTGACTATTTGCGTACTCGTACTTACCCATAGAACCATGTTTCATATTCTTGTTCTGGTTTGGTCTATTTCAATAGGTAGATTGAATTTTTCAAATTCATCACACGATCATGCATTGATTAAAGTGACATTAACCAACCAACATTAGTTAAATATAATTGAATAAAAGAGATTTTACTTTAGCTACAGCAGATAATGTTATATTATTGGTGACATTAGGAAGCTTCTTTCTTTATACTGGACCGTCATGGCTGGACGCCATGTGAAAGCCAGTGAATATGCAAATAATTTTGGTGACATTATTTTGTTTAAAATGAAATTGAGCTTAATAAATTAAATGTATAAGTGGAAGGATTCATAAATTTGAAACTTAAGATTTTGAGTTAAGATAAGTGGTGTCATCTACTCCTCTTTGTCTATTTATTTTCTTTTTCTATTTTTTTGATTTTGCTCCCACTCTCTAATTAGTGTATTATGACTTGAATTTATCCATAATGTGATATGTGATTATAAACAAAATATAAAATAACAAATAATTTTGAAGATGAACTTTTTCCCCCAAAGAAATAGTGAGAAACAAGAAGAATTCACGGAAGAAATAGTTGTTGAATAAGAGTTTGGAGCCTAAGAAGGGACTGCAAAAAATTATGACGTGTTAAGGAAATATCATTGTGTCTTTTGTCTTTCTTTCTTTTTTCCTTTTTGATATAAGAAACTTAAGAAATTAAAAGTGAACACAAAATTATTATTACGAACTATAATGGATCATGATACCATAAACTTGTACCTTTATTAATTTCGAAAGAGTTTAAGTTCTACAATTTAGGAGTCAATTTGGTTGATAGAACATATATAAGGGAATGGATTAGCACGATACAAATGGAATAGAATCAAATAGAATGTTAATTTCATGAATGTATTTGGTGATATTGAGAACACATGAAAAAGAAATTTATTTTTGGTTTTTTATAAATAAAAATAAAATAAATGTACTAAAATGCCCTCAAGTAGAGAGAGAGAGAGAGTGGGCAAAAAAGAGTGGAGAGGAGGGAGAATGACAAATAAGGACTTTTATAAAAACATTAATATCAAATTAGAATTTTTCAATACTGATGTTTTTAAATTTCAGTACTCCTTCTATCATGGTTTAGTATTAAATTTTTTAATTTGATATTAATATTCTTACAAGGTTCTTATTTGTCATTCTCCCTTCTTTTTTTTTCTTTACCAAGGAAAAAAATAAGAATGGAATATAATTTTTATAAATTTTTTTGGTTTCTCCCATGTGTACATATTTCTATTAAAGATCATCATATTATTCAAGCTATTACTGAGTACCAAATGTGAGCACTTCTTCTAATAGAAATTTAAACCTCAATTCATCACATTGAAAAAGACTAACTAGTTTCGCTAGATTAAGACCTGCTCGTGAAATTTTTGTAGTAATAATGAAGGTATGGGTTCATTATAGAAAAGACAAATTGAATGAATTAAACATCGCAATGGAATCCAGATTATCAGAAATCGAATCTGAAGGAAATGAACCAAATTAAACAACAGATTTATGTGAAACTATGATAAAAATGCAGCTAATATTTTGTATGAAAGTGGGTTTAAATTTCATATATCTATTGACATAACATAACATGAGAATTTTGTTGGTATCTGACTCGCGCGTGAGTAACTTATAGTAATAAACATTTTATCAGGATTGAGGACTGGTATAAGATTTAAACTCAAGTAAGTATTTGAAATTCAATTTATCTAAAATTTTTAATAATTAAACTAGCTTGAAGATTCAACTTACCATCATAACAAGGAATGGTTATATGTCGTGTAGACAACAAGCATAGCCATGATTAGAATTAGATAACAAAAATATATCAAACAGAGCATCAAAGTGTCATTGTTTTACAATATTTGCATAATGCATTTTAATTTTAAAAGTCCAAATTTCATATTCTCATTTTATCTCGTTAGTATTTTATTTTTTGAACTTACGGAAATAAAAACTTATTTTATTTTTAAAAATGTGGAATTAAATATAAACATTTTAACAAAATATTCTATATATAAATCTTAGAGAAAATTTCAATAAAGGACCCTTGACAAAACTTATTTATATTCAAAGCCCATAAATTTATTTCACTACAATTTAGGGGAACTGATTTTATATTAAATTTCTTAGAGAAATCACAAAATTGCCTATCCTTTAAATTAATATCAAAACTTTTCTACTTCACTTGTTTATTTACTTACCTAATGTTATTAATTGTTTTACATAACTTATTTTTATTTTAGGTGTTTAAATTATCTTAAAAAAATTTGTTAATAATTTTACTTTATGTTATTCATTTACTTACAGACTATTGTTAATTACCCTATTTCACTTGTTCCTTACCAGACTTTTACTTGATTTCATTCCAAGAAAATAAGCAAGTGAAATAAGGCAATTAACAGTATTCGATAAGTAAAAAAAAAAAGTAAAGTAGGTTAGTCTTGATCTTAATTTAAATGAAAGGTAAGTTTGTCATTTTTTTAAAAAATTTAATATCAAATTAATACTTTTAGAATGCAATGAAATTCAAAAATTAGAGGCTTTGATTGTAATTAAATATTATAAAAAGATCTTTATTAAAATTCTTCCTAAATCTTAAATATGACTCATTTCATAAACTTTTTATAAAAAATTAATTCTCTGGCACCTGCAACTTTTACTCAATTGATACTAAATTCCTAAATGTTATAATTTTTTATAAACCCAATCCTCTATATTTGATTTAGTTGTAACTCAATTTATAAACTTTAATTTAGTCTAACCTAATCTTTATACTTTTAATCATTTAAAATATTAGTATCCAAAACTTTAAGAATAATTTTATTTTTTATATTTTTTAAAAAATATAGAGATCAACATTTTAAATAAATAAAACTATTGAGATATGATTGTAAGATTCAAAATTTAAAAACTAAATTTTAATAAAGTTAAAACTATAAGAATTGAGTTGAATTAATTAATTTAAAGTTTAAGAATTGAATTTTAATTAAATTGGAATTATAAGGATAAAATAGTTAAAATTTCCATTTTCTTATAATAGGGACTCTAAGTGTAATTACATGAAATATAAAAGCTGTTCAAATTGACATTGAACTGCAGGGAGGGTGGTAAAGTCCAAAATCCCGAGCTATGATGGGCACCTTTGTGAGAGTAATGAAGCGTTTGTAGGTCAAATCAAAGACCATGAAGTTGGTGAGACACTTTGAGACTAAAGAATTGAATAATTTGGACTGAAAAGAAAAGGTTCATGAACCAAACCCCTCACTTTCATCAGTGGGACCCTCACATGTTGTACTCTTCAATTTAATTAAAAGGTAATGGAGCTATCACATCTTCATTTTTTCTCTCTTTCCATGTCTCCCAGACTTACACTACACTCCTAAATTTTTAGACTTTATTAATTGTTACTGCTCATTTGGCATCTGTCATCATCTTTAGACTTTTAATATATCGAGTTGAAAATAAAATGGAAATATACATAACATCGAATAATCATGTTTGACAAACGCTGAATAAGAGAAACTTAGTTATTTTTAAAAAGAATATTTAATAAAGTATAAAAATTATTTTTAATTTATATATTAATTTGGTTCTATACAAGTCAAATTTTCTTCGGCATGAATTCTATAAAAACTCAAAAGGTAAATATTTATAAAAAAAAGAAAGATTATTTTTAATATTTATTAATTATTATGTTTTTGTTATTGTTTAGTTATTTTTAAATATTTATTATTTGAATTTTATATTAAAAATGTATGTCTCACACAAGAAACACTAAATATGTATTGGGTGACGTATGGTTTAGTTCATCCATGTATATACTTTTCCTTGTGAGTAGAGCCTGGGAGGGGTGAGGTCAACTTATAAACCTTGTTATTTTAAAATTAATCAATTCTTTAAACTGGGTCTTTATTTCATTGGGACTGTTTTATTTTTTAAATTTAAAATTTTCATTGTTATATTATATATTTATGTTATAAAGTATAAACTAAAATGTTCTAGTTCAAAATAAGTAACATAAATCATAATTTTAAAATACAAGCACATATTTAATTTTAAAGTTTAAAGGTAATCTAAATATATAAAATATTATAATTTTTTAGGGTTTAAAATAAATATAAACTCAAATAAACAGCTGGAGCTTAACCTCATTTTTTAGGATTTAAAAGGACCAAGCTTATAAATCTCTTTTATATAAAAATACTTCAACTTTTCAAAGCCTGATCTCGCCAAAAAAAAAAAAAAAACAGAAAGTTTAAGTAGATAGGTCAATAAACCTTGCCCATATCATGGTGATGTGGGGAAGCTGACCCAAGGTCATCTTAAATGACATGTCTCTTACAAATTTAAGTGAAATTAAGTTTTATGCTGTATTTATGATAATACAGGTGAGCCTAGAAGTAACAAGAGGATGCGTATAGTTGAGGTTATTAACTCTTTTGATAACCACTTTCGATGAAATCCGATGGTGTGATTTTGATTTGAAAATGGTGATTTTCTGGTTGTAGGTGAGGTGCTGGTACACTAAATTGTTCCACGCTGCGTGGCTTTCTGGCTCCGTTATCATATCAAATGAGTATATGTTAACATTGTCCGCAATATTTTAATATAATTATATTCATATTTATTATTCATGTATTATTAATATATTTGTATTTTTAATAGGATAAGGAGTAGACTCTACTGATAATAGAGATTATCTCTTCTAAGATACACTAAATGTATACTTATTCGAAGTAAATTGTTACATATACAATGGTTATAATTTAAAACTTCAATTACTTAAGTGTCCCTACTACTCACCTTAGCTTTAATTGATATTAATATATTTAATCTGTTTCATTAAAAAGCATAGACAATATGTCTCACTAACAATTTGTCTCTCACTTGAGGGCTTGAACCTGGGGAAGCAAATGCTTGAGTTAATAATGACTTAAATGTGCTTGGTTTGCCACCAAATCCAAGTTAACATGGCCCAAATCTCAGTAATGTACTCATTTCACAGTGCAACCTCATGTTTGGGCAACAGAGTTTTAATAATCTATACGTTCCAAATTATAAAAAAAAATAAAAAAATTGTCTCAAAATATAAAATAATTAAAAAATAAAGTTTCATTAATAATATTTTTTAATATTATTCTTTAAGTGAAAAAAATAAAATAATATTATAATGTAATGATTAAGTGTGTAAGAGTATTTTTAAAAATTTATAGTTTTGTTATAAAAAAATAAGTTTGTAAAATGTCATCATTGTATGTTATTAATTTACATAATCTCATCTCAAGTTATTTTATGATTTTGGATGGATGGAATATTAAATTTTAAGATAAAATTACTAAAATTTATTTTTTTTAATTTTAACGAAACATGTCAAAAAACATATAAAAAATACATTTTACTTTTTTGTTCAAACGTGTAAGTATTTAGAAGGGCATGCCTTTCATTTTAATGTTTCCAATCGTGTCAGTGGTGCAAATTAAATGATTCCATGATTCAATATCAATATTACTACATTCGTCATGAATTATAAGTTATTTTTGAAAAAATTTTGATATTAAAAAATATAAGATATTTTTTAAAAAATAAAATATTATTAATGATGCTTTTTTAACATTCCTCTCCCATTATATTCCATTTCTTTAATACTTTTTCACAAATAGAGTATTAAATAAAGAGTATTTTAAATTTTAAATTTTATTTTTTAAAAATTATAAAATATATTTAATGAGATTTATTGATATGTGTGATTTTTTTTTTAAAAAAAATATTTTATAATTTTAAAAAAAGTATTCCCTCCATTCCAAATTATAGGGCACTTTTGAAAGAGTTTCTCTATTATAAAATATAAGACACTTTATATATATATATATATATATATAAGGTTTCATTAAATGCACAAATTTTAATATTATTTTTTCTCTCTTTATAATTAATTTTTATTCCTTCTCATTTTAATATATTAAATTATAGATATTTTTAAAATTTTATATTTTTATTTTGAAAAGATAAGGTTGTTAAGTGTATTTAATGAGATTTATTAATATATAAAATTTTATTTAAAAATATCTTATAATTTAAAAATGGAGTAATCTTTTTATAATGACACACCAATTTTGTTTGATTATATATTCCATTTCCCAATACCAAAGAATATGCCGTTTCTATCTTGATGCAACACAACCATCTAATCATATACAACTTCTAATTAATATTATTTATACCTTTTTTAATTTAAAATATAAGTAATTTTTTAAAAAAATTAAGTATCAATAAAGTCCTTATTCTTATAAAAATATATAGACATGTTTGACAATATGTTTTAAAAATAATTTTCTATTCTTTCAAACAAAAGAACAAAAAAAAAATATGTTGGACAATGTGTTTTTAAAAAGTATTTTTAGAACAAAAAATAAAATATTATTCTAAAAAATAGAATAATAAAAATGTCTTTTAAGTATTTTAAAATTATTATTTTAAAAAATAAGAAAAAAATTAAAAAAAATTAATGAGCAAATAAGACCCTAAACTATTGTTTAAAAATCTCCCTAAACCCTAAACTCTTAAAAAATTTAAAATAAATCTTAAACTTTTAAATTCATAATAAAATAAACCTTGATTATTAACTTTTTTAATATTATTACTGTCAATGCAGGTATTGTTCAGGGTTAATTTTTTTAAGAATTTAACCTTGGCCTTTACAGTACCTGCGTGGATAGTAATAATGTTAAAAAAATTAATGATTAGGGTTTATTTTATTATGAATTTAAAAATTTAAGGTTTATTTTACATATTTTAAGAGTTTAGGATCCAGGACGATTTTTAAACAATAATTCAAAGTCTTATTTACTCATTAATTTTAAAAAAAACCTATTTTTATTATTTTATTCTCAAAATATATTTTATAAAATATTAGTTCTCAGAATAATAAACAAAAATAGTTTCAAATAGGCCCGATATTGTTTTTGTTTTTTATCTTTAATTTTAATTACTAATGTATTCTATAATGAGAGAGATATTCACACAAATATTTAAGTTAATAGATATAGGAAGTAAAATGGTAAAAAAAAATTTACTTGTATTAAATTATTTATATTTTAAATCAAGATTAGTTAAGAAAAAAATATTTTTATTTTGAATTGAGGGAGTATTTTTTTCTTTCTTTGTTTCTTTTTATTTGTCTATTTTTAATACAATATTATTATTGTAAAAGTGTGAATAAGGCATATAGGTGTTATTATAGAATATCGACCAAAATATACATATAGTTACCATTTAAAAAATAATAATACGCTTCTTTTATTTTTTTTTATTATTAAGCTCTTGATTGATTTTTTTTTATTTATTCCTCAAGCTCTTGATTGATACATGACAAGACACATCTATATATATTTTTTATAACAACACATAGTATTATTTTAATTCTTCTCAATGAATCCACCTATTCAAAAACAAAAGTTATCCAATAATTAGATTCATAAATTAAGTTATAAAAATATTCTTGTTACGCTCCAAAAAAATGAAATTTTAATTATCAATTGTCGTTTATGTTTCAATTATTGAGTTCCTCCTATTGTATAAAATAATACTCCATCTGTTTCATAATTACACTGGTCTTTTAAAGTTTTTTTTCACAGATTAAAAAAACGATAAATATATACAAATATGCATAGTTTACCAGAATTTTTATTTCATTTAATTTAGTTAGAAGAGATTTGAGTATTTAACTATATTAAATAAACTAGTTAAATTATTGATTACAAGAGGATAAAACAGAAAAAATTATTCAATATTGATTTGAAATTCTTAAAAAAAAAGAGCTTAATTGTACACTATAAATACCGATATAATGAAATGGAGGGAGTACTTTTATTTTAAATAAAAATAGTTAAAATTTTCAAAAATCACTTTAATTTCCTAATTCAAACACAATGATCGAATTAAAAAAGAAACCATTTTATTAATAAAAAGACAAAAATTACACAACGTGAATAGCTGAAGTCAAAAGAGAAACGCTCAAAAAAAAAAAATCTACAAATATAAGGTAATAACACACAAAACTCTCCCAAAAAACAAACAAACAGAAACAAAGGTTCAAAGAAAACAAAGAAACCACAGAAAAAAAAATAATAAACTCTAGTTCCAAGAACAAACACAATTAGCCAATCCCTTTTCTAACCAAACCAACGTTCTTGCTAGCATTATGAAACTTCTCAGCTTGCTTTCTATCAAGAATCAACACTTGAGCCAAGGTAGATTCATACGATATCCATCTAGCAAGTATTATCTGCAAGAAAATCCGCAACTTCGTAAGTTACCTTCTCTATTAATCAGAGAAAAAGAATAGTTTCTCATAGAGCACCACAAGCTTTGAATGTCATTAATAACATCAGCGTACTTTTCTTATATTTTAATATAACCATATATTTTAAATCTTTACTATAATGCTATATTTATTTTTTTAAAATCCTTAACTTAATTTTGTTTAAATTTTTTTAAAGAAAGAGAGAGCCATGTTGGAATGACAAAGTTGTCGTTATGTAAAACTTATTAATGGTCCTCAAAAGACAATATTTCTGATTTTATCTGATGTATGAGAAGATTATTTCAACGTCACTTACTTTTTGCTTTTGTTGTATCTTTAATTTGCATAGATATCCAATGCATAATCTAAATTATGAATGTGATCTAGCAAAACATAAAAAAATATTCTTTAAGTTAGGGAAATCTAGACCACGCAAATTATATATTAAAAAATTGAAACAAAATTCAGGTTCATGGAACCAAGCACCTCTTCGAGGACAAAAGTTGGATCCAACTTTCTAAAATAATGTGGAAGTTAACCTAGTCAGAATCAGTTGAAATCAATAAATAAATTTATAGTAACCCTACTAGTGGGCATTACCTCAACCAGGAATATAATCATTTTGGTCACCCATTTGCTTATATTTTAGTCATGAATGAACAATCAATTTGTGATGATTTAATTTGTCTTTATCGTATCACTAAATATATTGACTCTATCGGATCAATATAATAAGTCAGACTTGTATCTTCTAGGGAACAATTTGTGAGTGCATTTGTCCTCATTCTCAGAATTCAAGATGCATGGACCTAAACTATTAATATTACTACGATTTGTTTCCCGTACTTACTATTGCTTCTTATGAGATATTTCCCTGTAGACAGGAATGATAATTCTTGTGATGACCACTTACCAGAAGTTGTCATTGTTCTTAAAGTTCTATCTATTATCCAAAAGTCTGGATTTATTGATTATTTTGATGATCGAAATTATTGAAATACAAGTAATGTCATGGCAGAATGAGAAAATAAAAGGATAATTATAATTTGGGAAAACATTTTTTTGTACGGCAATGGGTTGTCACAAATATGATGATTACTTATGTTTAAATTAATCAAGGAAATTAAATCAACTTATTTTAAAATATCAAATGAGACCAAAGATATGCAATCACATTAAATAAATATGTCAAAAGCATTTTCGATATACTTGTGAAGTTGTTATTATTGGTAATAACGATTCACATAATGGGATTTAAATTAGTCTAGGTGAAAGGTAATAATACTCAAATTTCTCAGGATTCAAAAATTATGTTATACTAGTATCAAAAATTTTGACCAAAGTTGATCATAATTTTAAAGATTGATTTCTTAGGGAAAAATCTTTAGAAACCAATTCTAATTGAGGATTTGAATCTAATGAGAAGCCTAAGTTCACTCATTCAATGAGTGTCTCCCATATGATAACATTTGTTCTATTTAATTGAATGGTTGTAAGAGATGTTATCTATGATTGTTCTATTTGGGAACAACAAATGTAAAGAGTACATTGATCATGGGAATTGTTTTAAATTTTTTTAGGGAAATGCAGCTTAATAATTTTTAAGTATTAATAAAATTTAATGGATATAATTTAGACACTTATTGAATGAATAAAATTGGGCAATCTATCGAATCCAAATCCCCAAATTGTTCATAATTTTAGGAACTACAATAAATATATTTTCCTTATAATATATTAGTTAAAACTTGGACGGTTCAAGCTTTAATTAGTTTGAAATTGGAAGGGGAAGGGAAAATAATTAATGAAAATTTTTGAAAAAACTTCCCAAATTATCTTGAACAGGATCTTAATTAAAATAATTCTTCCAATAATTTTCCCCTAACACGAGTGAGTAGCAAAGATAGTTTTCAACTATCTGCAGTGATTCAGTGAATATCGGATAAAGTACTATCGCACTGCCAGGAATTGTGCACATGATCGTTAGAGAGAGCAACACTCTCAATTATATTTAACTACATTAACGCAAATGTTAAGATTTGTTTGTCCTCTAATCAGTCATTTGGTCAAGGTAAAATGTTGGTATACCAAACAATCCCCTCCAACATATGCCTAGAGCCAGAAATAAGGGTCATATTATATGAGTTGGCCAAAATAATTGATCATAAATATTAGGTTGAAAAAAATTGACCTAAATAAAAATAAGTGTTTTTTTTTTACTTGAACCAAAAAATCTATGAATCATATGAACTAACCCTAATGGGCTAGAATTGACTTGCTTAACCCATATTAGTTTTTTTAAAAATAAAAAATAAAGAAAAATGATGGAATATGATAGATTCATGACATCTAATAAATTAATGGGCATGACTTGATTGTCTCAATTCATATATTTTGTACAAACATTATAAGTTAATATTTTAGTGTATCTAAAATGAATCATAATATGAAGGAGAATCATATTGGCACTTATCATTTTCATTTAGGTGTATTTTTTTAATTTATAAAAAAATTAAAAAATAGAATAAATAGGTTAACAGGTTAGCTCATTTAACTCACCAACCTTCAAGGATTGGATTGGATTAAAATTTTTTAACTTATATAAAAATAAATTGAACCCAACCCAACCTATATCTTTCCTAGCCCATATGATTGAGGGGTTGATACATATTCCCAGCTCCATGCCTTTTACAATGTGTTTTTTTTTTAAGAATATCAAATAAATTAGGACTTTGATATTAAATGTTAAATTGTGGTGCTTACTATTGATCACTCCCACAAGTATGCAGAATCGATATGGTAGTAAGTCTAAAGTATTTTAGGTCAAACCCAAGAGAGAATAGTAATCTTGTTATTTGAATGCAACAAATAATAATCAAATTGAAAAATAAATAATGAATAATAAATCAACAAAAAGAAATAGTTGGTGATTTACTCAATAATGAAGTGTTAGGGATCAGATTCACCTATCGAGATGTGTTACTTTTACTGACCAAGAATTATTTCTATTCAATTAAAGCAATAATAGTTATGAAAGTGGCTTAATTACCTTTTAGTAGATTAAGCTATATTTAGTTAAAGCTAAATCAGTTGTTGCTAAATTTTAATCCTTTAATTAAACCATTAAGGTATGATTAATGTTGCCATAAGCTCCTAAATTATTTCTACGGTTAATGAGCAAATAGAACCTAAACTATGCTCGAAAATTGCCTTAGACTCTAAACTATTAAAATATGCAAAATAAACTCTAAATTTTTAAATTTATAGCAAAATAACTGCTGACCGTTAACTTTTTAACACCATTACTGTTAATACAGGTACTGTTCAGGGTTTATTTTCTCATGAATTTAACCATGACTGTTACAGTACCTGTGTGGATAGTAATGGTGTTAAAAAAGTTAACGGTTAGAATTTATTTTATAATAAATTTAAATATTTAGGGTTTATTTTGCATATTTTAAGAGTTCAAAGTCAAAGGTGATTTTCAAGTAATAGTTCAAGGTCTTATTTGCTTATTAACCCTTATTTTTAATCTAGTTTTTTATGATTACTTTCCTAAGTCTAAACTTGCTCTTCTCCTTTGAGTTTATCAAGCAAGTCCACATATAAAAAATATATTAGCCAGATATAAACTCAGAATTGAAGAATAAGAAAAAGTAAATAAAATTGAATAACTACTCTCAAAGAGTAATAAAACCATAAATCCAAAGCAATAGGAAATAAAATCAAAGCAAGAAAGAGTGCAGACATCTCAATTAGATTACTCCCTACCCTAAGTGAAAATTTAGAAACCAAACATAAATTCAGCCATAACAATTCCTAAATCCATCAAACTATTAAGAATAGAACAAGAGATGAGCATGAAAAATCACTTTCATATCAAGTAGATCAACCTTCTACTCCGTATTTAGCCTTTCAGATTGTGTCTTTGTCAAAAAGTATCCTCCTTGCGTGTTTTTAGGACTTATTTATAGATTTTGGCACCTTAATGAGCCTAAACCCTAGTACTTTACATCTCCTTTAAATTAAATTTGACGGTCGAACTTATTTCAGAAAAAATAGGCTCTCTATGTGTCAAAACTCTTTGTCCCAGTGCAGCCATATGTAGTGCACTCTTGTTCGCACGCAGATAAGAGGAAAGGTGAGCTTCCCTTTGTTATACATCTCATGCATGTGCAAACGAAGCTCTTCATGGTTGCTCCTTACATAGGTGAAGCTAGGGTAAGAAGTTTGTCTCAATTTTTCTGCCCATCCAGCCTTTATTGAGTCTTTAGATGGTTCATCAACCCCCTGGTCAAAGGTTTTTGGGCCTATTTGTGGGCCTTGATATGATATTTTATTTTTTAACCCCATTTTAGGGCCCTTTTCCCTTTCCTTCCTTCATTTTGACAAATAATGACTTGTTAAGGTTACATGCATCATTTTTCTTTCAATTCACTATAGTTTTTTAGCATATTTAAATCTAAATGACCTAAAAATTAACATAAATAGTAAGTTTATAAACTATCAAGTTGAAAGCTACATTGAAATAGGAATATGGACCAACTCAAATTATATAGATGTTTAAAAAAAAGAGTTGAGTTGGGTTAACTTATTTCTATATGAGTTGTAAAAATATTAATCCAATCTATGTGTGGGTTGAAGGGTTAAATGGACTAACCCATCAACCGATGTGACCTTTTTTGTTCCCTTTTCATAGATATTAAAAAAAATCATACCGAAATATTACATTCCAATATTTCTTACAACTTCAAATTCATATCATACCATGACATAATTATTCATGAGAAGTGAGAATGACAGACAATTGCAATGCTTGAGTGAGTTTCTAAGTTGGAGAGGAGTGAGTAAGTGTTTGTTTAGATTAAAAAATTTGCAATTAATGTTAAAGTCAATTGAGGTTAGTAAATTGATGTTAAAAGAAAAGTTTGTGCCTTTAATGTAATTTATATTTAAATTTTTTTTAGAAACCAATTGAATAAATTAAAATTTATTTAAATGATTTAATTAAAAAGTTAGTTGAGATATATGATGACAAAAATGTATATGAGTTTTCTTGTATATACATTTTCATGAGACTAATTTGATATTTTTAAGAAAAAATATTAAACCTAAAATTATGCTTTTTAAAAAGGCAGAATTAAAAAAATACAAAATAAATTAGAAATCTGGGTATAAAATTTAAATGATAAATTATAAATATTCAATTTTAAAAAGCTAAAATAAATTAATAAATTTTGAAAATATTATATTAAAAAATATTTTCTTTTTACACCCACATGTAATCCTAACAATAAAACATTTTGGCTAATTATGTTGATTTACTACTCGTTTGGTTGGGGAGTTTTGGAGTTCCTCACTCCTTTCCTACTAAAAATTGTGGAATGTGATGTAGCAGCATGTAAATGCCACTTAGAACGGTACATGTTTAAAATACATATTATACCTTCTCCTATTGTTGAAACTTAGAATTTAAAGAGATTTTCAACTCAAGCATCTCTATTGATGATTCTTAAAAGGTAGTTACAAATTTGAAATCGATCATTCTTCCCAAATATTTCACCCTTTAGTTTTAATGCCCAATTTTTCCTAAACTTTTCTGATGTTTAACCGTCCGGTCTACCCCTCTTTTTTCACTTTAACCGGTTCAAATTACAAATGTAATATATATATATATATATATATATGAGATACGTGTCCACCTTTATCTTAAGGGAGAAAAAAATAAATTACGTAACTAATTTAGGCAAAAAGTGATATTTGGGTTCTTTATAACAAGATTATGAGTAAAATACAATAACACCCCTCAAGTTTTTTAAAATTGCAAAGACCTCTCTTTTATTTTTAAAATTTACGCTTTAATCAATTTTTAACACCACTAGAAATATTTTATCTAAGATTCTAAAATGCTTTATTATGTTAATTTAAATTGTCGATAAAAATTTAAAATTACTAATATGCCCTCATGATATGACATCTTCTCTCTCCTTCTATTTTAAAGAATATTATGGTTATATTTATATAAACATATTACAAAATATTAAAATTAGTAAACATAAACTTAAATTTAAATTAATAAAATAAATAAAAATTATATTAATTAATTTATCCCTCATTATATTATATTTTTAATTATTTTATATTTTCTAATTCATTAAATTTTTATTCATGTACATTTAAAATATTATTTTTATCAACTTATCTATCTAAAATTTAAAAATTACTACATGGATAATTTATTTAAATGAATCTTAGACTTGTATACTACATAGATAAGTTTATTTATGTTTACTATTACTTTTATCAACTTAAATATTATAATTATTATTCAGAAACTTAAATGACTCTAAAATAATATTATGTTAAAGAGGAATATTTTAGTCCAAAACATATGATTTGACAGTTGAATGGATGTAAATGAAATCTTTAAAATAAAAGAGAGGTATGTATATTGTAATTTTTTATTTTAAAAGAGATTTATATAAATTTTAAAAATAAAAGAGAAGCATTTGTAATTAAGATAAAATGGAGGATGGGTTGGTGCATTTTACTAAAAAATTGTTGGTACTTTTAGTCTTTTGCCCCTCAACAAGGGCCATTTTATGATTGACAAACCTGAGATACCATATTAAAAAGTCTTCCTCCTAAAAATATTGACTAAAGTATTCCTTTGCAGAGGATCCAAATGTCATTCATCCTATGGTTTAAACAAATTTACATCAATGTCGAACCAAACCAAAATATGAACGGAGAAAAAATAATTCTCATCAATTTTAAAATTGCTGAAAATGAAATATTCAGTTTGAGTTTTTTTTTTAATATACTATTTTTAAAATCTTATTCAAATCGAATCAAATCAAAACACTGATAAATCTGCATTATGCTTCATGTGATTGATTTAAAGTGACTGACTGACTGCTTCTTGGTTGGACCAGATGGTAAAGATCTCTCCTTAAAGCTTGATTCTATGCTGATAAGTGTTACTTTTTTTCACATATCCAGACTTTACAGTTGCCTTTGCCATTTTCTGCAAAATTTCTCTAATTTTTCCTATTAACATATTTCATTGTCCTACCGCTAGATTTCCTACGTATACTGAGGGTGTGACCCGGGGGAATACGCCACAAAAGCTAGAATGGAAAAACATATATGGTCAGATTAGCTTTAGGCTAAACATGTCAACTATTTTTTATTTTAGATTTTCCCCAGATATTCTTTTATTGGAGGCGATCCTGTTCAAAGCGTTATCGAGGCATTAAATGTGGAGGTACTTCTCTTAATAAAAATTTAAATATTAATTTATTATATTGTGAAAGATTAATTTCTTCTGCTAGATTCAATCTTCATGGACACAATGTAACGAATTTACATTAGATGTAAAGCCAGAGTCTAACTTAAGTGTATTGGGCTATATTGCATTTTCATGAGAAGCCTGAGCCTATATTTCGAGTTTGGTTTGGTATCAAAGTGTTAGGCCCAATTGTTTTTGATACAAAGCCCAGAGTCTAACTCTCAATTGTTTCGGCATGATTTTGTTTTGTAGTCCTCCCTACACGCGCGCGCAAATCTTTTGTCCCTTCCTGGCCATCCGGTTACACTGATTTTTTTCGCTTTTTTAATCATGTCTACATTTTCTTTGCTAAAAAAAAAAAAGAAAAGAAAAAATCATGTCTACATTTTCAGTGTCAACTCAAGAAAGTAGAGTCATTTTCTTTTTTCTTTTTGGGATGCCAGATTTTTTTTGAACTCGTCTCATGCGGTTTATGAACACAGGAGTAAACCACAAAAGCACGGAATAGCTAACTTAATATAGCTATTTGACTGGATTAGATTTAAACACTCAACTAGGGGTAACTCTTTCAAAGACAATGTCTATATTCACATGAATTCAGATACTTCATACTGAATCAGCCATAGATCCTTCCACTTATATTGTCTTTGAAGGAATACAATGTAGGCATTTTCTACTTAAGCAGCCGTAGCTCTCTCGAGAGGTATAGCAGATGCTCAGCATATATTTTCCCTGTTTTCTAAGGAATATAAACCTAAATAGAAAAAAAAAATTCAAATAACAAGAACTAAAATTGTCCAAAATCAAACCATTGTCCCTTATAGACACTCTTGAGAGATACGTTACGTTTTGTATTGAGTTTGAAATCAAACGAATTCAAATCAACCTCGTAGACACTCTTTAACATTAGATGCACTCGGGAAGATGTTGGCTGCAGACTGTAAAAGAACAATCATTGAGGACCATCACACTGCTGACAAACCACTGTTACACATCTGGTCGACGAACATGATCCACCTAGTACGCCATCAATAATTCAATCTAAAAGCCTAACATTAAAAGTTAAAACCTTGATGTAATCATGGTGAGAAAGAAGTAAGATAAAATAAGTCCTTGGATGTTATTATCCCCTTCTAATCCTAAGCTAACAATCCCACGCGATTTCAGTACACTGTACAGACGAACAGTTTCACACGATTCTGCACAGCTTATTCTACTGATCCACAACTAAACCTTAGAAACGGGATGAGTCAATGCAGAACAGATAAACAAACGGAGAACAATGTTATCATCCATGATTGCCGAAGTTCTAAAAGAAGGCAGGGAAATGAGAGATCCGGAAAAGAAGGTCCTAGAGAAAATCACTACGGCAATGCAACCAGACATAAGCAAGGAAATACAACATAGCCACGATAGTCTATGCAGATACCTTCTAGGAAGAAACATACATCCACCAAGCACACAAAGACGTACTAATGTTATTCAGTTGGATGAAAAAATAAAGATTATTGTGATAATTCATACAGTAAACACCATTCCCATACTAGTTATTCTGCCAAATTATGCAGACAGGAATAGAAGCTTTTGAGTATTTGCGTCTTTAGCCATGAGTAAATCACGCATTGCTTCCTCTCTATACCCTTCTTTCAGTCAATATAAGGAGTACCTTCTCACATATACTGTCCAGCACTTGCAGGAGTTAAAATCAAAGATCAGATTCATACAAACACGAAATAATATGAAACAAATACATTCGGCCACGCCTTCAGTATATGTTTCAACGCCACAAACATTAAAATCCAGAAAATTGCAATAATTAAACCACCAGGATTCGGGGTGATGACAAGCAACATCAAAAAAATCCCAGCACCTAATGTTAACAGTGATAATTTTTGCCTGCAGTTAAGAAAGGAGTGGCAGAAACAGGGATCTACAAAAGAGTAACATCCCATCATCCCTTACTGGGATGATTGACCCATCTTCATACCATTACTAACTCAAGACTCGAACAAAGATATAGCTTTTTCAAAGTGCATCCATTGAACAAAGCAGTAATATTGACTAAGTCAGCTGTGCGCTCAGCTCCGTAGTCGTAGTTATACCATAGCATCAGCAAATTAACCACAATGGCACATCTAAATTTAGAAATTAACGAGAAACTATAAATTAAATGAGAATTATGTACAGTATTTACGGGAACCAACAGAAACGTATGTAAATGGCCAATTAATTACACAAGTGATCCCAGCTAATCTGCCAGCTTACGTTCCTAAAAGCATAAATTTCGATGCAGTATAAGGTACCGAGCCGTTGGCGCCAATTTCCTATAAACTTTTCCGCTATCAGCACCGACAATGCCGCCCGAAGCCCATCTGACAATCCTCTTGAACGCAAAATGGAGGCAATTTGAAAGCATGATCCAGGACAGCACCTCATAGACGAAATCAAAAGCGGGGTCCGAATGCGAAGACGACGATTCATCCCAATCGTGCCCTTCACCAAATCTATTAAAGTTCCAACCCCCGCCACTGCCGCCGAAACCACCACCATCGCCCCAAAAAGGACCATCGCCATCATCACCGGAAAAGAACCCCTGATGTCCGACATTCTCGGAGCCATCACCGGATAATCTGCGCTTCGTTCGTCGTTTTCTGCGGAGAAGAGTTCGACGAGGTACTCTGCATGAAATAGATTTCACAGTCGGTGGAGCGACGGCGTCGATCGCATTACTCACCGATGAGATTTGCAAAACTCTGAAGGACGGCGATGAAGAAAATAATGGTTCCGCATGTGAATCGCTCAGACAGAGGCTATTGCAAGCATGAAAACTTCGAAGCAGGAGCTTTGCGACTCCTATACCTTTCGCAGCGGCTCCAAAGGCAGCAGTATCAACGACAAGAAAGTCCACCACCGCCATCGTGAAATTTTCAGGATTAGGAAAGGAGACTCAAGCAAGATGGAGTCTTCGCGGGGAAAAATTGAAGAAAGCGAATGAGAGGAGACAATTTCGAATCGAACTGAACTCTCCTTTCCTTGTGGAAATATATATGGCAGCTCTCCCCACAAACGCAACGTGTTTTATTCCTGGAGGCACGCATAGTTTGACTCGGATTCGGATTGCCTGTGAGATTTTTTTTAAATAGAAATAGAAAATCAGCCGCTTAGATATTAAGTTTAAATGCCCTATATTGTGACAAAATCTAATAATATTTGATTGAAATATCCTCATTTATTTTAGATGGATACTCCATTCCATCTAAATCTAAAAGATAATATATTTTGTATTAGATAGTTGCTGATTTTTTTCCCTAAAACAAAATCCAATTTATTAATCACCAAAAAAAAACAAAATCTCCCTTTCCTCTTCACTCATTTTTTTTTTTGTTTGTAAGATTTAATTTAATATAGTAAAATAAGTTATATATAATTAAAGATTAAGATTAAGCACGTCTCTTATGTCATTCTATTTTAAGAATATTGTCACAATTTTAAGTAATTTTATTTGTGATAAGTTTAAAATTTTTAAATAATTTTTGCCATTATTATAAAAAGCGAGTGATTTAATTTAATATTCAATCAAGATGACATTTTTTTATATGATATTCATACAATGACTAATTAACTTTTATAAAATTTTATTTAAAAATATTTTTTATCTATATTAACAAAAAATAATAAATTTTTATTTAAATATCAGCTAAACGGTTAATATTAAAGGAATTTAATGAATTGATTATTTTTATACTAATTTTAATAGTATTATAGATGTTTTTACTTTTTTTCTTATTTTAGATGACTGGGTGTGCCTAACTAATTATTTTATAAATATTTTTATTTTTTTTTAAATTATATATTAACATGTAGTATGCATAATTAATATTTAATATTTAAAATTAATGATGTTAAAATAAAATATAATTTTTGCTTCTATTTATATAATGTAATGAATATTTATGTCCCGTTTTTTTACTTTATAACATTAGGTGCTATTATTTTGTGCATAGATTTATCCTTTAATCATAAAATTAATAAATGCAAAAGTCAGCAAAACCCTGAACCTTTGCTTCTCCGAGATTCGGTGGTAATGGTGTCGCTGAAGCTTCAGAAGCGGCTCGCCGCGAGCGTGCTCAAATGCGGGAGAGGAAAGGTCTGGCTTGACCCTAATGAGGTCAACGAGATATCCATGGCGAATTCCAGTTAATCCTCTATTCCCTTTTACATTTCCAACTATTTTTCCGATCCAGGTTACACGAACAGATCGCCTTAGACAAGATGTGAATTGCTGCTGATCGGCTTGATTCGAAACATCGTGCTGTCTCTCAAATCTTTGCATGAATTCATGTTACTTGAAATCGACTGACTTTTGTTTGTCTACGTAGAATCTCAGAAAATCTTCCCGTGATGGTAATAATGGAGTTTCCGATTGCTTTGGTCCGTTGGGGATGGGAAGTGGATTAAAAAAAAAAAAACAGAGCATATGTTGAATTAGCATTTGCTGCATCCCCTGTGGTTATCTACTTCAGTGAGAGAAATTGGATATCTTAACTGTAGCTGTCTAAGTCATCCTGATTCCGCTGTTGTCAACAGCTGTGGGTGATTGATGTGGAAAAAAAAAAGGAACGAATAGGTGATAAATGGCTCAAATGAAAATTGAAAATTTTCAAAGGATAATCAAGAGAGAGTGGACAAAGTAGTTAAGCTGCGTCTTGAAGTTACACTTATATCTGATGAAAGCAGAGGGAGGAACTATTGGGACCGCGGGGCTGAAATAAAGCTAGATTTTTGAAGTGATTTTGAATTTTGAGTTGTCTTTGATGAACTGCACACGGAGAAAGTTAGATTTCAAGGAGAATGAGATTTTGAGAGGTTGGAGATAAAGCCTTCGTGAAAAATGTATAGCACATATAGTTTGTTAAAAGATAGTGACGATGCAGGGAAGTAACTAAGAAAAATAAGCCCTCTATTTTAGTAGGGTATGAAAAATAAAGCAAAAACTCAAATAAAATGTTTTACTCACTAATTAGTGCACGCACGACTTTCATTGATGGAATTACATGTCGTTCCAGATGTTCTTGGTCACAATTTTCTGTCTGCACTTGGTTGTAAGATCTGAGGCAATGACAACATTTGTCTTGTGATTCTAATGTTTTAATGGCTGATGGCAGGACAAAATATCAGAAAACTGGTGAAGGATGGTTTCATAATCAGGAAACCAACTAAGATTCATTCTAGATCTCGCGCACGGAGAATGAAGGAGGCCAAAAGGAAGGGTCGTCACTCTGGATACGGTGCGGTTAATAATTAGAATCTGGTGTTTTGGGCTGTTACATGATTTCATCCTTTTTCAATCTGTCATTGTTTACTTATTAATTGAAGGTAAGCGCAAGGGTACCAGGGAGGCAAGGCTGCCGACGAAAGTTCTGTGGATGAGGAGAATGCGTGTGTTGAGACGTCTGCTTCGCAAGTATCGTGAGTCCAAGAAAATTGACAAGCACATGTACCATGATATGTATATGAAGGTGAAGGGTAATGTCTTCAAGAACAAGCGTGGCTTGATGGAGAGCATCCATAAGTCTAAAGCTGAAAAGGCTAGAGAGAAGACACTCTCTGACCAGTTTGAAGCCAAGCGCGCTAAGAGCAAGGCGAGTAGGGAGAGAAAGTTGGCCAGGAAAGAGGAGCGGTTGGCACAGGTATGATTGGCCTCTTTTGCCTCTCATTCACTCATACATTAGAAGGTTTAGCAATTGGCTGTATAGTGGTCCTGCTTGCTTGTGGTGATCTTTATGAAGCTTAACCTCTTTGAAATTTTCATTTGCATAAATGCTTCATGATCTAACTTGGCATTTGAATAATTCAGGGACCTGTTGAAAGGGCACCGGCAGCTGCATCACAACCACAGTCTGAGTAAGCATGTTCTGTTTAAATTTACTGTTTCTGCATTTTTTTGGCTCTTCACACATGTAAAAAATTAAGTATCATTCTTATAGGGGAGCCAAGAAAACAAAGAAGTAATTGTAGAGAACCCTAGAGCATGAATACTGGAGAATGCAGACTGATCCGCGTTTATGCTTAATAGGAATTTTTTTTTTTTTTAAAGCCTTGTTTCCCCTCAATGTATTGAAGTAATTTTGTTTTTCTGCGACAGTCAAACTAACTGTAATGCTATTTTGTAAGTGTTGAATTGTATGGTTTTCATCTTGGTAAATTGGGCTTCAGTATCATTTTCCCTCAGTGACCTGTGAGAAAATCATTCGCAGGAAAGTAATCATCTTATGATCTTAACTGATTACACTATTCCACACGTTATCACCAATTCTTGTACCAATTGCACCATCGTTGATGCAGTCCTATTCTCGCCGTACGACCTCTTCTGAAAGAGATCAATTGAATAGAATGCGACGACATGGTATATGTGACAAGTGGATTTCACCGTGTTCTTTTGTCTCTTGCCCGATCCTAAGTGTAGCGAGGGGCTCTAGATTCTCGTTGATGAATTGAAAAGCTGGGCGTTTTGTTATCTTTGCTATCGGAGAAAATCACCAAGCAAAGAAATACCCCACGGAGGGTAGGGGAGGATCAGAAATACTCTCTCCGGTTTTATTTATAAGTTATTTTTATTAACTTCATCAATATCAATACAATAAAAATATAAAAAATAAAAATAAGTAAAATTTCAAATATAATCCTTATATAAAAAGCAAAAAGTAAGTCAATTATATAATATTATTTTTTTATCTTTCTTTCTCTTACTTTTTAAGAATAATTTAAAAATTTCAATTTGAAACAAAACAATCTTATCAAAAAAAACTTATAAAGTAAATTAAATTATGTTTTAAAAGTAACATATATATATACTAGATTAGAGGAGTACGTACTACATAGCAGCCTGATGGCTGGTAAGCAGTCGGGTAGGCTTGCATTAAGATCGATCTGATGAAATGTAGATTTGAGGTCCACAAAGTTACATGAACTTGCCACAGCCACAGACACGCCGGGTTAAGTCTCATCCAAGTATTAAAGCTTGCCTCCTATTATCTTGAAACATTTTTTTTTTTATAAAGTTTTTTGGGGGTATCTTGTAACAGTCTTTGGTGTTAACACGCCGGGTTATGAATGCGCGCACACGCACACACGTATTCGTTTTCTTTGGGGGTTCAACGGTAAACAATCTTACTTGGAATAGCGTAATTTGTTTTTGGCTTTTAAATATCATAAATGGTTAAAACATCATATAAGTCTAACTTTTTGTGACACATCCCTCCCATCAATATTACAGAGCACTTGGAATTTTTTTTTTTTTTTGGTAAATGAAAATTCAGATGATTCAGATCTCAAAGGTTCAGTAGATTAAGATTGGTTTTACAGTTGAAAAAACATTTTTAAGCCACTGATACAGATATTTGCGAACATGTCTTCGCATTTCTAGTGTGATTTAACTTTATGTTCTTGTATGACATGAAACTAATATTTGGACGACGTTTTACTTGGGTTTGAATGATGGTATCCATTTTAAAATACGTGAAGCACCTATCAGTTTTTATGAGTGACTAAACACGACTAATTTGATTAGTTGGCTTAGTTAAGAAAATCCAAGTTCCCCTTCTCCCAAACATTTTTCTTCGAAGGTTGCTAGATTCAAGTCCAAATGAAATAAACAAAAACACGTGCATGTATAATACAAAGCGAACTTTTTCATTGAACTTGAAGAAGAAACCTTTTCTTAATTCCTTTAACTTAATTTCGAGGAATCAAATGCTTGATTTGCAAGAGACTGAGGAATTTGGTTCTCAATCCTGCTGATCATTCTAGGAAATAAGGGCTTCCTCCGATCACACGATTCCTTTAGAAGAGTGCATGTGATATTGGGCTGTTTAAAACAAAAATGATGTCTTCATACACATGAGCAGTGTTAAACTCATTTCCCCCGGGTATCTCTTACCAATTTCATTTCACTGCATAAAAAATTAAACTGAGGTTAATTGTTATGAGTACAAATCTAAAGAAAAAATTTATTTCAATCAATAAGCATTGGTTTTAATGAAAAAGTACTATGATCATTTAAACATAAGATTTTAAGTTTAAGTTTGTGTGAATGCAGAAGATTAACTTGTTTGATGAAAAAACTTCTTAAACTTATAAACTTTATTTTTTTTTTTTAGTCTATCCAATGTCAACAATACTCCTTCATTCTCACATCCATGAGAGCCCTAATTAACAACAGTTTGTTAATATAATAATACGTGTAACTATATGTGTATGTACAGAGAGAGAAAGTACCGTTTACTTGGCAGGTTCATACTCCTGCGTGGAATCAGATTAGATGAGCAAGCAAGCAACCAATTTTTTTGACAGCTATGATACTTCGAATGTGATCCAACCATTATGCTCTTCTATGTCAAACCACATAAACTTATCAAATATAATATGAACTACAGGTATACCCTATATTATGTATTGCAAGAGGTCACTAAATCCGAGACGAGTTGTATGAGTGATTATTATGAATAATTTTATTGTTTTATAAATTCTAATATAAATATATTGATATATTCATGTTGATAAGAAATTAGAAAACCGCATCCCAACGAAAATTAACTACGAGCGCGCGCGCGCGCACAGATATGTGTGTGTGAACAAATGGATGGATAAGACATGAGCGTTTGTTCATCTGGCTAAGAAATACTACAATTTAGTGGCCTTCAAGAGTTTACCTGTCGTCTACGCAAGCCAACTTCTCGAATATGAACGGCAAAATGAAATTAACTTTTACGTTATACCCATAATTTTTTTAATTTAATATTATCACGTTACATTGCTAGATGTTTTCAGAACAACGAATTAAATTGATCACATAACAGGGAGTAATAATTTGTGGGCGATTGGGTTGTTATGAGATTGATAAGTCAATGTAAATAACAATGAATTTAATAATAATCAGGTTCATATATATATATATATAGGCAAAAATAATAATAATAACAGCACCAAATTTGGTACCCCATCATATTTCAAATAGAATTGTGTTCAATAAAAAAGATGCTTATAAGTAATTGAAAAAAGGAAAAATCTAAGTTAAGTATGTTTGTAAATACTTAATTTTTCGTGGGTTTAAAAAAAATTTAAAATTTCAGTTTAATCAGGGGGAAAAGTCAAACAAATTTCACTGATAAAAAGATCAAAATACCCTTTACTTATTATGCAGAATCATTAATCGTTAATTTTCTTACTGTACTTGTTAATTTATCAATATCACTTGTAAATTACATGCATTTGTTAGACAATCAGTAACATTAATTGTTAATTTGTTAATTTTACTTGTTAATTTATAAATTACAAAACCTATCAGTAATTTATAACTGATGTTAGTAAATTAATAAGTAAAATTTACAATTTAACAATTGATAATGTTGTTTATAATTGAAAAACTAATGTTAAGTCATATAATTATTGACATATTAACTCATGTAATTTACAACTTATATTGGTGAATCAACAAGTGCAGTAATAAAATTAACAATTAGTGATTCTGCTTAACAAGTGAAGGGTATTTTGGTCTTTTTACCAACAAAATTCTTTTGACTTTTCTCCCCTAAATTAAATTGATATTTTAAAAAAAATTTGGATCCACCTAAAATTAAGTTTCTACAAAGGTATTTGATTGAAATTCTCCCTTAAAAAAATCCAGCAAAATGAATTTTGCCAAAGTTTATCATAATTATTTGGCAAAATTAATATGATTATTTTTTTCCCAACATACTAAATTCAATTTTGATAAACATATTCATATGAAATAAATAATTAGAGCAACATTGATGACAATATAACTTCAAGAAGAAAAATAATATATCTGTTTATCATTAATGGGTATCTTTTTCCCATGAAACGCATGGAAGATATGGTAACAGTTTAGTAAAAAAAATGGTAATTTAATTTGTTTAACATTAAAACCCTATGAAAATATGCAAAAAAATATTTAAAAATTAAAAAGAAGGTTGATAGAGCTAAGTAAAGCGTGGAGAAAAGTATTTAAAAAATGATTGTACAAAACTAGATAGGTTACGTTCTCACTCCTTTACTATATAAAAGATATTTTTAATCAAACCATATAAAGTGATAAAAATTAGTTTTTTTAATTAAAAGTACAACAATATTTTAATTTTGCTCCTAATTATTATAAATAAAAAATAAATATCTTTTTTAAAATAAATTAATGAGAGTATTTATCTTTTTTCTTTCTAATTTAATAAAGGTATAATGGTTCATTCATTAAAAAAATGCTAATAATCTCTTATATTTAGAAAAAAAATATTTTAAAAGACTTTTTATATATAAAGACAGAAGGAGTAATTTATACCCCATGAAAATTATGACTCCTCATATTTTTTATATTTTATAGTGACATGGTGATGATGATTTTAGTCGGCTTATGATATGCTTTATTTTTTCTTTTATTGAGATGAATATGTTTACTGTATTAAAAAGAAATGTTAAGATAATAATTTTGCCCATTAATTTTATTTATCATTTTAAATCAATTCATTCAGTTTAAGTTGTGTCGTAATGATTTTTAAAGTTTAAAATTCATCTTAAATTCTTGTCTTTTAACGACATACATAATGCTTGAAGAACAAATCTGAAGCTGGATAGTGAATTTTGAAATGCTTTAAAATTTAGGATAAACATAATTTTCAGTTCATGTACTTTACTCAGGTTTTATATTTAATCTCTATATTTTTTTTAATATTTTAAGTTCCTATACTTTTATTTTTTATTATTTTTTATCTCTTTATGACCAAAATATGGAGACATTGGAAACTAAATAAAAGTGTAAAGACTTAAAACATTAAAAAAAAGTGTAAGGATAAAAAACAAAATACAAGTAAAGTGCAGAGATTAAAAGTTATATTTGCCCTAAAATTTATATAAACTATCATTGTCCTCTTACAAGCATAGCTTTTTCCATTTATATATCCATGCATGTCTGTGGAATGACAAGGTATTTTTAATGAGTGTTTGGAGTTCACTCCCTCCGTTGAGTGATTAAATGTTAAAAAATATAAGATATTTTTTTGATGAAAAAACATAAGATATTTTTAACATTTTAAGACATAATTATTGCATTTTTTAAATTATTTTATATTTATTTTAAATTGAAACATCTTATTAAATAAATGTAAATATAAAAAATGATATTAGTTCAAAGATAAATAACTACTTTATCGAAAGATAAAATTTGATTAAAAATACTTTATATTTTTAAATAAATAAAGTACATCTCATGATTATATTTATTAATTATTAACAATTTAAGAGTTTTTACTATAATGATGAATACAATACATTGAATAAAGATGATAAATATTATGATTAATAAAAAAAATAGACTTTGCTTTTATTATAGTTTTTATTTATGAGTTCATATCATATTTTTTAAAAAAAGTGTTGGCAAACTACCCAACACTTAAATCAACTGACAAGAGGTCATCCTAACTTAATCAAAGGTCTCAAGTTTGAATCTTTAGGAATGCCACCAGCATGGCAAATTCCTCTTGGGGGTGTAGTAGAAGCTTCCCCTAGAAATGGGTTAACCTAGTCTCAATCCAAATTAGTCTAGCCCTGCGTTTATGGGTTGGGATATCGAATGCTATCATACAAAAAAAAAAGTGTTGGCAAGTGGCAACCAATGAGCATTGAGCCAAGTAAAAGGGATTGGTTTCTTATAATGAGACAAATTAAGATTTAAATTTTTATTGGAAGAAATTCTTACATTTTAATATCAATCTTATTTCAAACAAGATTATCTCTAATGGGAAGATACTCATAAATAATAATAGTGCTTGTAAGATTAATTCTCTTTGATAAGTTATCAAAAATTGAGATTATGAATTTTTTGAAACTTTTTTTTAAATATTTTTAACGTTATATGAGTAGGTGTAAAAGTAATCAGATTGTTAACTTTGATCGTTAAATATTTATTGTGCATGCTACATGTCAGCCTTTGCTAATGTGGACTAATAAAGGGACAAAAATACCTACGAAGTCCGTGGCCAGAGGCAAAAATACTCATAATGTTATTAGAGTTGGTGTGAAAGTGACTGATCCATCAAATCCCTTAAATGTTAACTGCTTAATTGATACCTAAGTACAAGTTAACTATTTTTTTGTTGACATGAACAAAAAATATTCTCAAATGAAGTTCTTTGGAGGTTAATCAGTAATTGTATGAATATCATGTGAAAAAATATCATTTTAATTAAATATCAAATTAAATCGCTTGTTTCTTTGTAGTAATGGCGACAACCATTTGAAAATACTGAACCTATTATGAATAAAATTGCTTAAGGTTGTGACAATGTTCTTAAGGTAAGGCGACATAGGAGGTGTGCTCACTCTCAATCTTTAATTGTATATAACCTATCTCACTATGTTAAATATTATGTTTTGCAAATAAGAAAAATGAGTAGAGATGGAGAAATGAAGGGAGTAATGATAAAAAGAAACCATGTGGCATGAATTTTGACGGATTGGTCACTAATTATGGGTGCTCATATAATGATCGATGAACATCTGTAAAAATTCATCTAGGAATATTTTTTATCTACATTAACAAAAAAGTAGTCAACTTCTGCTTAGATGTCAGTTAAACGGTCAATATTTAAGAAATTTAATAGACTGAAAACTTTTGTACCAACGTTGATAACGTTGTGGGTATTTTTGTTCTTGGTTGACAACTTCATGAGTATTTTTGCCTTTTTATTAGTCAACGTCAGTAAAGGCTAACACGTGGTATGCACAGTCAGCATTTAATAGTTAAAGTTAACAATATTAAGTCAAAGTTAACGATCTAATCACTTTGGCACTCACTCATATAACGTTATGAGTATTTTTACCCTTTTCCTTACTTTAGGATATTAAGTGTCCATAACTGACAACTTTGTGGGTATACTTACCCTTTTACCCTAATGATAATATATAAAATTAATAAATATTAGTTTAGTTGGTAAATATTTAGATTATAATGTACAAGATCATGACTACCAACGTGAGGACTTTATTGATGATCGATTTGTAAATATATTTTTAAGTACCCTCTGAATTTGGAAGCATATTTTGGTCTTTAATGGGTTCTTATGATTCAACATATCTAGATTTTTTTAGATAAATATATATATATATATATACTCTCTCATTAAAAATATTTTGAGGGGTTAGATATTAAAAAATGCAAGACATTTTTAATTTTTAAGGTGTAATTATACCTTTTTAAAAATATTTATATTAAATAAATTATTTTATACTTATTTCAAGATAAAACTCCTTATTAAATATGAATAAATGTAAATTAATTTAAAAATAAATAATTATTTTATTAAAATAAAATTTAATTATAAATATTTTATATTTTTAAACAGACAGTAAATATTCTTAAGATTAATATTATTTGATTATAAAAATTAACAAGAAAGTGGAAAATCAGGAGTTGAAGTAGAAAAAGCGAGTCGCAAACCATCTGGAAATCTTCATCTTGAGTAGCCAGAAAAGGCAGTAAATGAGAATCAAACTTGTCCAGTCTTTGACGTTCCTTCGTCTTAAATTCAACTGCCTCCTCCTTTATTATATTATTCCCCACAAGCACATCCCAACAACGCATTCTTCCGTTGCAAATCGGGATTGTTTTGGATCCAAACGACCAACGACAACGACACCGTCCTCGTTTCGATTTCCTCAAGGTGTCTTTATTGGTGGTCATCGATTTCAATGGCAACAGAGCAGTTGATGTGCAGTGGAAGTCCCCGCTACGTTCAAATGCAATCGGAGCCGTCGACGGCGATTTCTTCTTCTGCATCATTCCGCTTTGGCGGCGGCCCTGAGCCTACTCGAATTTTCGATGAGTTGCCAGAAGCCACCATCGTCTCCGTCTCTCGTCCCGATGCCGGCGACATCAGTCCTATGCTTCTCTCTTACACAATTGAGTTTCGTTATAAACAGGTGCCGACTTTCCCTTCGTACTTGTGCTTTTTGACTTTTTGGGGAATCCCTTAAAGTCATGCGATCACAAACCGAGATCCTGTTCCATCATTACATGCTTATCTGAATTGGGACGAAGAAGCCATTCATGTGGGGGAAATGAAATTGGGTCGGATGCTCGAGTGATTTTTTTTTCTTTTGCTGTGCTTGCATCCACCAAGTATGTACTTTACCAGCAAGCATAATGCAATTGCAATTGTCTGTGCTGGATTGGTGGATGTACACAGTCTTTTCTTTGGTCTCAAAAGGCCGCTATTTAGTTACAGCATTAAGCTTGTCTTTCTCCTATCGGTTTCCTTAATTAAGATTCTCTCCTTTTATAAATATTTTCTTTGCAGCCTAATCTTTTGACTTCTTCCACCGTTCTTTTGTTGATCGATTGATATGCCTTCTACAATTGGCATTCACCTTGCAGTGGTTTAGGGTTCTTGAGCTTGTTTTCGTTGAATTTTTTTTATTTGTGCTGTTACACTGTCCATTTTATTTGAGGAAGGGAAAGAGAGGGGGGGGGTCCCTGCACTAGAGCTTATATGTTAGAAAGCCTTGCTGTAGGAGTGTACTTATACAGCTCTTTTTCATACCAGTTCAAGTGGCAATTGGTGAAGAAGGCTTCTCAAGTATTTTATTTGCATTTTACATTGAAGAAACGTGCCTTTATCGAGGAAATTCATGAGAAGCAAGAGCAGGTATTTGTCAAACAATGTTGTTTATTCTTATTTTTTGATTACTCACTTAGCTGTTAATGCTTTGCACACGCATACAATTGTTATTCATCCTTTCAATCTCTGCAACATTTTTGGATTTTATTTGCTGATATCTTGTATATCTAGCTATGTTTGGATTGTGATGTAATGTTCACTTAAATATTATATTAAAGGTTAAAGAATGGCTTACCAATCTAGGAATAGGAGAACACACTGCTATGGTGCAAGATGATGATGATGAAACTGTTCATCTACGCCATGATGAAAGTGCTAAGGACAGGTGACAAGCAATTTTTCGTTTGTTTGTTTGTTTGAGCAATCTTAGAATTCCTATGTGAATGATAGCTGTTTTTTGGTCCAGAGATGTCCCATCTAGTGCTGCTCTACCAATTATACGGCCAGCCTTAGGAAGACAGGATACCATGTCAGACAGATCAAAGACCGCAATGCAAGGCTATTTGAATCACTTTTTAGGAAATATCAATATTGTTAACTCTCCAGAGGTATGCTTTGTGCATGCAAAACTGGAAAAGAAAAATATTTTGCCATGTTATAGAAGCGATTCTTCTAATGCCTTCTCATTGATTTATAGTCTTGGCTTGAGTCTATCATAGACATATAAGACATGCATTTGCGCAATTTTAAAATCATTGGTTATTTGTCTTTACTTGAAGCAGTTGGGTACTGTAGGTTTGCAAGTTTTTGGAAGTATCAAAGTTATCTTTCACAACTGAGTATGGCCCTAGCCTGAAGGAAGATTATGTGATGGTGAAGCATCTGCCGACAATTCCTAAGGATGATGATTCCAGAAAATGTTGTTTGCCTCGGTGTTTTAGTTGTTGCAATGACAACTGGCCGAAGGTAGTGATATCCTACATCTGAACTTGCGCAATAGGCTGCAATTGCTTTGGTTTCTCTTGACACATGTAGAAGCTAGGCAACTTGCATGCGATGTCTGTGCACTACTGAGGAAGTCACACATGCATACATTCATATGGCTTAAACAGGGGGAAACCTGCAATGTGTGTGCAAAACAGAAGAAAATTGAGACATTTATGTGTTTCATTTCTCTCCTTTGAAGCTCTTAAAATTTGAACTTGTCATATGCTGATATGCTGTTATATTGTAATAAGTTTCTTAAACATAGAAGATTTTAATCTGATTGAGGGCCTAGATCATTTAGTTAGAATGGCATTTTTTGTCACTTGAAGTGTTTTGAGAGCATCAAGAAAAATCCTTCATACATACGAATACCTCAGGTTTTGTTGTGTTGCCTTGTGTGGTGTGCCATATCTCATGTTTCTTCAGTCTCCAGTCTTCCTGGACTGTTCTTTGTGGTTTGATATATTATAATTGCTTAGGGGCTTATATCATATGGCATGAGATGTACTGATGTTATTTTAGTTGTTTTGGAGTGACTTCTATTAGAATTGATGTAAATACTCCCCGTGTTACTTTCCTGTCTTGTTAAGTGCAGGTTTGGGCTGTACTAAAACCTGGATTCTTGGCACTGCTGGCTAATCCATTTGATAGCCAACCTTTGGACATTATTGTTTTTGATGTTCTACCTGCCTCAGATGGGAATGGGGACGGTCGTTTATCATTGGCAAAAGAAATGAAGGAACGGAATCCTTTACGACATTCATTCAAGGTGAGAAGGGTGCTCACTCACTGTTGTTGTTTCATAGTCTTGTGGCTTTAAAGAATAGAGTGGGTGTTCTTACTCTCTCTTAGGGTGTCATAATAAAATTTTTTATTACTTAACTAGATCATTGGTGAATGTTACCTGTTGTCTAGTGAAAATATACTAAGAAAGTTAAGTTTTAACCCTTCATAAATTTTAGGTGACTTGTGGAAACCGGAGTATTAGGATAAGAGTAAAAAGTAGTGGTAGAGTCAAGGATTGGGTTGCTGCAATTAATGATGCTGGACTCAGGCCTCCCGAAGGATGGTGTTATCCTCATCGCTATGGTTCATTTGCTCCTCCAAGAGGCTTGATTGAAGATGGAAGTCAGGCCCAGTGGTTTGTTGATGGCAGAGCAGCATTTGAGGCCATTGCTTCTTCAATTGAGGATGCAAAATCAGAGGTTAGATTACCATTCACCAGAGCATTCAAGGCCATTTTGACAGATTAAAAGTTGTTAATAGACCAATAATAGTGATGGTTTTTAAGTTTATATACAATGATTGAAAGGTTTATGCAGATATTTATTTGTGGGTGGTGGCTTTGCCCGGAGCTGTATTTGCGGCGTCCTTTTCATACTCATGCTTCATCAAGGCTTGATAATTTGCTGGAAGCAAAAGCTAAGCAAGGGGTTCAGGTGAATCTAAGATGGAAACTTTTGGACATTTCCTTTACTGTGCCCCTTAGTTTTAATGAAATAATCATTGTTTTGCATTAACTTTGTTATTGCTTTGTTTATATTGTAAAAGACACGCAGTCATTCTGATGTTATTCAATATGATGCTTGTTTTCAGTCAATTATTTGATCTTTCAAGTGTAAAAATGTTTGAACTTTAACTGGAGACTCTGTTTGATCCATGTGGTTGTAAAGAAATACATTTTCTCACGTTTAAATTTTCACCAAAGCAACTGCTAGATCCCTGTAGTTGTTTGCATATGTACTCTCTCTCTCTCTGTGCATGCATGCGTGCATATATCTGCTCAGATAGAGTATAATATATTTTGTTATTAAATGAATAATATTGTTTGACAGCAGAAGCCAGCTTTTAAGAAATATTGTCCTCTTCAGAATGGAATATACAGAGACCACTAAGGGGATTTAATTAAATAATTTATTACTTAATAATTCACTAGTTTATGAGCTGATAAATTTCTTAAGGTTCTTGGGTGACTTGACTTATATCTGGCTTAGAGTTCAGAGGTGTTTGTACATGGCATCAATGCTCTTATTTTTAATGCAGATCTACATTCTTCTCTACAAAGAGGTGGCTCTTGCTTTGAAAATTAACAGTGTCTATAGCAAGAGAAAGCTTCTTAGCATTCATGAAAATGTGAGGGTACTACGCTATCCTGACCACTTTTCTTCTGGTGTTTACCTGTGGTATGTGTATTCTTGAAAAGCTTTATTATCTTTTATTTTGTAATTTCTTTTGTTTTCTTTGAAAGTATCCATTATAATGCACGCATTTTGTTTCTGATATTGCTCATGATTATATACAGGTCCCACCATGAAAAACTGGTCATTGTTGATCACCAGATTTGCTTTATTGGAGGACTGGATTTATGCTTTGGTCGTTATGATACGTCTGAACACATGGTGGGAGATTCCCCTCCACTGATATGGCCTGGAAAGGACTATTATAACCCAAGGTAACTTTTTGGCATCATAGAAAGATTAAGAAGGCCAAGAAATTACATGTATGTTCTTATGATCCAAAAGATAGGGGCACAAGAGTAAAATGATGATGATATGCTGTTCTTACTATTATTGCTGAATTGGTATGTTCATAGAGTGCATTTTTCCTGTAGATACAATGTCATTTAGTGATCATACAAAAAAAATAACTCAGTTGCTTGTGCAAATTAATTTGGATGCTTTTGGTCTTGCTTGTTTCACTTTCATTCCAATGGTCATTCTGTTTAAGAAAACTATACATTAGGGTTGGCACCTGGTATGTGGTTAGGTTGATCATTCTTCTTGTTGATTGAAGACCAATTGTCCCGGGTCGGATATAATCAATGGGTTCCTGTTCGATTTTACCAGGGAATCTGAGCCAAATTCATGGGAAGATGCAATGAAAGATGAATTGGATCGTGGAAAATATCCTCGAATGCCATGGCATGATGTTCATTGTGCCCTTTGGGGGCCACCGTGTCGTGACATTGCTAGACATTTTGTTCAGCGATGGAATTATGCGAAGGTAAGTCTTTGTCTGCAAGCTCATTAAAGTTTCAACCGTTGCAGTCCTAAATTCCTAAGAGATATAATGCAGTTCTTTTTTCCCCTATCAGAGGAACAAAGCTCCAAATGAGCAAGCAATACCATTACTTATGCCTCAGCATCATATGGTTATCCCACACTACTTGGGTAGAAGCAGAGAGATGGAGATCGAAAGCAAGAATACTGACTATCATATGGGCATGAGGAGGGAAGATTCCTTTCCCTCATCCCAAGATATTCCTCTACTTTCACCCGAGGACTCTGGTGGGATGGATGCTTCTTTAGGAGACACTGCATTAAATGAGTTAAGTTCCTTTTTACATCACCTTGACCAGCCAGCCAGGGTCAGCAGCGGTCGTCCTTTTCCTTTCCGGAAGGCCAAAATTGAACCAATAGGTCCAGATACACCAATGAAGGGCTTTGTAGATGATACTGACTCTATGGATCATCATGGAAAGATGCTTATGGACAGAGTAGCTCACGTCAGTATACATAATTCAGGTCCAGAATGGTGGGAGACACAAGAACGAGGTGACCAGGGAAGTTTTGCAGATGAATCTGGACAAGTTGGTCCTCACGTTTCCTGTCGTTGTCAGGTGTGTTGTTCTCATTCTGTCCATGTGTTAGTGTCCTCAAACATAGATGTGTCAATGACTCTGCATTTATCTTTTTCTGTGATATGTCTTATATAATCTGAATAAGAGCTTCAAGTATCTGAAATATTATAAAAGCTATTTACATCATTAGATATTGTTTGTTTAGAGAAGCCAAATATCTTGAATCTCCTTGCATTTATCTACTTAGGTTATTCGGAGTGTTAGTCAATGGTCTGCTGGAACTAGCCAAACGGAAGAAAGTATCCACAATGCTTATTGCTCTCTTATTGACAAAGCAGAATACTTCATCTACATTGAGGTATGATACAAGATTTCCTTTCTTATCATCCTTACATGATGTAGGAGGAAAACCTAAGGGAGAATGATAGAAAGGTCCTAGAAGGACCAATTAATTTAATTTAAGTCCTAAGTGCCAACTCTAGAAATTTACTAGTTCGGTTCTCAATTTTGCAAATTTGTTGTGTTAAATTTGTAACTTATTTTCTAAATTTTAATATGGTTGAAGAATAAACAAATTTGTTTTCCCTGTTAAAACAAAATTGCAAAATTGAAAATTGAATATGCAAATTTCTAGAGTTTGACATTCGAGACCTAAATTGAATTAATTGGTCTTTTGGGACCTCTTTGTCATTCTCCCAAAACCTAAGGCTTTTATTATATTGCTCTGTTTCCACTTTGATGTTGGAGTTTGGGAAATGATTCATCAGATGAAGTGTTAAAAGAAAGGGTGTGTCTACATTTAACTGTGCTTTGTTTTTTCCTGATGCCAAAACCATCTCTGTTGAGGTTTATTTTCTTTGTTTATTTCTTTTTTGTCTTTAAGTTTTAAGATAAGTTCTTCCTTTAACATCTTGATATTTTCACTTTTCTAACATTTTTATTTGAGAAGGGGGAAGATGATTTTTCATGATAAGGCACATGAGCTTTTTTGTCAAATGCTGTAGTGCAAGCTTTTGCCACCTATAGTTGAATTGCCTATGCGGCAATTTTTGGACTTCTGGACTCCTGGCCTACTTATTTCTACAAATAGCCTGAATCTTAGTGCAAAAGTCTAAAACTGCCACTCATTGATTGCCCTGATAGTCAGCCATGTCTTTTTTTCTTTATTTTCCTTTATATTGAATGTCATTTATAGTCTATGCCATCCCTTTCTGTGCAAAAGCAATGCAACAGGAACAATAATGGGTTAAGTGGAGTGCATGTATAATTAATGGGTATTGCCGTGAACTATTAGCTGAGTTATATTGGTATACATGTCTATCATTTAGTTCTTTTTTTTTTTTTTGGCAGAATTCCTTTCTCTAATTATTCAGTTATTAGTTTGTACAATGAGTCAATGACCCAAAACTGTAGTTTGGATACTGGAAGGCCACATAGGATCAGGATACACTTATATGCAGGATTAAATATGTTTTATAGGAAAACGATCAATAACTTTTTAAAATTAAATCAGATCAGGAGGGAATTTGTGATTAGCATGCTGCCTGGTTTCATAAATAGGAGCCTGCTGAAATATGATAATAATATATTTTGAAGAAACGTAGGCTAGTAAATAATTATTATTCTAGGAAGAAATAGGTTTTCTTGTATTATTTTAATATGTTGTTTCCTTTGTGTTATTTTAATATTTTGTAAGAGAAAATCTTAACATTGACTTTATATGGAAATTTTATTAAGGTTTCCTTATTAGGGATTATAGCTTTGTTTAAATAGACTAAGTTGTACTTGTAATGAGTACACTTGATGAATGAATGAGTATCATGAGTAAAGTCTGATGGCTCTTCCTCTCTCTGCGTTTGTCTCCCTCTGTTGCTCCCCCAGTGTTCTGTTCTTCATCTTCTTCATTTCTCCCTCCCTGTTTCTGGTTTCTCTCTACTCTCTCCCTCTGTCCAGAACTGTGCTAGTGTGTGTGAGTGTGTGTTACATCGGAGCCCTTCTCAGATGAATTGAAAAAAAAATAATAATAATTAGCACAAGAAGGCAAAAAGGAGAGGAGCTTGGCGTAATTAAAGGCCTTGTCTCAAGAAATCAATAATAGAGCTATCTAAAAACTTGTGATACAATAAAGGGAAAATCACTGTCTCATTAAATATAATTGAGCAGCCTGCTTTATCTTGGTTGGTTTCAATATGGACGTGTGTATGTGTATTTTGTGCTTCGCATTTCATGGACTTAATTGAATCAGCTTTGATGAACTGATATAATAAATATATTTTACCACCCCCTCTCTTGGAAAAAAAATATCTTGTAGCACATTTTCTCGCATGGAGGATTATCCCTAGTTTTGTATGCTTGATCTTCGTTTCTAACATTGTTCTGATCGTTCTATTTCATCCCTGGCAACTTGCACCAGAATCAATTTTTTATCTCAGGTCTTTCAGGAGACGAGATGATACAAAATCGTGTTTTAGAAGCTTTGTATCGGCGGATTATGCGAGCTTACCATGACAAAAAACCTTTTAGGGTTATAATTGTGATACCACTGCTTCCTGGTTTCCAGGTTCTAAGTATTTATTTTTTGTGTTTGCTTCAACGCTAACAACTATAGTGTATTCTTTTCATATAGTGTATTCTTTTCATATGGATATTGGACTTACTTCTTAATTATGTAGGGAGGCCTGGATGATAGTGGTGCAGCATCTGTCAGAGCAATAATGCATTGGCAGTATCGAACCATTTGTAGAGGACAAAATTCTATATTACATAAACTATTAGAATTTCTTGGTTCAAAAGTACATGATTACATCTCTTTCTACGGCCTTAGGGCTTATGGTAGACTCTCTGATGGTGGTCCTGTTGCAACCAGCCAGGTATCCCCTGCATTTATATGTCTTATGCTTAAGTTAATAGATCAAAGGCAACTCATTTAAGCATACTGCAGGTATATGTTCACAGTAAAATCATGATTGTTGATGACTGTACAACTTTGATTGGATCTGCTAATATTAATGATAGGAGTTTACTTGGCTCCAGAGATTCTGAGGTATCGCTTTTTTACATTCTGTAATTGTGTTATCCTTTTTTGTGAAGGGCCAGATATTCCATGTTCCATATTCCATCAAACACTTATTCTACATTTTCTCAACTCCTTTTTTTTTTCCCAGATATTTTTTGTTGCAAGATGTGAAGTTAAAAAAAAAAAATTGGTTTTCCATGAATATCTTGGAATTTTTTTCTCCAAATGATCTATTGGATCTGAAATATGGAATATTTTAAGTAATGCTACAACAACTAAAGCCGATATTCAAAACTCTCAATTTGTGGTTGTCTCAAAATCTCTTTTTTGCTTGCCAACGTCTTTATCACCCACAAAATTTAGAATGTTGGCTGTTGGCTGATCTCTCTGTTTATTTATTTTTTTTTTTGGTAGGAGTTGGCTGACCTCTTTTAATTGTTACGTGCTACATGCTTCATTTTGGCCTTCTCTACAGTTATTCTATTGTTAAATTTCGGCCAAAAAAAGAAAATTTTGATTGTTAATCAATGCATGATTGTTGCACCTTCTTTCATTATTTCTTTGCCTCATCTGTGGATTTCAGATCGGTATAATTATAGAAGACAAAGAGTTGATTGATTCGTTTATGGGTGGAAAATCATGGAAAGCGGGAAAATTCTCCCTAACTCTGCGGTTGTCATTATGGTCTGAACACTTAGGTTTGCAAGCAGGGGAGGTTAGTGCATTTCAATCCTTCGGGGAGAGTGGTTGTTCCATTTGGCTGTTCTGTAATGACTCTGTTTATATATTATTCCTCAGATTAATCGAATAATGGACCCAATCGTTGAGGCTACATATAAGGATATTTGGATGGCAACAGCAAAGGTAATAAGAAAATAAAATGTTAATTTGTTTTACTCCTTTGAACTGTAACGTGTTGAATATTTATGACAATATCCTTGAACTTCTCAACACCATTGCATAATTTTGAGGTCCAGGACCGTAGGCTGTTCTTATAGAGATTAAAACAAAGAGAAGAGTTCCATGATGGTTTTTATATTAACATTGATACTTTAAAGTGATCCCGCCCAGCTTTCAAATTTCTCTTTTTTTTAAGAAATTTAGAGTTCATTAAACACAACTACAATTTAAAAATTTGGACTTCCTCTCGTTTGAGTACTGTGCCTTATCTGTCATGCTAATGTCCTATTGAGCTGGAGTTTATGGTGGCTGAACTTGTCTCTTCATTTTGAGCGTTTTGATTTTTTTTTTTTTTTTTTTTGCAATTTGTATCCTTTTTTTCTTCAAACTCGTCTGAGGAGGATAATTCTTCATCTAGTCTTCTGCTTCAATATCTGAATAAAGAATACTATTATAATAATAATAAGACATGTTCCCATAGATTTTCTTCTATTTGGGCATTTTGTTGATGGTAGAGATTATAATCAACTTGTTCTTCTACTTGGTATATATATTTTCTGGGGCCAACATGCTTTTCACTTAAAAGTTGAGCATGTTAAATTGAAGCGGTCTGTTTCTATTTCAATCCTTGCCGCGCCCTGTTTCTCTAATATTAAATGGAAGTTTCAGACTTTCAGCCTAGAGTGTGTGGGTCTGTGTCTGAGGTTTCTCCATGCTTCAAGTGTAATGTGCTTTCATGTGAAGGGGCATGATAGACAAGTTTTTTCGTGTCAAATGAATGGTGGAATGAGATGGCATTTAGTTGATAATGTTTCTTAGCTATCAGTTTGTCTAATCCAGAAAAAAGTGTTGATGCACTGTGGGAATATCTGCTCTTTATTGTAAATACTGTATGGCCTTTATTAGTATCTATTAGGCTTTAGTAGTCATTATTAGTGATTATTTCCCCTCCTGTATATAGTCAGTATGTACCTCAATATGATAACCAATGAGAATTATCCTTTTCTCTGAAATTCCACACGAACCTCTTTAAATGAATTCTTTAGAAGATGCTGAACTGTAAAATAAAAAATATTCACACGTCAAGTGTTTATTGACTAATGTAATAGCAAACATCTAAAATGCTGTATTATCAAAGTTTTATAACTCCTTATTCTTATCGTGCAGACAAATACTGCAATTTATCAGGATGTCTTTTCTTGCGTACCTAATGATCTGATTCACACCAGGTATGACCGTGACCGTTTTCGTGCTTCTTTCTGTTTTGGGTGGCTCTAACGCTGAGTTTGGATTGAAGAAAAAGTTTTACGAAAATAGTAATGAGAGAAAACCAAGAGACAAAATTTTCGAAAATAATAATTTTTTTACTATTTTTAAAAGTTCTCTCTCCTGTTTTTTTTCTTTTTATTTTTCTTTCCATCCAAACAAACGATTCATCTAATCTCTCGTCTTGCTTTGTGCAGACTTACTTTCAGGCAAAGCACAGCTCTCTGGAAAGAAAGAATTGGCCATACTACCATTGACTTAGGAATTGCCCCTGAAAATTTGGAATCCTATCATGATGGAGATATCAAGAAAACTGATCCTTCGGAAAGGTTGGCTTCCGTGAAGGGTCATCTTGTTTCCTTTCCCTTGGAGTTCATGTGTCAAGAAAGTCTAAGACCTGCTTTTAATGAAAGTGAATACTATGCTACTCAGGTTTTCCACTAAAATATGCTTACCTGAAGCAAGCATTTTTTTTTCTTGCTCGCAGGGAATTTAATTTATTTTTTTTGCAGAATTTTGTTTTATTAAAATTCTGCAAGAGCGAGATGAAAGGAAAGGAGAGGCTGTAGTTATATATATAAATATTTTTTTCCCCTCCCTTTTTTTTTTTTTTTTGCAGAGGTCATATGGGCGCTAGTTGTATAAAATTCATTGCTCAATAAAACACATTTACTCTAATGACTATCTTCATTACATTCTTTTTTGTCCTTTGCTCCGGACAGTATTTAAAGAAGTTTCATATGAATCTCTCTCTCTCGACAAAAGGTCTAGAAAACTGCGTGTATTAATGCCAATCAAGACAATGCATATGTGAAACAATAATTAAGCATAATTTGCCATATTATCTGCGCATCGGTTGGATGCAAGTGGTACGTAGAAAGATCTTCTCTTTGGGGAGGGTTATTGACTCCAATTTTTTTCCCCAAATAAACACTCCCTTCATTTTATTATGTCTTTTTAATTAAAAAAATTTATATTACATGTCTTTTTATAATTTCAAAACAATATTTTAGTATAATAATAAACACTCCCTTCATTATTATAATAATATTTTTCAATATTTTTAGAGGTATTAAATGATGGACAATTTTAATAAAGTATGTTATACTTTTACATATTTAGTATTGTATTTTTTTAGAATAAATGAACAAATTATCTTGTCACCATTAGTTTCAGTAACATCATATACTATAAATTCATTTTTTATGTAAATTATTTTTTTAACTTTTAAAAACAGTGTAATTTAACCCTTATCATTAACAAAAATTAATTTTAACTGTTAATTAATATAAAATGTCAGAAAATGACAAAATTATAGCAAAAAAGCAAAAAATTTACAATGAAGGACCCCAAAAATTATAATCAAGGATTTAAAAAATTACATAAAAGGATCAATTTTTTTGGTTATTTTCTATAATTTTTGATATTCTTTTTTGTCATTTTCTAATTAATTAACAGTTAAAGTTATTTTTTGTTAATGGTAGAGATTAAATTGTACCATTTTTAAAAGTTAAGAAAATAATTTACATAATAAATGAGTTTAGAGTTTATAATGCTATTAAACTTAAAATTTAGGAATTAATTGGCTCATTTACCCTATTTTTTAACATAAATATAATAATTTTAAAAATACATATAATAAAAGGGAGTGACTAATATTTAAGATAATTTTTGAAAAATAGCAATGAAGGATAGCTGGAAGAAATTTATATCAGTCAAGAACTAATTATCAAAATTCAAATGGAAAAAAACTCAAATAAACTATTATTAATTTAAAATAAATTATTGTTAAAATTAAATAAATATTATTAATAAAAGAATGACTCTAATCAACAAGTGTTTACTTAAGTTTTGATAATAAATAATTTTTAATTAATATAAATTTTTTTAACAGTTCTTGATTGAGAGCTGTGTGCGCATCAGTAATCGCCCTGTCTGTGCAAAACATTCCTCCAGTCCAGCTCATCAAAAACAGTGGCAGATTTGATGCTTTGAATTTAGATCGAAGGCAGGAAATCAAGCAATTATGATGACATTTTATGTTAATTCTTATAATATAAATCATGGGATAAAGTTAGCCAATTTTATGATTTTTATAAGAATTAATATCTTTAAACTTGTAAAAAAAATATTTCACTTTTTAATTTTGCTCTTCACTAAAATTAATAATCACAATAAAATATGTCTAGAAATTAAACTTGTTACAATTAAAAAGGATTGAAAAAAAATTAATTACTATTTCATCCATTAAAAAAATATAAGACATTTTTAATTAAATTATAATCTCAATAAATTAGTTAAATATTTTTAAACTAATAATTAACATCATTCCTTCATATTTATTATTATTTAATAGGGTGTATCATTTAAAGATGAGATGTTGAATGATTTATGTAATAAGAATATTTTTAAAAAACTTATTAATTATATATTAAAAATATCAAACTGTTTTATATTTTTAAATCGATAAGTATATATTTGTCATATATTTATAATTTATAATTAAATAAGATTTCAAAATTCTGAACAATAATATATGTTATCCTGCCCAATGCACCCATCATCTCTCAGCATGATGATGCTGAGCTGATGCGTTCTTTTATTTAGCAAACCAATCTTGCGATCCCCCATAGTCTTGGCAAGTTTCTTGATTTCTCACTCGCTCCATTTGCGAGTGCCACAAACGCTTCCGATTCCGATCTTTGACGATCTCGTTCATCATCATGTCCTCTGGTCACCGGCATTACAACGTGAAGGTTCTCAACGAGGAGTCCGATTTTGAAGCACTCGCCTCCAAAGACGGCTATATCTCGATTTGTGGCTTCGGTTCGCTGCTCTCCGGTGTGTTTTTACTTTGTCCTGTAGTTTCTATTAAGGACTCCAGTTCTGTTGCTATGCATTCAATCGTAATGTGATGTCATTTGATGCAGAGAAAAGTGCGAAAAGCACATTTCCGGAGCTTATAAACTTCAGAATCGCCAGGTTGACCGGCTTCCGCCGTGTCTTCACGGGGGTGGGAGGCCTCTTCTTCGTTCACGGCATTGCTAACATGGCAACTGAGGTTTTTTTTGTTTTTTCTAAATTACTGTATTTCATCTGGATAGACTACTCTCTTGCCCCTTCTAGAGGAATTTTTTCTAGAACAATTTTTTCTAGAAGAACTATTGAAAATTAGTTGTATTTTTTTAAATATTACTTTTATTTAAAATAAAAAATGTAATGTAAATTTAAAAAAATTTCGTTTATATAGTGATAAAATTATAAATTTATTCTATTTTCAAATAAATAAAATTGATAGCTTAATCGCTTATCCTATTTTGGTGATGGATTGAGATCACTTATAACAGGCACAGGAAAAAGAAACTGATTTACATTATGATGAATTTAGTTCTTGGTATCTTGTGATAAAATGTTTTGTTTTACTTTTATTTAAAATAAAAAATGTAATATAAATTTTAAAAAAATTCGTTTATATAGTGATAAAATTTTAAATTTATTCTATTTTCAAATAAATAAAATTGATATCTTAATCGCTTATCCTATTTTGGTGATAGATTGAGATCACTTATAACAGGCACAAGAAAAAGAAACTGATTTACATTATGATGAATTTAGTTCTTGGTATCTTGTGATAAAATGTTTTGTTTTACTAAAAGGAGCTACCAGTAGTTAGTTGAACATGCTGATTTCCTTTACCGGTTTACACGAAAACGTAAATTTACCCTGATTTATTGTATTTGATTGATGACCTTCAGGAGATTGCTGGCCTCTCTGTTGAGCCTTGTGAAGGTGAAATCATTATAGTCACAGTTTTTGAGATTAAGAAATCAGAGGTATTAGCTCATGCTTTTTGAATTTTCCGTGAGGGTGGTCTGTCCTTAATCCTTATTAATATACCACAACTAAGTCTAATTTTAAGAGTTAGGAAGAATTCTTTTATCATTATGAATGAAATTTAACCCCATTTTTGTTGTCCTTTCGGAGTCAGATTCCAGCTTTTATTGAAAGGGAGCGCGAATATCGATTTTTAGCTGTGAGTTGCTTTTTGTATTGATGATCAAACAGATTTGGAATTTGGTTCAAGTATAACCCATTGTTGGCTTTCTCTGGCATAGGTCGTCCCTGAAACGCTGGACGGGAAGCCTTTTCCCAATGAAGCAGTATGCATTTCGAATTTAGCCTTGCGGCAGTCTCTATGTTTAGTTTATTTGTAAGGTTACTCGCTATTGGATTTACGATAGTTTGTGTTTCACCAATGCAGGTCCTTTGTTCTTCTTCTAGCGATGAGGAATTTTTCAAATTTAGGTGCAAAGGTAATTTTTCAAGTTTCTACTGGTGAGGAAATGCAACGAAAGGAAGAAGCTAATTATCTCAAATACGGCTTTGGCTAATTGTCATTCATTGACATTGCCACCATATTGGCCGATGTGTTTGACCTATATCATGTACGTATGTAAGATTAAGATTAGCTCTCCACAAATTTGTCTCAGGGATGCATGCAAAATGATAATGTTCATGCTTCACATACTGCTCTACAACTACATCATTACAAGGCAACCGGAGTATGACCCTGTACAATATTTGAACAGTTCCTTGTTTATATATCTGGCTTTATTAATATCCGTGTGATAAAGCAACTTGATGGCCATAAAGTTGTGGAAATACCTGGATGTCATTCTGATTTCTTTCACTTTCCCAGTCCAGCATTTGTAAATTGAAGCTGGTCTGTCAATGATGTTTACTAACCAAGTTAAACACAGTTTCAAAAGTAAATCTCATATTCCTTTTTGAAGACCGGGAAAATGGCTCATTTTGTCTGAGTTAGCAACACTTAGAAGATTGGACTCGGCTCAGATATCCCAATTTACTGTTGCCTTCAGCACCTTACATCAATTTTGGCTGTCTATTTTTCTCATTTTGTCATTTCTGTAACTTGAGTATTTCCTTATACCTGTGCCAATTCATGCAGAGGGCAGGGAAGTTTATTTTCAGCAATATGGAGAATACAAGATCCATAAGATTTGGCGGGATGATGTTCTACCCTGCCGTGTTTATCTGCGACACTGGTAGGTTCTCTGTTCCTTACATTAGAGAATCTGGCACCAGACTGTTAATGTATTCTTTTCATTACTTGCAGTCTCGCACACATGTAATTTACCTGCTAAATTATCTCAATCATAATACTATCCACACACCCCCCACCAAAAAAAAAAAAAATCTATGTAATTTTATTGTCAAAGGATTTAAATAATGGTTGGGCTAGAATGCCAATAAATAGATTTATCCGCTAGAATTATTTTGCTGTCCTAGCTTTGTTGGAATTATCTAAAGCATTTGCTTATAGCCTATCCGCTACATGACATGCATAGATTATGTTCTATTGTTATATATATCGGCTCAAAACGAATTACTGCAGTTTGCTGGCAGCGAAAAACCTTGGTGATGAAGCTTACAATAATTTTCTGGATCATACCTTCCTTGGAGACCGTAAGACAACCATACGTCAGTACTTAGAAAAGGTGGGAACGAGCATTATGGATGAAGAACCACCCGAATCTTTAAGAGCCCGTTATGGCGGTTGACGAAAGCAAGAAACAATGTACTTCCAGTGAAGGCTCTCATCTTTGCTGCTTCTGGAAAATTGTTATTTTCATCAATGACATATTGTGAGGTCTGGAATTCAGAATTAAACTAGAGAGTAGAGAAGAGGGTCTTGAGCCAATATGACAGACATCTTGGAATGAGGATATGGGCATTGACTCAGTAATAGTTGGCAAATAGGAATGGTGGCTACAACGAAAATGGAGAATGAGCCCTTGCATCGCAAAATTTACATGTTTATGCTTTTAGAAATAACTTTTTCATTAGAATTGTTGTTTGAGGGAAATTGAGTGGTACACCCACTTTGCCTGAGGAAGTTATTTTTCGCTTTACAAGGAGCAAGAAGCAAACATCATTGATGCTAAAGTTTCAAGCATTCTTTGGAAAAATTGCAAGTTAAAAATGAATATAAGAAGGAGAGAATAAAAGTAAGAGTATCATGTGACAATCATGTAATCTCTCAAACGTTAAAAATCAATGAATATATAATAATTTTTACACTTTTATGATGATTTAATTCAATAAAGTATTATGTCTGAAATTCTATTAGTCAATAATTGTCTACCTTCATTCAAGGAGTTATACATATAATTACAACAATAATCTAATCTGATTCAAAATCCAAGCACCATTTTCTTGTAAGCCAAATAGCTAATTGATACTTGTGTTAATTGGCTTGCATGTAATGTATATTTTTCTGATTATCAAACAATTGTTCTTATAAAACCTCCAATATTATCAATAAAGCCACGGATAAGGGTTGAAAATTGCTGTTTCTTTTTTATACTTTTGCCTCCTAGTGCATTAAAAAAAACCTTATGGATGTTTTGCTTCCTTACAAATCCTTCTCCCTTGTCTGTTTCCCTCCTTCCAGAACTTGTGAGAGAAACCCGGAAGCTAGACGGCTAGACTTAGGATTGAATTATGTCTGCGAGCAAAAGTCCCACATCGGGAAACTCGCAATTTAGAGGGTCGGAAGCTGCTTATAAATTTAGAGCCCGTTATGGCGGTTGACGAAAGCAAGAAACAATGTACTTCCAGTGAAGGCTCTCATCTTTGCTGCTTCTGGAAAATTGTTATTTCATCAATGACATATTGTGAGGTCTGGAATTCAGAATTAAACTAGAGAGTAGAGAAGAGGGGTCTTGAGCCAATATGACAGACATCTTGGAATGAGGATATGGGTATTGACTCAGTAATAGTTGGCAAATAGGAATGGTGGCTACAACGAAAATGGAAAATGAGCCCTTGCATCGCAAAATTTACATGTTTATGCTTTTAGAAATAACTTTTTCATTAGAATTGTTGTTTGAGGGAAATTGAGTGGTACACCCACTTTGCCTGAGGAAGTTATTTTTCGCTTTACAAGGAGCAAGAAGCAAACATCATTGATGCTAAAGTTTCAAGCATTCTTTGGAAAAATTGCAAGTTAAAAATGAATATAAGAAGGAGAGAATAAAAGTAAGAGTATCATGTGACAATCATGTAATCTCTCAAACGTTAAAAATCAATGAATATATAATAATTTTTACACTTTTATGATGATTTAATTCAATAAAGTATTATGTCTGAAATTCTATTAGTCAATAATTGTCTACCTTCATTCAAGGAGTTATACATATAATTACAACAATAATCTAATCTGATTCAAAATCCAAGCACCATTTTCTTGTAAGCCAAATAGCTAATTGATACTTGTGTTAATTGGCTTGCATGTAATGTATATTTTTCTGATTATCAAACAATTGTTCTTATAAAACCTCCAATATTATCAATAAAGCCACGGATAAGGGTTGAAAATTGCTGTTTCTTTTTCTATACTTTTTGCCTCCTAGTGCATTAAAAAAAACCTTATGGATTGTTGCTTCCTTACAAATCCTTCTCCTCTTGTATGTTCCTCCCTCCTTCCAGAACTTGTGAGAAACCCTGAAGCTAGACGGCTAGACTTAGGATTGAATTATGTCTGCGAGCAAAGTCCCACATCGGGAAACTCGCAATTTAGAGGGTCGGAAGCTGCTTATAAATAATCGGACCATGAGCGAGGTACCCTTAACCCGTCCTGTCAGGGGGTGAAAGGCGACTCGTCTATGATCGTTTAGAGACGGCGGGTCGTGCCGACACCTGGATGAAGAACACATTTCTGTAAGACGAGTGGATCCCGCCCTACTTTCGGTGGGGTCCGCCCGTCAATTTTTGGAAGCCTCTCTTCTATGGGGAGGCTCACAAATTCTATTTTCCAATTAGTTACTGAACTTACGAAATGAGAAGCTGTTGCATGAAGATATCTGTAAAGTGTTGTGAAGGATGAACTTCGAATGTTCTTTTTCAATTGGTGTTCGTTTGTTTTTCGTTGTTGTGTCCAAACAAACAGCTATCTTTCTCGAGTTCTTGGATTGGTTCCATCATCTTGTACATGGGCGTGTGATGCTACTTGATCGCAGCAGAATCCTCACCAACATAAAGATGCACGTTGTGTATGAAGTTCTTCCACAAATGATCGTCTATAGGAACCCAGCTATTTTGTCAACGACAGTACGACTTTGTCTTCTCTTTCATGTCATCCATACTTGGACCTATTATACTAGACAACAGAACTGTTAAGTCTCATGAAATGAACCCAACCAACAAAATATCATACAACACTACTCTATGCACTAAACACCATATATATCTTATACCAAAAAGAAATCAGAGCTTGAAGTTGTATGTGAAATAGTAGAAAGATTATTCCACTGAACTAGTTAAGAAGCAAGCTACAAGAAATGAAACTGTAGCCCAAGTAATGAAAAATAAGAAAAGTAACTCTACACTTACCTTCTTGGTTAACCACATATACAATATATGAGTATATTAGCTTGTCTCCATCAACAGAAAAGACTGGTGCTTCACAACAACATGACAAATCAAAGTTCAAATATCTATTAAAAAAGGTATTCATATTTAATATTTAGTTGTCTTGAATAAGATTATCTCTAAGATGACACCTATATACAATTAAAAAAATTGCCCCCTCAGCTGGCATTCTAGTCCGACCCAACATATGTGTAAGCCAAGATTGCCACTATAATGTGGGATTTTGGTGATTATTATTCACTGGACTTTAATGACAAAATGTCATGCAAAGATTATTTAAAAAAAAAAAAGGTTTTCCGCTTCGGCATACAGGTTATCAAAATTAAAAAATCAAAAGCAAGTTAAGCTACCAAACTTACAAACAATTAAGATCAAAAGGTGCTAACTTTGAAATATCATATTTAAGCTTCTATGAAAGTTCAGGACTTCTGTACATTGAACCTAATCCCGCATATCATTCAACCAAGATGAGCAGTAAATAGTAACACGAGTAATAACGACAAGGAAACTTCAAACAAATAGCGTCTAAATTTATTTTTATAAAAATGAAACGGATACAGCAAATTTTCATAACCCTTTAATTCTGTGACTCCACAATAGCACTCATATAACCCTCTAATATTGTGATTAAAAAAACATTTGAAAGCACAGAATATACAATATTTGAAAGCACAGAAAAAACCGATTGTATATAACCCATGATCTGGCTTTTATGCATTAATCCTAACCTTGAACAAAAGGTTTTTGGTTTATCTTTGCAAGACTGGTTAAAATGGAATGCTAAATCAGAAGCTGGCGTAGGAGTTTCCAGGCATTGGCCTTGGCACAAAATTTTCAGCCATATCTGTTGGGGTCTCTGGAAAGCACGCGCTGCAACTGCGTCTTTCAAGAAAAAATTATCAAATGCTGCAGACATCATTCATATCTGTCAACACGGCCTTGGAGGACGAGTCAGCACCAAAAAATATACTGTCTTGAACCTAATGTGCAGGACTCATGGAAACCGCCACATCCAGCCCATCTTAATTTTGATATAGTTGGATCTGTGAACTCGCAGGGGAATGCAACTTATGCAGGAGATTTTAGGCTTCCAACAGCATGTGGGGAGAGGAACATCTACTGAAGCTGAGCTGGAGGGTATTAAAACTGGGATTCGGCTGTGTCAAGTACAGAGTTTTGAGAAAGTCATGATTCATACTTACTCGCCAGAGGGATTGCATCTGATTATGAGGGAATGTGCTCCTAGCCACCCTCTCATGCCAATTATCTATCAGATACGCACCTACCTTTGCCAACTTAAGGAGGTTGAATTCATTTTCACAGGCAGGGAATCGATTAGTCTGCTGACTTAATGGCAAGGAATACGCATACTGAGATGCAAGGCATTAGGATACTTACTTCCTGTCAGGAGGTGAAAGATGACCCGTCGGAGAACACAATTATCTTCCGATGAGACAAGACCTCAATTTTTGGAAGTCTCTCTCCTGCAGAGAGGCTCACAGATTCAGTTTTTCCAAATTTCATAGTATATTATAAAATATAAATAGAGGATTTACATACTTCTGATTGGATTTTTTTTTTTTTTTTTTTTTTTTTTACATTGTGGTGGGCAGCTGCTATCTTTCTCGAGTTCTCGAATTAGTCGTTCCAACATCTTCTTGTACATGGGCATGTATGATCATTGATCATTGATTTACAAAGTCTGAGCTTGCTGTACAACTCTCTGCGTGTTTCATATAAACAGACACGTTCCTCAACAGGATCATCAGAATTTGAGTTCGAATCTTCCTCACAAGCTACAGACACGATATGTGTGATTCTCCCAGGAGGATAAAAGCGATGGCTATCGGAGTAGCTCGATGATGTGCTTGAGTTGCTGCATTCAGCAGCATCAACAAGAAGCTGATTCTCTTCCTCTATGATCTCCTTAGCTGCAGCAGCTTCTTCTTCAGCTTCCTGGGCAATGGTCAGAGTATAATCCGGCTTCTGAAGTTCCTTCTCCAGCTCACACCACAATTGGCCTTGAGTAATGTCGTCTACGGTGCAAGTGGTACCACCTTGATTACTGGGAACGAGTTGCTCCTCTTCATCTGTGTCATCGTGGTGGCTCGATGCTCTACTTGAGTAACAGAGTTCATCTGTATCCAGCATAGGCTCAGTCTCCATCACTTCAGTCAGAACAGATTCACTTCTCAACTCAGATGTTAGAGAAGCACCAACCAAGTTCCTGTTGCGGAGTTAGATGAAGAGTCAACATTTCGGCGGCGTGCGGCCATGCAAGACGACCATGTTGATAAAGATGATCTAGTTCTGACAACAGCTTCAGCAACACTTTGTGCACTCTTCATCACAACCTGCAAAAACAGCAGAATCTCAGTTAAATATGCACTTTATGTATGAGTTCCTACACAAAATGATCATATACAGAAAACTAGCTATTTTGTCAAGGACAATAATAGTATATACTATTTATACCCTCCTGTATTAGATCAGATGATACATATACTCAGACCTATTACTAAACAACAGTTAGGTCTGGTGAAATGAGCTCATGCAAACAAAATAGCACAGAACACCATGCAATAAACACTATATATTGTACAAAAAGTAAATCAGAGTTTGAAGCTACCTGAGTGCCACTGGTTACTGGCCGCAGAATAGCGCCTGCACCAGCTACCCTAGCTCTTGCACTGGATATTGAAGGTATGTGTGATCCAAGTGCAGTTGCAGAGCGATAGACAATTCAGGACCTTTGTACGCTGAACCTGATCCCGCAGATCATTCAACCAAGATGATGCAGTTATCTGATGACCAGTAACAGGTGTGAGCACTATGCATCAAATTTTAAGAAAATTAAGATTTAATGTTTTTCAGTAGACAGAGTTAAAGCACCTCCGCACGAAGATCATCAACAGAGGAAGCTGAGAAGCTAGGCACCAAATCAGAGCCATTTATGATAGTTGTGATAAAGTGTTTCCCTGATTCTGCTAACTCCCATGTCATACAGGCAGCTGCAAAAATCAATCAAGGTCATTTTGGCAAGTACCGGAGATAATTTAACATGTAAAGATGGCAGCATGGCTAGTTGTACATCATACCAGGGGCAAATGTGACACAGGAAATTGAAGATAATTCTTTTTGTTCTCTCAGAATATATGTCAACAGTGCTGCAGTGCCACCACCAAGAGAGTGCCCAACAATCTAACGAAAATTCAAAAACAACTTTTTGGTGAACATGTTCTTAAAAGCAGGTAATGACTGAAAGGACAAAGTAAAAAAGAAAATTGTGGCATCTATAGAGTAAAACAACAAATCGGATGGGAGTAAAATACCTTAAATTGAAGTCAGGAAATTCACCAATGGCCTTGAGCAGAGTCGGAGTGCAGAGCTTTGCAATCCAACGAGCTGCAGCTACCATACCACAGTGTGCATATCCTAAAACCAAGTTGCTGATTCTACCATCATTTAAAACTGAATGATGGAAGGGCACCACTGCACCAGTTGCAGCCGTCAGTGTGTCTTTAATACTATGAGTACCTCGGATCAGAAGCAGAAAACATTTCGATTTATCGTCACGTACAATTGTGAAAGCAGGTCTCAGAAGCTGCATTTAAATCCCGTGACATTAAATCAATCAATCATCTGTTAAAAAAGAGGATAAGAATGGAAAACGAACTGACACAGTTAAGTAGCTAATATAACGATCTAAGTTGGGCAAGAAAATGTCCTAAAAAGAACAAGAAATGCACAGTGCATTTTTTTTAAATATCGACCACCGTCTGAAACAGACACCACCTCTAATTCAGGATTTTTATCCGTGTCTTTCCCGAGACGATATTTGGCAGGATATAGAGCCCTCATGCAATGATAAAACAAATACATGAATCACTCACTAATATTTTAACATCTAGTCAGAAAGTAGAGGTTGAGCCCACAGTGTTGTCATCCCTCGGTTTACTTTTTTCAAACGGACATATCTAACAGTATTTGAAATAGGGTAAACCTAACCTTCTCTAGTAAAATACTGGAGTAATTTCTTTTTAGTTGGATCCCACGTGTTATATATGGGCAAGTGGAAATCGCTGTTTCGACTAGAAAACATTGGATTGAGTTTTGGTGCTCCAAAAGTATCAGTTGCCTTAGTTCGAATGCCACAGGCGGCATTACTGTCGACACGTAAAACAGGGGGTCCTTTTCAGAATACCTAACTACGATACAACGGGGATCATAGTTTGGCTCCTCTAATCTGAACCCTACATCTTCCCCTAATACAACACATGTCCTGATACAAGAAAGTTACGCATTCTATGAACGTTAACTCATTTACTGAAATCTAGGTACACAGATGAGGCGGAGGATGCAAATCACTAGCTACCATAATACTAATTTCAAGGAAGCTGCTATTTTAATCTGGCTTACTCTTCTCTAATCCCATCCCAAAAAGGGGGAAAACAAGAAGATGATGATGATGATGATGAATAAATAGATAGACAACAGTACAGCGTACCCCTGCTTTCGGCTTCTGCAGAAGAACATCGTCTAAGGAGAATCCGGCAGACTCCAGAAACACCGGAAATGGTTTCTTTGAGAAAAGCATACACATTGTCAACAACCTCAAAAGATCATGCAACTCCTCTATAATTTCGGAGCCTTCAAGCTGAACACAGTCACTTCTCGCATATACACTTGCAGCTCGTAAATTACCCTGGAAGCATCTCATACCAATTAAAATCTTAAATGATAAAGAGAACATAATCAATTTGGTACTCAGACTTCAAGATTCAGCTTCATATTCAATTTTGAATCTGGCATAATGAAGTGAAAAGCAAGTACACTTCCTTCCCAAATAAGAGCGAACAGAAATTGGATTCAGCAGACGCACCTGTTTGCGCATAAAGTAATTAATGCCGAAAGCCAAGTCGCCGATGGGCCATTTACCCAAAGTCTCCGAATAGGTGAACCTCAATGTTTCTGATAACATGATAACCGATTCCAACAGAGTCGCCGGAGGCTGAGCTGGCCTTCGAGCAAACCTCCTCCTCCATAGCGATCTGCTGGATTTCGATAAATCCCCGTCAAGAACCTCGTCGTCTTCAGCCTTCCTCGCCAGTCTCCTACTCAATACGTAGTAAAGCATCACCGCCGCTCCGGCTGCCGTCACCATCGTACACCTACCGCCATGGAATCAGTTCCGGATTAATGAGAAGACACTACCAAGCCAGAATCCAGGAAAACAGATTCCAATCATAATCAGAAATCACCCTGAGTGCTTTGCAAGAATCGAATAGTATCACCAAAATAAAAATTGCTTGATCGTGAAGGAGATGCGAGCAAGGAAACACAAATCTTGTGAGGGGGAAAACCGTGTGAACAAAATCAAAGAAACAGAAGAAAGATTTCGAAGGCGTTCTGGTGGGAGTGCTTCTTATTTATGAGCATACCGGAAACATCATATTAGGATGCCCGCAAAGGGACAGTGAAACATCATACACATACCGGTTTCGTTTTACAAATATAAACTTTTAAAAATACATTTTATTCAATAAAAAATGTTTAAAAGTAAATAATAATAAATAATTTTAAAATAAATTTTTATTATAAATTATTACTTTTCTCACTTTATTGTATATGATAAAATATTAAATCACTTCAAAAGAAATATCTTGTACAAATATCGTCATATACATATATTTTGCTAAAAGCTTTATCTTATCTTGTCCAGATAATGCTACTTTATGTCTATCGCAAAGAAAGAAAATTATTTTAAACATTTTCAGAATAAATGTGAATAGTGTACTGGGGATTCATTAAGTATTATTTTTGTAAAAGAAATTTTTATTTGATAGATTACATTATTGTTTAATAATATTTATTTTGAAATTAACGAACTAGTATTTACAGTATTTCAATAAAGGGAAGCTATAATTATTTTTTCCAATTTTATTTAATTTTAGAATGTCCTTATAGTAAAATAAAATTTTTTGCTAAAAATATATTTTTGGCTATTAAAATATTATAATAAATATCATTTTCTCTATTATTAAATTTGATACAAAATATTTTTAAAATGAGCACATTGTTCTTTTAGTTGTCCCTTTGTTGGACAAACATTGAAAAGGTACAGGCTAATATAAGCTGAGGGATGGGGTCCACGATTGTAGTCAGAGTCAGATGCTCGCGGTGGAATATGATTGGTTGGTAGGTGGATCCAACTCAACAACACCGAGTATAATCAATTAGATACATCATTTTCGCCAGGAAAAAAAAAAAAAGTATCACCTTTCAAAAAGTCAAACCATTCAATAGTGAAATCTCAAAATATATTATTCACTTGCTATCACTGTTTATTAGATTATTGTGACGAACAAAACATAGTGCTCTTCTCTTAAGAAATGCCTTAAATTGAATGTGGAAAAATGTAAAATATTTTAATATTTTAAAATATAATTAACATATATTTAAAAAAATGTAGATCACTTTATATTTATTTTAAAATAAAATACTTTATTAATTACAGGTATATATAAAAAAATAGTATTAGTTTAAAAATAACTCACTAATTTATTGGGGTGAGATTGATAAAAAAATATCCTACACGGAGGGAGTATTAAATTAAATCATATGAATTAACTAACAAAATTGAATTTAGTAAAGGAATTAATCTATTTCACAAGAAGGGGGGGAAGATAAAAGCAACTTTTAGTTCTTTGTGTTTGGGGTTGTATCCATTTAGTTCCTTAACTTTATTTATACTTCTCCGTTAAAAATATAAAATATTTTTTGAGAAGTTAGTTTGTTAAAAAAAGTTAAGCATTTTTTTATCTTTCGAGGTGTAATCATTAGTTTTTTTCAAAAATACTTTATTGATAGTGATTTTATATTTATTATAGTGTATTTATAAGGATAAATATGAAAAATATGGTTAGTGTAAAGTAAGCAATTACTTTATTGAGAGGCGAGATTTAGTTAAAAATGCCATACATTTTTTAAAGAGAGAATATCATTTTAGTCATAACATTTGCTTCAATTTTCAAGCTATTTTTAAGTTTTGTAAGATAAAATAGCACTAAAAAAAATTAATGTGAAAATTAGATTGCTGATGCAAAATATATGTGTGGATTAAATAAAAAAAAATCATCCAAATCTATTAAGTCCTAATACTTATATGTTATTTATATAATGAAAATATAACTTTTAATCTCTGAACTTTGCGCTCAATTTGTTGTTGGTCTCTATATTTTTTTTTTTAATGTTTTAAGTTTTGACAGTTTTCTCTATTGCACTTTAAGTTCCTATACTTTTAGAGGGATGCTGATGTGGTATTAATGGTGTTAATTATGCTAATGTAGATAATAACACTGTTGATTATATGGTGACATGTCGATTAGTGACTGATATGTATTTTTTTAAAAAAAAAAGCTGATGTATACTTTATTCACCAAAATAAAATTGCTTGATCGTGAAGGAGATGCGAGCAAGGAAACACATATCTTGTGAGGGGGAAAACCGTGTGAACAAAATCAGAGAAACAGAAGAAAGATTTCGAAGGCGTTCTGGTGGGAGTGCTTCTTATTTATGAGCATACCGGGAAACATCATATTAGGATGCCCGCAAAGGGACAGTGAAACATCATATACATACCGGTTTCGTTTTATAAATATAAACTTTTAAAAATACATTTTGTTCAATAAAAAATGTTTAAAAGTAAAATAATAATAAATAATTTTAAAATAAATTTTATTAATAAATTATTACTTTTCTCACTTTATTTTATATGATAAATATTAAATCACTTCAAAAGAAATCTTGTACAAATATCGTCGATATACATATATGTTTGCTAAAGCTTTATCTTGTCTTGTCCAGATAATGCTACTTTATGTCCATCGCAAAGAAAGAAAATTATTTTAAACATTTTCAGAATAAATGTGAATAGTGTACTGGGGATTCATTAAGTATTATTTTGTTAAAAGAAATTTTATTTGATAGATTACATTATTTAGTTTAATAATATTTATTTTGAAATTTAACCAACTAGTATTTACAGTATTTCAATAAAGGGAAGCTATAATTTATTTTTTCCAATTTTATTTAATTTTAGAATGTCCTTATAGTAAAATAAAATTTTTTTATAAAAATATATTTTTGGCCATTAAGATATATTGGTAATATCATTTTTTCTATTATTAAATTTGATACAAAATATTTTTGAAATGAGCACATTGTTCTTTTAGTTGTCCTCTTTGTTGGACAAACATTGAAAAGGTACAGGCTAATATAAGCTGAGGGATGGGGTCCATGATTGTAGTCAGAGTCAGATGCTCGCGGTGGAATATGATTGGTTGGTAGGTGGATCCAACTCAACAACACCGAGTATAATCAATTAGATACATCATTTTCGCCAGGAAAAAAAAAAAAAAAATGGATCATCTGTCAAAAAGTCAAACCATTCAACAGTGAAATCTCAAAATATATTATTCACTTGCTATCACTGTTTATTAGATTGTTGACGACAAAACATAGAGCTTCTTCTCTCAAGAAATGCCTTAAATTGAACGTGGAAAAATGTAAAATATTTTAATATTTTAAAATATAATTAATATATATTTAAAAAAAGTGTAGATCATTTATATTTATTTTAAAATAAAATAATTTATTTAATTATATATATGAAAAAATGGTATTAATTTAAAAATAACTCACTACTTTATTGAGGTGAAATTGATAAAAAATATCCTACACTTTTTAATGGAGGGAGTATTAAATTAAATCATATGAATCAACTAACAAAATTGAATTTAGTAAAGGAACTAATCTATTTCACAAGAAGGGGGGGAAGATAAAAGCTACTTTTAGTTCTTTGTGTTTGGGGTTGTATTCATTTAGTCTCTTAACTTTAATTTATACTCCTGCATTTAAAAATATAAGACATTTTTTGAGAAGTTAGTTGTTAAAAAAATATAAAGTATTTTTAGTCTTTTGAAGTATAATCATTGTCTTTTTGTTTTTAAAAAATACCCCCATGGATAGTGATTTTATATTTATTATAGTGTATTTAATAAGGGTAAATATGAAAAGATAGGGTTAGTTTGAAAGTAGGTAATTACCTTATTAAGAGGTAAAATTTAGTTAAAAATGTCATACATTTTTTAATAGAGAGAATATCATTTTAGTCATAACATTTGCTTCAATTTTCAGGCTATTCCTTTAAGTTTTGTAAGATAAAATACCACTAAAAAAATTGATGTGAAAATTAGACTGCTGATGCAAAAATATATGTGGATTAAATAAAAAAATCACCCAAATATTAAGTCCTAATACTTATATGTTATTTATTATATGAAAAATATAACTTTTAATCTTTGAACTTTGCGCTCAATTTGTTATTGGTCTCTATACTTTATTTTTAGTGTTTTAAGTTCCTACAGTTTTCTCTATTGCACTTTAAGCCCCTATACTTTTAGAGGGATGCTGATGTGGCATTAATGATGTTAATTATGCTGATGTAGATAATAATACTATTGATTATATGGTGACATGTCGATTGGTGACTAATATGTACTTTTTTTGGAAAAAAAAAAAAAGATGACGTGTGCTTTATTATAAACACTTTTAATCATTTCATGCATTTTAAAAAATTAATTTTTTTTATATCATAAAAAAATGATATATACTTTCACTTTTACCCTTAGTTTTAAATAATGATATAACTATATTAAATACTTTCACATTACTCAAGAAAATGTAAAATTAAAAAAAGTAGTTTAACTATTACAAAGTGTGTTATATTTTGAACCAAAAAATTCTTCTAAAATATGTCATGTAAATAAGACCCAAGGGAGTATTTTTTTAATAATCAAAAAGTAAAAAAATGTCCTAATTCCAAACCTAATAATATATTTTATATATATTAAAAAATGATAAATGATCCCAAACATAACCCCAAACCTAACTTTGAAGAACAAAATCATAAAAAAGGCACCCAAAGTACATAATTGTAGCAAACTTAAAATTGACACGAAATATTTTCTCGTAGTCTTAAACCCTAGTTATATATATATATATATATATATATATATAATTATTAAAAAACACATATAAGCTTTTCTTTCTTTTTTCCTAAAAAAAATACACATCAACCACTAACAGATACGTCACCATATAATTAATGGTGTTATTGCCCACATCAACATAATTAATATCATTAATACTACATCAATACCCCTCTGAAAGTATAAGGATCTAAAGTGTAAACGAAGGAAATTGTAGAGACATAAAATACCTAAAATAAAATATAGAGACCAATAACAAATCACGTGTAAAGTTTAGGAGTTAAAAGTTATGTTTTTCCTTTATTACATTGTCATCACTATTGCAGATCTCTATTATGTAATTAGGACTTGGTACATTTTGGTAATATGTTTTATTTAATCCTCATGTATATTTCATGTCAACAATCTGATTTTCACATTATTTTTTCAAAGCTATTTTATCTTACAAAACTTAAAGGAGTAACTTAATAATTGATGCAAATGTTAAGAACCAAAATGATACTCCCTTCATTTAAAAATATAAAGTATTTTTAACTAAATTTAAACCCCAATAAAGTAATTATCTACTTTTCAACTAATCTTATCTTTTCATATTTACTCCTATTAAACACCTACAATAAATATAAAGTCATTATCAATAGGGATATTTTTAGAAAAAAGCAATGATTATATCTCAAGAGATTAAAAATACCTTACATTTTTTAACATCTAACTCTTCAAAAAATACTTTATATTTTTTAATAGAGGGAGTAGAAATTAAAGTTGAGGAGCCAAATGAACTAAAAGTTGTTTTATCAAAAAAAAAAAAACTAGTCCCTCATACTATAACAAAGTAACAAATTATGATTCAAATTTTAGTTGATTGACAAAAGCAAATAAGTTAATCAGGATTTCATTTATTTACTCTTTTGTATGTTTTTCAAGAATAATCATGGAATTTTTTAGTTCCTTTTTTATCCCAGAACTTTGACATTATTTTACGATATTTATCAAATTTAATTATTTCATTTTAGATAAATTTAATCATTTAAAATATATTAACAATCTCTATATTTTAGATAATATATAGAATAAAGGAATAAAAATATATTAAAAGTTGTCGGTCAAAATATTCAATAACTTAAAATAAAAAAAAATATACGAGTACTCAAAATTATTTTTTATAATGGAAAGGATAGGATGATATCTTGCTAAAGCTATGACGTTTATTTTTTAGTTTGGCCACTTTTTTTAATTGGTTTTTTAGCTTTTCCTTTTTTTATCTGGCCACTCTGGTTTAAAGTACAGTCCGAGGAACTAGCTCCCAGACAAACCGATTTGACTGGCTTTTAGTATTATGCAAACCGGTCCGACCCAGTTTCCTTAACAAAAATTACATCGTCCCAAGAGACATGACTGGCTTTTAGTATTATGCAAGATTTATATATAAACAAGTTTTCTCCAATCAACCGATGCGTAATTTTAAAATTGGCAATTCAGACAGAACCCTAACATCTTCAAACTCAAAACTTATTCGAGCCAGCCCAAATATTCAAAACTTTTAAAAATATTTTTTGAACCAATTTTATTTTAAAATAATTTTGTTAAACATAAAATATTATTTTAAGTTTAAAAGAATAAAATAAAAAATAATAACTTATCAACTTTATATTTATAGCTCTGTTACTATTTTATTATATTATGTATAATTTATTCATGAATATTTTCTTTATTTATAAATTAATGTCACAATTGTTTAAATATTACTCTTATTATGGTCATATATAAATATTTTATATATTTTAATTAAATTATATTTTTAATTATGATCAAATTAATCTTAATTCAATCAAAGTTAGACTACTAATTTAAAATTATTGTTTGATTAATTCAAAATTTTTAATAATTTTAGAGTAAACTGTACTTTTCACATTAAGAATATAAAAAAAATAACCACCATTATATTATAATAAAAAATTATTTAATTATGAGTAAAATATTTTTTTTTGAATTGTTTCTTTGTTTAATATTTTTATATTGGTTAACTCTCACATATAAAAAATTTTTACTCTAATTTATTTTTAATTTTAATCAAATTTAGTGTAATTAATAACCAAATAATTATCCAAATATATTTTTTTATTATATTTCTTTAATAGTAAAGTTAGAAATTCATACATGCCCAAATTTTGTTTTTAAAATTATTTTCAATTTTATTTATACATTAAAATTAATTATCTTATCTTATAAAAAATAAAAAATATATTTTTTAAATATACAAATGATGTATAATACTCAAAAAAATTTAAAAAATTAAGTCTTAAAATATAAAAATAATATTAAAATATATTTTAAATATTATTTTGAGATATTTTATTAATTAAAAACAATAAAAATATGAAAGTATAAATATTTTCAATTTTTTTAAAAAAATAATAACTATAATAATACACTGAAATATATAATATTTTGATATAAAATAATATAAAATTTAAAAAATTAATTAATATTTATTATATTTTATATATATTTTTTAAAAAATTAATTTTTTTCATTTGGATATTCAGAGCTGGCCCAAATTTTTCACAGGCCTATTAATAGAACTGAACATTAAAAAATTAATATTTTTTCAGACTCAAGTTTAAATTTTTAAAGCGAGTTTGTACTAACCCATCAAACTTGACTCAAATTATTAGCTCTATGTAATTTTCCATTTTATCGCACATTTCAAAAATTTAAACGTAGTTAAGCTTAAGTAAATAAAAGATTATGAGCAAAACTGAATTGAAAAGGATGTAGACAAGGAACCCAATAAAAAAAAAAAAAAAGGACAACTTCCTCCACAAAATTAGCGGCTGGTCAGTGTATAGCAAAATCCTGTGGTGTCTTCCACTGTGAAAAGCAAAAACAGAAAGCGGTATTCTCCGCTCCTATTCCTCAATCGCTGATTCTACGCCTTTGGTTGGCTTCTCAGAATTCCTTTCTCAATTAGAGGCTGCAGGTCCTTTTTTACCAGTTCATGTACCTTCGTATCTGATGATTCCACAAATGCAGAAATAACCTTGCAGCTGCAAATCACAACCATAATACCGAAACAAGATGTAATCAGTCCTTCACAAGGGGAGATAATTTATTCGATAATAATATGAATTTCCAACGAAGCCTACCTATGACCACGCGCCCAATCCTCACTCTTTCCTTTCAAGGCTTTCTTCCATAAGGTAGAAGCGAAATTGGGACAATCCAAAACAAGTTTTCTAATAGTCCGACTTGAATGAAAATTTTCAAGGACATGCTCCTCCTCTTGTGATTTTGGTAATGCTGCAAGACATGCTATTGCTTCATGAAGTGAATTTATCTTCTCATCCAAGGCTGGGTGGAGTATGCCATCACAACCCCCAGTTGCAACCTGCATTGCAGGAACCGCAACTTTCAGGTGACAAAAATCTGTACAACTTTCAAATATGATGAATCACCAAGTATTCACATTTACTACCTCATAAATGACATCTTTGCCAAAATTCGATTGGATCAGTTCTCCAGCATTCTCAATACATGTATCAATGAGACTCTGCATGGTAGTCATTTACCCAATCAATATGTAAATCACCATTTGTCATCAAAAAGAAAGGGAACGAATTATTTGAGCAAAAGAGGGAAACATGACAACAAATTGCAAAGCTAAGGTGACCCACCCACCTCTGCAAGTCCACTCTTGATCAATAGCTCTTGCCTTCGGACAATTGGATCCTTTTTCCCACCCTCAACCAGTTGAGAATCCTCCCCAGAAGTTTTATCTTTGTTGACTTCATCTAATATGTCCTCCTCTGCCTCCTTGTCACTATGTTCTTGAACCTTAGAAGGTTTATCTTTATTCACTTCATCTGCTGTCACTTCCATGTCTTCAGGTTCCTTGTCACAAGGCTCTTCGACCTTGGAATTTTCATTCTGAGTCCTTGCTTCTGAACGATCCTGAATGAAATCCAACTGAAATGAGACTCTTATCTTCATTAACCTCAGAAAACAAAAGAAATAGCATCATTAGCGACCTTGGCAAGTGATGGTATATATGAATTCAAGGAAGCAAGGTCATCAGGACTGAAGTATCGGGAACAATTAGGATGAAGCAATTGGAGTAAAACACACCGTCCAGTCTGAAAAGTTCACAAATAAAACAAAAAGAGTTAGAGGTGTCGAACCGGAGAGAATTAAAAACAAATCATAAGAAGCAAACAGTACATAATCCTTCGTTATTTTGTGGAGGGTTAGTACCTATCACTTGATAAAAACTATGTTATGTCTTTTATAACCACTAGCATTAAAGGGAAAAGGACCATAGAAGACACCTTATCCAAAACAAGCTCCTTTAAAATTCTTTGAAGCTCAGAAATGATAGTCTGTAACAAGAAAAATTTAAAAGCTTAATGAGATGGACATTCTTTAGATATCCACAACAACGAGACAAACCAGCGCAAGAACCAACCTTTGTTATCAGTTTAGTGTCATCAACAACTGAAATTATGCAGACTAGCACCTGAAAGTATAAGGATGACCCCCTATTAAAAATCCAGCAGCAAGTAACTGATAATAGCAAGTAGTTAGGACAATTCCATGATCCCATTTCTTTTATGCGCAAAGCTTTTTTATTCTAAGGCAATCTAAAACATGCATTGAAAAACAGTTGAAAAAATGGATGGTCTCAAGTACCAGCAGAGGCAAAACTTGAAATGAAAGCAATAATATTTGAAAGCATGTGAGACTGCAACAAGTTTTCCCTGAAAATAAACCTTCCTTGACATGTTTAATGCATTTTATCCACCCATTGTAATTAAGCATGTTCAAATTTAGCCAGGTCATAACTGGTCATTTTCCTTAAATATTGACCATTTGAAGCTGAAACGTATTGACAAGCAATTTAATGTTACTATTATATGATTAAACCCCAAATATACAAATGCAAGATGACCATGCCTTGGCTACAAAACATAACTACTAAGTCACATTCCTTACCATGCATCCATATTTGTGATAAGCTATTTTGTCTATGTGGCCTTTCATTCCTTTGATAATCTTCTTCCTTTCCTAAAATGGAATGTCAAAAGATCAAACACATGTCAGAATAAAATCACCGAAAGACATATAGCTTAATCGACTATGCAGGGCATTGCTAAACGATACCTTGGCACTCCCATGTTTTACACAAAGAATCCCAAGTTTGGCCCCATCCCTCGTACCAATCATTCTAACCAGAAGTGGACTGGACAGCTGTTCCATTATATCTCTGACAGAGGACTTTTCACAAAATCACTTTAGATATCAGAAAATACAGCCGTAGCCAAATTTCTTGGTCATAATGCAAAGCATGCAGAGTAATGAGGGAAGGGTAGAGAAGAACCTGATCAGCAATGCTTAAATATTCTGTTAATAGTCTGTGTATTATAGAGTGGTCAACTATTCCTTTCTCTAAAATTGGTTGGATCACTGATGCCATATGTCGCAAAACTGAACCTTTCTGAAGTCCTAACTTGGAAATGACATCTACTAACCTGATATGAAGATAGAAGTCAGGAAATGATTGGAGGCTTGAAGCACTAGAGAAAGATAAAGCTGTTATTGAAAAAGAAAAAAGAAAAATTAATATCAAATTAGGATAGGATGAGGAGCAATTTTTGCTAGCACTGCTCCATACTTCACCAGCTTCTTCAAGCAGAGTGTGATTGATCAATCCAATCAAATTCAATGAAATAGAGCACGCAAATGCTAGACATCAAGAAAGTCATAAGAACAGATGTTTCATCTTCATTATGCACAGAGGATGAATTTGACATTTTGCAGGTACTGTGCTTGCCGAGAGAGCAACTAGCCAACTATATATTCCATGTCCCAGTAATTAATTCTCCTCAATATGCTATTACTTTTAACTATGATTGATGAAAAGCGAGAAACTTGAGAGGTTATTTACGAAAATCTTTTACAATTGCTATGGGTTCTAAGTGCTGAAATTTTACCTGCCTTCCTTCAATGAGACTAGGTTCTTAAATAACTGGAGTTCTGTAGAGCATAATTCCAACAGAAGCTCTTGCTTTTGGGCCGCAGTAGCTAACTCATAAGCATGCTCAACAACTGTATAACATGGAAAAGCACAATAAGTCAGAAATTCCATTTTGCAGAATACTGTCGCCATGCATTTTTGGCAATTTAATATATTATGGATAAAATTTCAGCAAAATGCTAAGTTGCATGAGGAAAAAAAATAATCATTGGTTTTCATCTGTTGTCTGTTCTTCATCCTTCTAGACCCTTTCACATCCCATTACAAGTCCATATATTGCAAAACCCAATGAAAATCAGATTCCAAAGTTGCTCCATTGAGTCATCACAGGCTCTGAGAAACATCTGTACCAAATTTAGACAAACTAAAGAATACATCAGAAGCAAAAAAGACATGTTTTACTTACCAACTGATCCAACCATGTGACGAAGAAGAGGAGCAACATGCCCATGAAGAGAGGAGATAAAGCCTGCGAGCTATTTCTTGGAAGCTGAAAGAGAAGGATGACAAGTTAGAAGAAAAAACAAGATTACATGACAAGTTATGGAACAAAAATTCAATATTAAATGTACTAAATTTTAAAGTTCACAATCACAATTACCATGGTCCAACATCTTTTTTACTAAGTGAACCGCATATGCATTGTATGAAAGAGTTATAAAATGCGGACAAAGCTCTTCAAATACTGCATCTCTTTCAGCTTGTGAACAATGCTTAACACATGTCTATTGACGAGGAAAGAAACAGTTAAAACTGCAAATTGATCTAAAATAATATGAAAACTGATATTAGAATGCCTTGAACTGAAAAAGAAAACATATACCTGAAGAACGCGAGAAGACACATGAGACCCAGCAATCTCGGGAATTTTCCCCTTCATCTTTTGCAAAGCTTCTGTCACCAGCCTTTTCAGACAACATATGCAACGTAAAATGAGAGGGAACAAAAGAAAATAAAGTTGACGTTAAGCATGCCATGAAGTAACCATCAAGTTGTTAAATATGGTTTAGAGGAACCTACTTAGTCTTGTCCTCTTTAGAAATATCACGGCGTCTCATTTTCTCCCACAGACGTGCTAGCTCCTGTTCAAATTAGCATATTTTGATAAGTAGCATATCTACCGCTGCCATAAAAATAGTATCGTGAGCATGAACCTCACTTGTTCAAGCGTGTAATGCCGCTTCCTTTTCTTCTTTCTAGCCTCTGCAAGTTCCTGCAATAACACAAGTGATGCGACTAGCCACAATAAGTGACCTCCGACTGGTTCACCAACTAGTTTCAAACACCATGAAGACACAACCTACGCCATCAACTGAAATTGCCAACCAGTCCTAGGGGAAAAAAACCCGTACTAACTATTTTCCCGATCTTTGAACAGAACACCGAAAATTGCCTTCTTTGATAATAAATTCCAAGACTTAAACAGATGTGCTCACTCACGCATAAGTCATAACTAACATAGATAATCAAAAATAAAAATGCCTGCAGTATATTTCAGCATCACAAGTTCCTCCAGACTGTTGCAAAATAATAAAATAATTATTATAAGCAACGAAACCTTGGCATGCATTCGACGTTCTCGAGCTGTAACCGGAGCCTTCTTCTCTTTACCATCTTTGACATCTTTTCCCTTTTTAATGAATTTCGAGGACTTCCCAGAGACACTGTTCTTCGAAGTTAAGGAAGATTTTGAGGCAGCAAGCTTGGGTAACTTCGAAGGAGATGGTTTACCTGCTTCGGTGTTAGAACCTGGAATTCGCTTTCTCTTTTTGGTCTTATCCACCGGCTGCTTCTTCGCCGCCATGGATGCCGATCAAAGCCCGAGCGCTTCTTCTCTGTTTGGCGCCTCCCAATGGTGAGGTTTATTAGGGGTTTTTGGGATTAAAATGAACAGGGCATGGAAAAAGACGGAAACCTTGAATGCAGTCCCATTACTCTTTTTAATTTATTAAAAAAATAAAATTAAAAACAAAAACAAAATTAGCCAACGACTTGTTTGATTCTTGTTGGTGGGAATGAGCAAGTGTATTTAATTTTTAGTTTATCAAAAATTAATTATTATAATAAAATTTCTATTTAAATATATTTTTTAACAATTAATTTAATAAATTAAAATTTATTTAAATTAATAAAAATTAATGTTTTTAAAATATACGCTTGAATATACTATAATAAAGAGAGACAATAATTTATGATAATTTATAATTTTTATTATATAAATATAATATATTAGAAATATTTAAAAAATGTGAAATAAATTTAAAGTAATATAAAATTTAGAATGTTAAATAATAAGAATAAAAAATATAAAATTTAATAGTGGGAAAAATTTAACTTGTGGTCATATTTGCCGTTTTGCCCCTTATTTGTATTAGAAAATAGAACTCATACATGCTATGTTCTCTTCATTTTCTTCTTCAATTTCTCTAGAATCCACCAACAAAGACAGAGCTCTGATCATCCTCCCATCCTCCGTAAGTTCCTTCTCCCTTCTTCGTCATCACAGCATCACTAGCGAGGGCCTTAACTCTATCATAAGCTTGCTGTCGTTACTCTTCTTCTACTTCTTCAATGTTGTTTAGCTCAAGCCTTTTGCCATCATTCTCTCGCCTCTGTCCTATCTTCCTTGTATGTTGTGCCTCTACTGTATAGTGAGCTGAGTCACCAGAGCTACAAGATTATGTTTGTGAGTCTTTCCCTCTCCTATTTAGTCACAAGGTTCATCTTCTTCATTCTTACACCATACTTGCTATAAATCGCCAATGTTGAGGTATGATTGTGAGTTTATTTTTCTCTTTGGCTGTTGAGTTTTTATGCATCTTCTCCCTTCTCTGTTTGTGCCTTAGCATGGGATTTCTTCTCTATCCTGTTGTTGCCATTGAGATGAGAAACCATGATTTCTTTTCCCTGGAAAAAAGAAATGTGCGAGTGTAAAATGTGATAGAGTTGAAGTTGCAATTCTTCTCTTGAATTTCTTGCTACTATCTATGGCTATTAAAAAAATGAAAATTAAGCTAAAATTTATATTGAAAGCATAATTATGATAAGTATGGAGTAAAATTGTTTAGCTAAATTAATTTTTGAGCTAGAACTGGTTGCATGAGAAGAGGGAAAAAATAATGAAGGTATCATGGTTAATTGTAATATTAGGTATCACTCATTAATGCTCACATGCTCACATTCATATTGGAAAGCTACAAAAGTGAGTTTATGATTTTATCTATTTTTGGCCATTCTAAAAGTTCTTTTTTAAAGCATATTTTAGCTGAAAAAATCATCCCAAATAATATTCTACATTCCAAAAGTTAAGAACTACTTTTGGAATGTGAAATGTTAAGTTTTCAAACAGTACCTAAATTATCTCCCTAGAATAACAAAGATAAAAGTAAATCTTTTTTTGATACAGGATTTTGAATATAAAACCCAATTATTTGCTTAACTGATGAGAGTTTTTATTATCTGTGTCAACTTCAATTGATTTGAAAAATTTAATCACACCAATTTTAATTAATTTTAAAAAATTATCCTTAATATAATCTTTTTTATATATAAAAGAGGCATGTAAACATCTCAACGTTGAAGTTGAACTCGAAACCTTTTTTAAGAAAAAAGAGGCAATGTTATCACTAAAACAACTTAACTTCAATGCCACATCTCTAATGTAAGCCGATGAAACCAATAGTTGATTTATGTCAATTAATCAAAGGAGGAGATTAATAGATTGTGGATTATACATGTGGAATTGTCCTCACTTTTGCAACACGCTAGATCTGGGTCAAATGCAGAAACCAACATTGTTAGTGCAGCTTGTAAGCGAGGAAGTGCGACAAAATTATATTGCGGTGTAGTCTTTTTATTTTTTATAAGTATTTTCTTATTAAACATAATTATATTTGAGGCAAGATCAAATGAGTACATAAGGTATGTTTTATTTGGCATTGATCATTTCGTTTTCGAGTGGAAAAGACTTTGGTAAAAAGGTTGAGTATTATTCTTTTTATTTAATTATTTAAAGACAATAATCTTAATTAAAATGTTTAAATTTAAATAAAAAAGATAGTGACTGCATCCTTGCAATAAATAATATTCCAAATGGAAGTTACTGTAACTTAGTTGAATTTTCTCGATTGAATAAAAAAAGAAAGGTGCCTTTGTAGTGTTTAGAAATTTGTTTTCCTAATTAAATTTGGAAATAACTGACTTTTTTCCCCAATATTTTGAAGAACAATGCAAGAAACAACTAGACATTCAATTGGACAAACAACTTATGGGCTTGGGCCCTGTTAAAGATACAGGTGCTTCTAAGTTGGGTTGGAAAAATTGAAAACTCACTTGATTAAATATTTGTTTTGGCCCATTTGATTTTTTTCTTATTTAGCTTGGTTTTATTCAAAGTCTGTCAGACGATCTATTTCATTATATATATATATATATAGTACTTTTCAAACATTTTTACCTTTTTGACTATTTGAATTGAGAGTTTTAGCACTATTATAGGATATTAAAAAAATCAACAATTTTTTTTTTGGATGAAATCACCATATCACTATGGCCTAATGTATTCTATAAGTATCACGCATAAAATCTTGATCTTGACTAACCCATCAACCCCAATTCAAGTTAATTAAATCAATTTTGACTGATTAAAATACCATTTTGACACGTGTTAAAAATGATATGATTTACATTTCCGGTTGTCTTTGATTACAATTTGATTCAATTATTTGATAAAAAACATATTCAAACTTGAAGACTTGCATACGCCACAATTTGATTCAATAATTTGAATAAAAGAACTGTTGAAGTTTGTTTTGTCTTTTGGTTTTTTCAACCTGATTGGCCACACATGCAAATCCTGTATCTGAAAGTGACATGCTTTAAGCTGCCACTTGTAGTCCTGATTTTCTTTTTCAAATCATCAAGGCAATTTAATTCAATGTTACTAATAATAATACCAATTACTAATGCCAATGACTAATCTAAATTCAAACAAAACTAAGTTGTTTATGATAAGAGTTCGTACCTGGGATTTCACATGAAAAGTTTGACAAGTCTCTCACTGTCTTACCACGCAACCTAACTGCCATTGGTCACAAATTCCCACATTTAAAACAACGTCCAAGTGTATATTATATTGAGGCCCGAGACCAGGGGCGGAACCAGGGTGCTGATACTTGGGGGCCCAGATTTATTAAAAATAATAAATATATATAGAGAGGGATTTTTTTTAATGTTTTAATATTTAAATAAGTGATTTTATAAGATAATAATACATTATAATTCGATGATATTTTTAGATAATAAAAAATTAAAGAGGAAAAATTTATTTATTGTGTTATTTTTAAAATAAATATGAAGAATAAATAAAAATTATATTTTTAATATATTTTTGTATATTTTGATGAAATTATATATATAACATACTCTATAGCTTTTAAAAAAAATAATAATTTATGTGTGATTTTCAAATTAAGTAAAAAAACTAAATATAGAATACAAAAAAATATTTTTTTGCTATTTTCTTTCCATCAAAATGAATAGTGAATGCTTCTGGTAAAAAATAAAAAGTGAATGATAATATAAAACATTTATTATATTGGTATTTAATATATTAAAGCAGTATTATATGATGCAATAATATGTGTGGGGGTGATGTGTTAGTATTAGCCGTGAGAATGGATTTTGAAAGTTTTCTTTAACAAAAACATGGGACTGAAAGCCAAAACCAAAACCCCCATTTTTTCTGTGATGCGATAGCCTTCAAAAGGACAAACCCCCGTCATATACTAAAGGGGTGGACAGGTTGCCCCATGTATTCTCTCCAATTTTATTTATAAATTATATTTTAAAAAAATTAGTCTTATTTATAAATTAATATAACTTTTTATATAATATTTAAAAAATATTTTTAAAGCATTGTTTTTTTTATTGGTTATATGAGGACATATTTAAAATTCTATATATTTTTATTTCTTGTATTTTTTTTGTATTGATAATAATAAAATTGATTGAAATGATTTATAAAGAAGACTGGAAGAGTATCTAATTCCTCCCTTGGTCGAGACTTTAATAATTACAAGACATTTTTCAATTTTGAGAAACTACTTCATAATGAACTCATATTAGACTAAGAGAATTAGAAGTGAAAATAAATCAAATCCTTCACAAAGGCTTGTGATTTAACTTATTTTAGGCATATTCTAACTTACTTACTCTTTTCGTTAAAAATATAAAACATTTTTAATTAAATTTGACTCTCAATAAAATAGTTATCTATTTTCAAACTAGCCCTATATTTTTATATTTACTCTTATTAAATACTCTACAATAAATATAAAGTCATTGTCAATAGAAACACTTTTTGAAAAAAAATGTAATGGTTACACCTCAAAAGATTAAAAATACCTTACATTTTTTTAACATCTAAATTCTTAAAAAATACCTTACGTTTTTAAATAGAGGGAGTATTAAATAAGCTCAAGCTTTTAATTAAGTTTATTCAATTAAATAAGTCATGCCTATCTTTTTAAAGCCCAACAAGCCAGCATATATAGGTGTATCACAAACACATTAATTTCATCATTTGATTTTTAATCAATTTATTTTTTTATTTTTAATTATATTTTTAATCATATTAGACTTATATATTAATCTTAATGTTATTATTTTGTTGTTATGTTGTATTATAATTGGTACATCCTTTCAACTATTATGTATTATAATTGATAAATCATATTATATATTGTATATTATAATATTTTTAAAGTATATTTAAGATGTTTAAAATTAAAACGTAAACTTATTTAAAAAGTTTATTTTTAAGTAAATTTTTAAATATGCTTTTAAACTAAATTACACTTTAGATAGGCTTAAATTTAAGTCGTGAAAAGTTTTTTATATGTTTTAGGTCAAACTTAAATCTTTAATTTATCACATAAGCTCAAATTCATTCAGTCAAAACTTAATTTAATAAAGCCTATTTTCACCCCTACATATAACCGTCAAAGTGGTGCGTTTGTTTGTTTTTCCCCCTTATGTTTTTTCCGCCAATCATGTAGTAACTTAACGCTACTCAACCGATGTTATTTATAAATCTACATTTAGCCCCTACGATGGAGGGGCCATGGACGTGTTGTTAGAATTTTTTTTTCAAAAAATTTCAATTAAATAATGAATATATGTTATTTTAAATTTTAGTGAGTGAATTTTAGATAATTTTTTGGTATCATTTATAGGAAATAAATGTTATGTGTATTTATGATTGCATTTATTAAATTTTTAATAAATTAATAGAAGTGATTTTCAAAAATTGTACACTTAATATGAGTAATATTATAATCATATAATCCTTTAAATAGCTTATTTTGTTAGTATATTAATCTTTTATCATATCATATAATTTTTTTTGCATTATCATTATCCTTATAAATAATCCTTGTCACATTTATATTTCATGTTATCTAGCTACGAGACTCATTTTAAAAAATTGGAAGCAAAATACACACACACGCACGCGAGTTAATGCGGGCCCCGCTATTATCAAACATAAAAACTAGGGCTGTGCAAAAGTCTCCCAGTCCTGTCTGGTCCAGTCCAACCCGAGATGGTCTCAGTCTTGTTCGGTCTGTATAGTCACTGGTCCTTCAGGACCAAAAGGACTAAAAAGACCAGACTATTTTTTCGGGTTGGACTGGACAAGAGACCAGGCATCCGGACCACTTGGTCCAGTCCAGTCCTATTAATTTTTTTTATTATAATTATAATTAATTTATTTTTGACAAATGTTTAAAGTGTAATTGATGCTAAGGAGATGATTGCATAAAGATTTATTAAGTTTGTTTCTAAATTGTTATTGTAATATAGTGTTGTTGAATTTTTTGAGTACTGTTTTTATTAAAGTTTATAAATTTAAATAATTTAGACTATAACAAAATATTTTTTTTCTTATTATTAGAAATTATTATGGATTTATTATTATTATAAGTATTTTTACTATCTTAATTGAGTTTATTATGTTGGAATGGATTATTGCCTCTCATAGAATAAAAAGAGGAAAAAAAAGCTAAGTGAGTACTGGACTGACAGGACCAGTCTCCCAGTCCTATGGACCAAGTCCGGTCCTGTTAATCTTCGGGTTATCACTGGACAAGACTGGACTACGGGTTGCCTAACCCAGTCTTTTTCATGAAAGAGACCGGACTTCGGGTTAGGGTGAAGTCCAGTGCCGTCCAGTCCTTTGTGCAGCCCTAATAAAAACGTTTAAAAAACAAAAAAATAGTAGGCCGACTATCACTGTTCATTAAACTGTTTCATGAACAGTGAAAAACTTTATATTTGACTATATATGCTCCCTCCCTCTCATTTATAAAAAATTTATTTAATTTTATTTATAAATTATGATATAATTTATTGGGTAATTTTTATAATAAATTTTAAAATTAATCTTTATAAAAAAATATAAAATTATTTTTTAAAATTTATTATATAGGAACATATTTAAAATTTTATAAAATTTTATTTTTTTATTTTATTATATTAGTACTGATTGATAAATATAACTTATAAAGAGAGCTAAAAGATTACAAGATAGAGCTAGAAAGAATTTTTTAATCTTCATTATAAGTCATGTCTAAAACCACTAATTCGGGTGAGTTGAATTTGTTACGATTAAATTTATTTAGGTTGAACTTAAAATATACAAACATATAAAAAAACTCATATAACCAATCACAACCCTAACACCTCATGTTTATAAATTTATTTGGTTTAGCCTGAAAATTCAAATATTAAATATTGCATTATTTTTTTAATTAATTTCAATTTTTATATTAGAAAGTTAAGATTTTTCAAGCAGCATAATATTATAATGCATCTCTTTTCCATCCCTATTAGAGTGAGACCAACTATTGAAAGGGTGCGAACGAAAGCATGTGAATTAACATCTTGTATTTATTTTTAAAAATATTTTCAAAAAACATTCAAAGCAAGCAATTATTAAAACATTATAACTTTATTTTGAAGTGCAAAATGTGAGAATTGAAAGTTTGGGAAAGAGTTTCTAAAGGTTAAATATGAGTTCAGATGGATGTTAATTTCTTATTATTAATAATAAAAAATTTCATATTATTTAAGATTTTTCAAGTAGTCTAAGTAAACCCGAACTATAAATAAAAAATTAAACTTCCAGTTTGAGTTTTAAATTTTTCAAACTTATACAGATTAGTATAAATTACTCCTCTAGACTCATGTCACTAAACCATTTTTCCTAGTTTTTTCGTTGTTCTCCTATTAAATGGTGGTGAAATTAGATGCATTATTAGTATAACTATATGTGTGTGTTAATGAATTAAAGTTGTAAACTCATTAAATTTTTAGACAAGGTTAATAAATTTTAAATTTTTTATTTTAATAAAATATATTAAAAATAACTTAAAAATATGTTAAGATAAAGTATTTTACTATGAGGTGAGTTTTCTTTCACCTCACTTAGATTTCTTGATTACTCGTCCCTCAACTCCCCCCTTTTTTTTTCCATTAGTCTCCTTTAAAAAAGTTTTCTATATCTTTTTTATAAGAGATTTTATATATTTTTATGGGTGTTAATTGCTTGTTTTCTCCCAATAACCTTAATTATGTAGAGAGGGACAATACATCGCTAATTTAAGAACCTTTATCGAGGAGTGGTTATAATTTCAGATAATATTGAGAATATTAACATATTTAACGAAAGCAACCTATCTTAAGTGGTTTTCTAACATCTACGAAAGTTGTGAAACATCTCTTGTGAAAGAGACGGAGTGAAGTATGATGGACAAGAGTGAAAATGAATCTAACAAAGCTTTTAAGAATTTTGAACTCATCCCTTTTTTATATACCCCTTCCCTTCAATAATATATTTTTTTTTCAAAATATTCTTAATTAGGGAGATAATTAATAATATTTTTAACCAAGACATCTTATTAGATAAAACTAAATATTAAAAAGTGTTTAATTTTATATACAGTTACCTAACTAGTTGAGTGTATAATTTAATTAAAAATATTTTATAATATCAAACAAAACGTGGATAATTAATTTTTTTTAGTGGGAAGAATTAATGCGCTACAGATAAGCTTTGTTCTTTATTAAAAATACTTACTCCTATGATTTGACAAATGTTAGCAAATTGAGAAGAATTCAAACTTCAAAGCATACCTGTAAGTGGTGTAAATATAAATCTTAATACTCATTCCAGTGCTAGTACAAGGACATGCATAGCAAATCTCATTTTAATATTATAAGAAATTTTTATCTCAATTATACTCCAAGTACTCCTTCTATTAAAAAATATAAAATATTTTTAATTAAATCTCACCCCTCAATAAAGTAGTTACTTACTTTTATATTTACCCTCATTAAACACTCTATAATCAATATAAAGTCACTATCAATAGGAGCACTTTAAAAAAAATAATGATTATATCTTAATAGACTAAAAATACCTTACTTTTTATATATCTAACTCCTTACAAAATGCTTGAAAAGAGTAATTATTTTTAAAATTATATACTATTTTTATATTTACTTTTATTTAATACAGTGTTTCAATTAAAAAATCTTACTAATTTTACTCCATGACTAACGATATTTTTAAAAAATCTCATTAATTACACCATAAAAAATTCAATACACCTTTTTTTATAACACCTTACCTTTCTAAAAATGCAGATAGGTCATTACTTCTGCATGAAAAAGAATAAACTTTTAAATTTTCCTTATTTAAATAAAGCAATTTTAAATTTACATTGTATTCCTTTTCACAGTGAATGAATTTAAATGGCAATGACATTGGAAAAACATAATTGATATCCTACAAGCGCCTTATATTGAGACTCCATATAATAAGAACAGTAGGGAGTAGGTAATTTTGAATTACATTTATTTAAATTGCAAGGTCTTCTTTATCCTAATGAATTTGTGAGATCCATTTCAACTTTGGTGTAAAAATGGAAAATGCAATGTCTCGGATTGCACGTTTATTAATATAATCCACAAATATAGTGATGCATTTTTTTTTTTGAACAGACTTTTATCATAAGGGAAAACATCATGGACATTGAAGTTTGGAAAAATATCAGAACCTCCAAAGGCAATTTAAATCAAAGAAGGATCGTGAAATTTTAAAATTACATTACAATCCATTGGTATTCTGATGAAATTAAATTTTCATGGAGAAAGACAACATTGCTCCTAAGTTTAAAATTATAATAAAAAAACTAGCGTGTTAAAATTTGAATGTGTTGTTAAATAAGTTATTGTCAAAACTTTAATGAATATTTGTTGATGAATGGCTAACACGTGCATAACTATACTCATCTTATTAGTATTTTTTAATTAGAGTCTGAATGTGTTGTTATTACTTATTGATCATGAATAAATTGTTTTCAAAACTTGACATGTTATTTATGCAAGGTGAACACTTGCTCTGTTAAACTTTTATTCGATTTTTTTATCTTGTTAAAGTTCGAATGTGTTGCTAATCATGAGTGTAGTGTTATCAAAACTCGAATGACTTGTTGTTTTATATTGGGTGAACATTTGCTTCATTAAATCTACACTATCAATTTTTTTATCTTGTAAAAGTTTACATGTATTATTGTTAATTATGAAGGGAGCGATGCCAAAATTCAAAAGAAATGTTGTTAATCTCTCGCACGTGGGTTTTTTTTATCATCTTACACTTTGAATAAAGTTATCTTTTTTCATAAAAATTTAATTTCAACTGGCTATTAAAAGACTGCAGTATAATTTTAAAATTTTATGGTCTTCCTTGATACAAATGACCTCCAATAGTACTCAGTTCATGGACGTGTCAAAGATTTAATCCTTTTTTAATCCCTTTTTCAAACCCAGCAAGTACAGCTTGCAATACAGCTCAGCTCTAGCATTTATCGATGAATTTCAAAAGGATTGATATTACAAGGAACCACGATGCAAGAAAGTTATCTACAGTACATAGTACGTATATATGTGTGAGAAAGGGAGAGAGCAGCTGGCAAAGAATATGATGCCTGTCTCTACCAAAAAAAGAATATGATGTCTTTGAAAAATCTTGAATGCTTATTGTATCGCTTAAAAATTAAGAATGATATTGGAGCCAGTTTGTCATACTCTATGTACTATGAAATTGATTGTCACCACAAAGAAACCCCATTACATTATACACCCTTAAGCAAAGGACACTAATCATACCACCCCCCCCCCCAAAAAAAAAAAAAGCCATTAGCTGTTCTGGACCACGTGGATATATCGTCGTTTTGTGAGAACATTTTGGTCGTTTGCTTAGAACGTTGGAACTAGCTAGCTAGCTTAATCAGGTGTTGTGACTCGTGGCAGTCAAAACCAAAACATAGTGCGCCGCTGCCACATGAAAAGCCATCGATATTAAACAATATATGCCCAATACTCAATTATCTTTTTTACTCGTATTGAACAAAATTAATTAAAATTGGTTCACTTCGTTAAAAACACCCTTTATTTTTTATTATAGAACACCTCTAACAATCACACTAAAATCAATAAATAGTGATTAGATAATTAATCTTATCTAAAAATAAAATAAATTTTTAATTTTACTCACATTTAAATAAAAATTTTTATATTTGCATTATATTTTCTCTCATAGTTAATTAATGACTTTAAAAAAAGATAATATTTAAAAAAATTAATTAATTAATACCCTATCATCAAGATTTTTTTTTTTTGTCAAATTGACCCTCATTCAACACAAATGTCATTAAATTCATGTACTTCTACTCTGATTTTTTTAACCAGAATTACTCTCATTTTAGACAAAGGGCATTTTGGGTAAATATGATTCACTCCCTTCATTGAGAAGGCAATTTTAACTTATCTATGCCTTGTATAAATTAATTAATGGCATGTAAAATTACATGCCTTCCCATATTTATTCTTATTTTAATAGGAATTTTTAATTAAAAATATTAACACTTCCTACTTAAACATATTTCAAAAAAAATTATTAATTACACCTTAAAATGTTAAAAATACATTATATTTTTAACATAATACCATTTCAAATATTTTATAACATTGAATAGAAGGAAGACAATTGAGTGGATTAATATGGAATATTGATGGATGTAAGTGTCATGAAGAGATTATTTTTCTCAAGATATGAAATTCTAATCTTATGAAAAAATGTAAGGAGAGAAAAATAAGGTTGATGGTATGATAAAAAATGACAATGTAAACAGAAAGGATTAAAGAGGGATGATTGTGGGATGGGATGGAGAGAAATTGAGGAAGGTTGGTATGTTTGCGAAGAAGTAATAAATGTTTTTGTTGTGCGATCCATCATTATCAATCAATGAACGTACAGCTAGGACGTGTTTGTGTGGATTGTTGTGTATTAATGGGGTACAGTCCAAACCGTGTATCGAAATTGCTGATGTGGCTTCACATTCCTCTGTGCAAAACCCCAAACATGTCCTTCTCATCTGCCGAAAACGGTACATTTATTGTTGAATCTCAATGCATTTGACTGCCCTAAGGAACGGATCTCAGAACTCACTCCCCCCTAATTTCTATTATATTACTATGTACTAGACCTAGTGTTGATACTATTACTAATGTTTTTTTAATAGACAGTGTCACGGTTAAAACTACAGAGATTGATCTGTACTAATATTTTTTCTTGCAGTGACTTGCATAGCTGCACAAAACTCTCTGTTTGTGGGGGTTCCAAAGTGAAAACAATCATGAGGGGAGAGGGGGGCAAAATTGTATTTTCATTTTCTTCAAGCCAAAAGTAAGAAAATTTAACCCAAAAAAAAAAAAATGTCATCTGCTTGCCCCCTTTAGATCCGTCACCGGTGCTAGCTTAATCAGTGATATTGAGTAAAAGCTCTAATGTATAAATGCATTACATGATTGTTAGAAAAGCTTTGACACCTTTGTAATCCTTCTCGTATAAGTCAAAATCTAAAATGATTATTAAATTACAAGTGTTTTGGTGCTAAAAATTGATACATAAAAACGAGTTATGACAAAAGGAAAATCACTATAAATTTCCTCAAAGAGATTTTCTGTCAAAATATAAAATTTATAATAGACTTCATTATTTATAATTTATAAACAGTTTTTCTATGTAAGTTTTGTTTAATTTTAATACCCATGCTCAGTATCTATATATTTTTTTGGCCATACTTAGCATCTACTGTAAATCTACTATATACATATACATTATCATAAGTAAGAAGCCATGTGGTGGATTTGATATAGATTATAGAGATTAGGTAGCCAATGACCTACATCGTGGATAAACTATTCATACCAGAAATAAGTTTTATAATAAATATTTAATTATTATTATTATTATTTTTTATTTGGCTTGGCTAATAAGAAAAGAAAACAAAGGTGAAAATGATAGAAGCTGAGTGTACGTGTTGAGCGTTGATTTGGTGGATACGGTGAGAATTGTTTGGCACATGATTTTTTTTTTTTTTGGGTTTGGGTACCAATAGTTTTAGTTTTATTTATTCAATCTTTACATAGTAATATATTAACTTTCCAGTTTGCTATGCTATTCACAGTGTAAATCACTTGAGATACGATTAATTTTCTATAATTTTATAAGCTGGTAAATTTTCTTCCTGCACTTTTTTATAAGATGTTTTATTAATTATTACAGTATTGTTTTTCTCAAGAAAATATATGAATAGAAATTTTAGGTGAGCTCAAACAAACAAAATTTTGTCACTTTTTAATAGTATTTTCGAAAGACTTATATATAAAGAGTAAAGAAAATGATTCATTTTTCATCAAGCATATAATTAATGATGTTTACTACTTCTCCCGTTTAAAAACATAAGGTATTTTTTGAAGAATTTGATATTAAAAAATATAAAGTATTTTTAGTCTTTCAAGGTGTAATCATTGCCTTTTTTTCAAAAGCGCCCCTATTAATAATAACTTTATATTTATTATAGGGTGTTTAATAGGGATAAATATAAAAATATATGATTAATTGAAAAATAAGTAAGTACTTTATTAGAGATGGGATTCAATTGAAAATATTTTATATTTTTAAACAGGAAGAGTATCTCTATTACTTGATGGTTCTTGTCACCTCTATTTATTGCTTTGTTAATTGAAAATCTTATTCATATGTCGACTCAATGGAATTTATGATTTTAATTAATCTATAATGACCTAAATATACTGGTTTTTTAGTTGCAGTTAAACTATATTACAGTTCTCTCTTAATATTTTATGAGCAGCATGTGTATCTTTAAAATATTAAGTTATCTATCATTTCCATATTTTTAAAAGGTACTCCTTCTATTTAAAAATATAAGACATTTTTAATCGAATTTCACCTCCCAATAAAGTAGTTACCTATTTTTAAACTAACATTATATTTTTATATTTACCCCCATTAAAGACCCCACAATAAATATAAAATCATTATCAATATGGACACTTTTGAAAAAAAAATGCAATGATTACACTTCGAAAGACTAAAATGGTCTTATATTTTTAAATATTTAACTCTTCAAAAAATACCTTATATTTTTTAATAGAGGGAGTACATTCTTTTCATTTTAAGTAGGAAAAATATGAAATGTTAATTTTTTATCACTAGGGATGGATAATAGTTATATTTTTTTCCATCAAACCAGCGTTATATATTTTCAAAATGAGGCCCAAACGTATACCTATATTGCATTACAGGAGTGTCAGAAATATACAAAGCTTGGCGTAAATAATTTTTTTAAAATATCATTTTGTTATAATATATCGATTTCGGTTTAAATTGGTTTCATGCAATTTTGATGTCTTTTTAGCTGTGTGGTAGTTATAAATATTGAAACGTTTAATATCTATTAATTATTCAATATTTTTCACTTTTTTTTTTGTTTTCGTGATAAACTTTTTTACTCATTTTTGTTTTTGTTTTTGTTTTTCAGTTTATTACATGCGCTAAACCAACCTAGTAACAATACGTTCATTAAGTTTAATAAACTGACATGAATTAACTAACGAACTACCAACAAGGTTTTCTTTATTATTCAAATAAAGTTATTTTGTACGCTTTTCTCTCGGCATTTTCTTTTAAAAAAATTGAGAAAAAATGGCACTGTGCAATACGATATGCATGAGTCATGGTCAATTGGTTATACTCACTCTTTTTTTTTTTTTAAAAAGGACCTCGCTACATTGTGCATGTTTATATTTATTAATAATATCCCGCAAAGGGTTTATATTTATGTAAAGAAAAAATAATAACTATTTTTCTCATGCTCTCAGTCTCGCATAGCGCATGGTTTGTTTTAAAATGTTTAACTAAAAAAAGATGATAAAAAACACAAAAAGAATGGTAACTACGAGCCGTGATGTAAAGTGAACAAGAATGGCTCAATTGGCAACGAAGATTTATAAAAAATTAAATCTCAGGTGCGATAAAACAAATCTAAATTATGGTTGGAGTTAGTAGCGATTCTCGATCTTAGCTATTAAACTCATACTAGTGTACTGCTAGTGTAGCCTCTCATATATATGCTTTAATGAATTGTAATTAAAATTACACTTGCTGGTTTAAAGCTTTTTGTTTCCTCGCAGTGTCTCTCGTATAATTAACTTATTGTGTGTATCTTTCAATTCATTGAGTAAGGTTGAAGTTATGTTAATTTCTAATTTTTGGGTGATTATTTAATCGAATTAAATTAAGCACGCAAGCCTAAGGTATGAAGATCTGGTACTTATATCCCTTTTCTATAATTAAATCATAAGTAGACTAGCAGAACTTTTTTTTTTCCACTAATAAAAACTTAGCTGGCAACACTCTAAAGTCTAAACATTGTAAATGTTTTGATTAGGAAAAAAATGAGGATGTCAATTGTTCCATGTTATTGAATTTTAGGATGCTAGTTACTCTCCAATAAATATTATGTGTACATTTAGTTTTCAGTTTGTCAAAAGTTCATTTGGTAAAAGTTCATTTAGTAAAAATCAGTTTAGTAAAAGTCAATTATTGTAATAAAATTTATGTTTGGATGCATTTTTTCAATAGTTAGTTTGATATATTAAAAATTGTTTGGTTTGTGATAATGAAACGTACTTTTAAATGTATAATTACCAAAAAGGATATTAATTTATGATGATTTATAATTTTTATTATATAAATGTAATTTATTTAAAATATTTAAAAAATGTGATAAAAATTTTAAATAACATAAATTTTAATCTATAATGTTAAAAATTTGATCTCTAGTTATTTATATATTTTTTTAATTTATAATTTTAGAAAATGTGATAAAGATTTGTAATTTTTATTATGCATTAATGCTAAAAATTAACATGATTAATTATTTAATTTATAATGTAAAAAAATTGATACTTAATTATTATTATTGAAATAATGATTATATTTTTAGTGAATTAATTATTTTTAAAATAAAAGAATAAGAGGTTAAACTTATGGTAGTATGGTCAAATAATATCTTACTTTTTAAATCTATTTTTTAAAAGTTTTAAATAATTACGTTTCAAAAATTTACTTTTGTATGAATGTACTTTTATGATGTGTTTTTGTGCAAAATATTTTATTTAAATAATTTTTAACTTTCTAAAAATAAAATTATATGAATGTAAAATAGGAAAAAACCAAATGTATCCTAAGACTCTGAAGACAAAAAACATACATGCAATCACGTTAGCCTTCTCTTGAACCATGTGCTTGATTGAGTTGCACTTACGAACCTTGAGTGAAGTTTCACCGTGAATACACAACATTTTTTTAGAGAAAAAAAGGAGAGAGTAGGCACAGGAAAAAAGTTTTCTGATTACTGACTCCAAGTCAGTTTTCAATTCCCATATTTCACGATTGAAATATGGGTTGGTACAATAATTTTGAAATTAAAATTATAACCACTCCACTGACTTATTTGAAGCCTGCAACTCTAAATTATTTACTTACTCAAATTTAATTAATTGCTAGTAAGTTTGGGCTTTTGATTATATGGTCTAATTCATTAAGGCCGGACCATATTCCAACAAATACATTAGGGACAAAAAATATATTTTAATTCGCAGTCAATATAAAGTTAATGGTAAGTGTCAATATTCACTAGTGAAGAGATAACATTGCAACCATTTTATACCTGAGGGTAATATTGATCTAACGAATAGGTTAGCATAGTCCATGCTCATCCTCAAATAGTTGAATCATAAAAGGAAGAATTACATTTAAGAACTCCTAAAAAAAAGATATTCACAGATGAAAATTAACAATAAGTTTTATTTAAAAAAATAAGTCATGTTTTTATTTTAATAATAATAATATATTCTATATTAATCTTTATCTGTGAATAATTTTTTTGAGGGGCTTTGAATATGATTCTCCCATGATAAAAATACGATTTTACTTTATCTCTTACATTTGAACTCTATGTGTGGAGGAATCTATCCTTCTTTCTCTGTACCAAAAAGAAAATAGTTGAATATATCTCTGTTTAAGAAAAATGTGACCTCCTATTTCCTTTAGAAAAGAAATGAGGGGATGATGACAATGAAGGCCAAGAGAAGGAAAAAAATTGTCCCTCAATTTAAGATTTCAAGATAAGCTAACTCAATTTGCTTAATTGATTGAACTAAGTGTCCCTCAAGCCTCAACTTTAATACATTATATATGTGATATAATAAGGAATCAATACACCACCAAAAAGTACTATTAGTTAATTTTTAATTTTAAAATATGTTAAGCTTACAGATTTTGAACCAGGAAAACAACACTATAGAAAGAAAACATAATATTATTTTTTAATATTTTTTTGATAAAATAAGGCAGGTTAAAAGTTAAAATTTAGGCACGTTCTTGTTTTAATTTTAGGATTTTTTTTGCATGTATTTTATGTGAAAATATTTTGTGCAAGCATGTATTAGGAAATTCTGTATGCATTATTTTGGGAAAAATATTAGTCAAAATAGTTTAAAAATTCAGGTAAAGAAACGTTTTTATAAAAAAAAAAAATTGATTTCTCAATTCCGATTTGTTATGCTCATTTCATTTTCATGCAAGAGTCTGTCATGCATTCTGACAGCGATAAGTTTGGTTCTTTTAATTGTACTGACTTCCTTTTTATGAGATGACAATGTTTTTAGCGGAAACACTGATTCAAGCGCATTTGTTCCACACAACACAAAGATGCTGATGGTATATTATTATTCGGAGTTTTAAACAAATAAAATTATATTGTTTTCAACTTAAAAAGAATATAATTTATTGTAAATTTTAATTTAATATTAAGATATATGTGTGATTTTCATTATTTTGTTATCATGGTAAAATTATAACTGGTTCAAACCTCACTTATTAAAATTTTAATAAAACTTAGGGATGAAATATTGATTTATATTATTTATTTACAGCATTTACCTGATGATTTATTTTGGAATTGTACACATGACATTATTTTTTTTTCTTAAAAAAAAATTGGAAAAGTCCAGCTCGAAGGAAAAACTGAGAAGCAAAGGGTGACGTGTCGCAGAGAAGTTGGACTTTTCTATTGAGATTGGTTGATTTTTGAAATGTGTTATGTTCTGTCAAGCCAGGCTAGCATCTTCACCATGATTGACGTGGGCCCCACTCTACCCCATTCTCTTCTGTCAATCCACATGCCCTCTCTCAATGCCCCATGCACTCCTTCACTTACTATTATTCTTTTTTATTGCTCCCCTCACCCCAAGTTGCACCCTCTCCTTTGTACCTCCTCTCTTACGTGTCACGTTTCCAGGCTTTTATATGCTGGATTTCGTCGTCACCTTATCATTCCCCTCTCCACTAAGTCCTGTTTCCCACGCTAATCACTGCCTCACAAATGTAAACCAGCTATTACACCAACACACTGTTCTCACTCTCCCACGTAAACTTGTCTATTGAGACACAATCCTTATTTTTACATGTTCACTGCCTTTTCTACCTCCAATATTTTAATTCTATTAATTTTATCCATTTCAATTTGATTAAATTTTGTGCAGCACGGAAAAAATATTCAATCTGTTTTTTGGTCAAAAGTGTACCGACAATGTGTAGAGGGAGAGGCTAAAAAGAGCAGCATTCTCCATGATTTATTGGGTTCAAATGAATTTCGCGAGCAGTGTTGATTATTATGAACTATTCATTGGAGTAACATTACTCCTTAAATGTCAAAATTGTTGCAATGTTATTTATAAACTAATGAATATTGACATGGATCATTAATTCCCAATGGTCTTTGAGATAAAACAACATTTTTATCCTCAAAATATTCACGAAAGAGCAACTATCAACTAATGCTATTGTTACAACTTACTAGCAAGCATATATACTAACTAATTATAAGATTATTTTACTTTTTTGGTAGGAAAATATTTTTATAATTTATGATAGAATAGATAAATATGACTCGTGATAGTATCATTAGTTGACCATTATTACAGATTCATTTACTTTTGTGCTGGTGAATATTTAGCTAACAAGTCATATGGCATTCTAAATATGACAAAACATGTTTGGGTAAAAAAAGAGTGTAAGTGGTATCTCGTTATTGAATTTTAAGTTATTTGTTACTCCTTCATGAATACACCAAAGGCAATTTTTTTTAATCATAAAATTAATTTTAATTCTAGAGTTAATGATGAATGACAATGTATGTTAGTCAAAGAATAACATTACAATGATTCTGACAATGAATACTATTGACATTGCTTTGATGAATGGTGAAATAGTTTAACCCTAATTTTTTTTAAACCTGAATTCAAGCTATTTTTATATCTGGTATATTAACATTGAATTATAGATATATGTGATTTTTTATAGTTATTTATAATTAATTAAATTTTAGGTAAAATATATATTTAATCCCTTAACTTTATATAACGTTTCATGTTACTCCCTTAATTTTATAAAGTATTTTTTAATTTTAGTCATTTAATTCTAACATTGTTAGTTTTATCTCAATAAATTTTTACATTAAATTTTTAAATATTAACAAAATATTCTTAAATATTGATATATTAAATTTAATTCTTTTCAAAACAACAATGATTGACAAAAAATAATCATTTAAAATTAATAATATTAAAATTAAAAGATTAAAAAATACTTTATAAAATTAAAGAATCAAAATAAAATCTTAAATAAATTAAACGACTAAAAATATACTTTATTCTAAATTTTATTAAATTTTTTAGACAAAGAATTGATTTTTTTTTTTACCTCTGTTATTGTCATCGAACTTTTAGCATATTATCGTAATATGTTCAAGGCAATAAAAAAGGGAAGAAATAAGTTATTATGGGTAACCAAACACGGGCACACTCTCTGTGTTCCAATGCAGCCAGCCAGGAGGGCCGTTTCAAACGATTTTGTCGGCGAGAGACGTTATTCATCATATTGATGAACAGAGTAAATTGCAATTTGTGTCAATTAATTAATTTTAATATGCTGAATTTCTATTTTCCCCACCACACTATTCTCTTCCCCACTTGCCCTGCTTGATTTGCCTGGGTGGCTTTTTCTTCTTGTATTTTTTTTTTAATGCATCGAAAGCTGTCATTTTTTGTGCTTGTACCTACCTTATTTTATATTACAAATTCCTCCCTCATCATATACTACTGCTTAATGATTGGAGGTTACTGCTGTTTAATCCGTTGCTGTCATTTATATAATTAATGCTTATAATACTCTCAAAACTTGCATAAAGCTGCCCCGGCTCTGTGGGTGCTTCTCCCCCCCCCTCCTCTCTCCTCCCCTTTTCTCTCTGCTTCTTCTCTGCACTTTAGTTATTTCCTTGTGCTTGGGCATTAGCGCTGGTCTTTGTCTGCTTCGGCTTTGACCCAAGAAGATGCTAGTAAGTACGTTTCTTTTGTTCGTTTTCCTATGGGTTTATTTTGCCATGCTTTCTTCTCCTCCTTCTTCTTGTGGCTCGATCCTAATCTGGAAATCCCTTAACTGGATTGCTTTGGGTCGATGAACTGGGATGGTTGCTTTTGAGCATTTTTGCAATCTTCTGTTGGATTTTAGAAAGTTTGAGTCCAAGAATATGTTGCTTTGGTTTCTCTCAAATCGGATTTGCTCTTGTTGCTTCCCCTCCATGGCAGGCTCTGATCAAATTCTGTATGATCTGATAAACTCGACACCATTTATCACTCCTCTAATCAGGCATTTTGTTTGAAGTTCTTAGTCATCTTCTGTACACACACACACACACACACACACACACATTTTGGTATCTTAACCTATCTAACCCTTGAGGGGTGCCCCACACATGCAACACACCCACCCAGCACACAACACCCAACACACAGCACTCCTAACCAATTCTCTCACACACACCCACCTAACCTAAATCCCTTCCCATTCTTGGGCTTACAGGGGATAGAACCCACAGCACCTTGTATCAAGGAGGAAGGTTCATGTCATTGAACCAAATAGTTCTTGGCTTAGTCGTCTTCTATATGCTTCAGTGTTATCTTGACTTGGTATAATCTGTCACGAGTTTTGAACTGTTTTGAATTCATTTATTGTGTTTCTTTTGGATGATTGGCTTGCTCAGATTGTCACCAAAGCTCATGCACATTCTTATCAGATATGCATGGAAGCTATATGATGTATTTCCCCATAGAAGAATATCATCTGTGTCTAATTTTTGTGGTTGACTCTCTTTCAGGTGGCATTGCTCTTGCTGTTATTGGCATTGAGCAATGCCGTGAGTATCAATGGAGATGGAAGTGGTGGACAATGTGAGTTTAATCCAAAACTAGATCCAAGACCACACAGTGTGTCTATAAAGGAGTTTGGTGCAGTTGGAGATGGAAAAACATTGAACACTATTGCTTTCCAGAATGCCATATTCTATCTTAAGTCGTTTGCTGACAAGGGTGGCGCTCAGCTGTACGTGCCCCCAGGAAAATGGCTCACTGGAAGCTTCAATCTCACCAGCCATCTCACTCTCTTTTTGGAAAAAGGCGCTGTTATTATTGGATCTCAGGTATTGTACCCCCAATTGAATTCGATCCTATAAAGATTTCACCTTTGTTTTTCTCAGGGTAAAAGTTTTCCAGGTTGAAACAAAAACATACTGCTAGATACATATAGAAGAATTATTTGAATATTGAATTGATAGTGACGCCATACATAGCAGATATTGCTAGTTAGTTGTCTTTTTGTTCTCTTGAGGGTATTTCCTGAATTTTGAGTTTTTTACTTGTGATTTTTCTGTAATTAGGATCCATCTCATTGGCAAGTGGTTGAACCCTTGCCTTCGTATGGTCGAGGAACAGAAGTTCCAGGAGGAAGATATCAAAGCTTGATAAATGGATACAAGTTAGAAGATGTGGTCATAACAGGTTTATTTTCTGCTCACCAGCTTTTGCCTCCTCTTTACAACTTTTCTAAATGGCATCGGCCTCTGCCATGAAGTTTATGATATCTTTATGTAATTTACCAGGCAATAATGGTACTATTGATGGTATGGGAATGGTTTGGTGGGACAAATTTAGCTCTCATTCCTTAAACTATAGCCGTCCTCATCTGATTGAAATTGTAGCCTCTGAGTACGTAGTTGTTTCAAATCTTACAATCTTAAATGCTCCTGCATATAGCATCCATCCAGTTTATTGCAGGTATGTTTATATGTTTATCTAGACTTTGAACGATCTTATACTAGTTTTGGGTGAAGTTGTACTGACTTGGTTAGACTTGTGATATGATGCAGCAATGTAATTATTCAAAATATTTCAATCTCTGCCCCTCCAGATTCACCTTATACTGTTGGTATAGTACCAGGTTTGTTATCCTCCATGAACTCTTATGGTTCGTATGCTGAGAATGGCATTAATTAGACAAATTTGTTCATGAGCCTTAGTTTAAACTTCCGTTGAATTAGTGCTTGACATGATATCAAGACCTTTATGGTCAAATAGTCAAAAGTTCATTCTATCTTTCGCAAGGCTTCACTGGAAAGCTTAAATATTTGAGTTGAATTGATTCTTGATAGTACTATATTGTACCTCAACAGCTTCATGGCTAATGTTTGTGCAATTCATATTTCCAGATTCTTCTGATAATGTCTGTATAGAAGATTGTATCATCATCATGGGTTTCGATGCAATTGCTCTCAAAAGCGGGTGGGATGAGTACGGAATTGCCTACGGGAGGCCTACCAAGAATGTACATATCAGAGGGTTTATCTTGAAGCATCTTCTGGCTCTACCCTTGCATTTGGAAGTGACATGTCTGGAGGCATCTCGAATGTTCTCGTGGAGCATGTTCATCTTCACAACTCACACAGTGGGATTGAGTTCAGAACCACTAAAGGCAGAGGCGGCTATATTAGAGAAATATTCATATCAGATGTAGAAATGGAGAATATCTACAATGCATTTGCAGCCACAGGACATTGTGGTTCTCATCCAGATGATAAATTTGATCCTAATGCTCTTCCACAACTGGATCACATCACCTTGCAGGATGTGACTGGCTCAAACATCACCATAGCTGGGAACTTCACTGGGATTCTGGAATCTCCTTTCACTAACATATGCCTCTCCAACATATCTTTATCTATAAATCCTGTCTCTCCCTTTTCCTGGGAATGTTCAAACGTGTCTGGTTATTCTGTCTCTGTGCTCCCAGAACCTTGCCCCGACCTTGGTAGCTCCTGGAATTCTTCTTCATCCTGTTTCTCCCTGATCAGCAAAATCCATGGAAAAAGTAAATTCTCTGCCCTGTGATATCACATGACACCACATAATTGCAGTTTCTTGCGTGTTTGCTGTTTAATTTTCCACTTAAATTTCGATGCGTGGACAATTTTTTGAAAGGATTGATGATAAAAAAGTCCACGGGCGATTTCTTCGTTGGAAGATCCAATAACAAACACCTCGACTGTATGCGAGTTCCTTCCTTCTCAAGTGGAAATTCATATTCCTGAGTGCTATGGCTTCACATTGATTGGGAAAAAAAATGAATTGCCCTGTGTTATCTCAGATTAGGTCACATTTGTTTCAATAAGACAAGAGTTATCTGGGTTGTTCATTTTTTCCTTCATCATCATCATCATCATCACATTATTTGTTGTACAGTTTCATATCTTCATTCATGTTGTAATGAAATTTTGTTAGTGCCGCAACAGGAGGAATCCGCATTGGATAGTTTTGCATTTCAGTTCATTGTGATTGTTTTTTCTATTACTGTAAATCATGTAATGGATTTGGGTGATAGTTCCAATTAAAGAAAGTTCAACTTTGAGCCCTGGCTATGCCATTTGTTTGTGTAACATTGGAGGTACTTGGTGGTAAACATTATAAAACAATCGAGTTCTGCCATGGATATATTATTACAGTATTTTGGTCTTAAAGCTGTCTCAACCAATCTCTGCAAACACTCTTTTTTTTACTACATGAACAAATGTCAGGTTTCTTTTCTCATCATAATCCAATCATACATATGAGTTCAAAACAGCATTTGATGAACCACCTTTTTATTTTTGAAGTGATGATTAGATGTTCAGCCGCAAGTTATTTTTTTTAAAATAATTTTAGGGTGTATTTAGCTCCAAGTTTCATGGTGATGTTAAGTTATAGGTAACATGATATAACTACAGGGAAGTGTGTGCGTGGTACCCCTGCTAAAAATTAATTTCTAATGTTCTTCTAGCACTACAAAAATACCCTTTGTTTTAGGCTCAAATGCTATGGCAAAACATTGCAAAAAGAAACAAATGAAACCACATCAAGAATTATGAGGTGGGTTATCGACTTGAAACCATAGGAGCAATTAGATTTATTTGTCTATCTTAATATGTGATCGTTCAATTTTTTATAGCAAAATTATTACTTTTCTAGATGGTTTCAGAGAATGGATGACTATCATGTTAAATGAGCTAGCTATAGGATAAGTTGTATTGAATAAATGAAAGAGCTTTTACAGAGTCAAGTTAATCGAAATTAACATCTAGCTTGGCTTATTAGTTGAGAAAGCATGTGTGTACATACACAAGGGCAGTGCCCAAAAGTCCAAAACCCAAGAAAATAGATTAAATACATGATACAATAATTGAAAAAAAGAGGGAAAGAAATTAAGCAGTAGGTGCATGGGATTCCAAAACTAGTAAACCAATCATTGGAGCATCTTTTTTTTTTTTCTGAGGGTGTGCACATAGGCTGTTGGCTCAAGCTTCCCTGCATTGTTTCTCTCACTTGACCTTTCCAACCAGAAAGGTGTCTTGTTCAGCTAAAAAATTCCGCAACCACGACGCGTTGCTGGTTGTGGTGGGAAAAATGACGTTTTACAATGAAATAACAATATGATGATAATGACACTACAAAATTTCAAAATTTTAAAATATCAATTAACAGCCTTAATCTCTTAGAAAAGTCAATTCACAAAGTGTATCCATTTACATACAAGCTGAAAATAATGCTTAGTTTGTTGTATGTGTGTCAAAAGTGTGTGTGTGTCAAAGTCCCACATTGATTAAAGGAAGGAATCTTCTAGTGTATATATACTAAGGAATGAAGCGGGCTGGTAAAATAGGCTTGGAGGAGAAGTGGTTTCGCGTACATGAGACAGGCCAACTCAGGGCAATCGCAGTTGAAATTAGCCGATTCGCCCCCTCTGCGCGCGAGTTCAAGAGGCATTGGGTTCCTTTTACCGGGTTATTTTTACAAAAAATGGTTAAATAAATAATTATTTTTGCTTACCTGAAAAAACCGAATTCAGATTGAACGCTGAACGTTTTCGGATTAATGGACATGCACGTTTTTGCTGTTTAAGGCGTGTAAATGAAGCATTAATCCATGAACGTTTGTTGTTTAATTTGTGTATAACCGAAGCATTAACCGATAATTATAACCCAACGTTTGTGTCTCATTCCTCAGCCTATAAATAGACATGGGTGCGGGCAGAACAGAGAGCAAGCGTTCTCGTCCTCTCCTCCCTCTGATCTTTTGTTCATCTGTTCTCATTTATAGTCTCTGCTGTTTTGTTCCCTTACTCCGTCCAGGTGTACCGGAATAGTTCTTAAGGACAGTGTTCTTCCGGACACGACTCGAGCAATTAGTAGCTCGCTGTTCGCCTCTGCATCTGCTGTTTTCAACATAGTTTACTTTTGCAACATTTCTAACTTATATATATATATATATATATATATTGAAGCCTATCTTCTGACATTTTAAAATTGAACTATAGATATAAAAATAATGCTTGATTAAATACGATTCAACTTGATGTTTTGACAACATCTAACTTAGCTTCTGACATTTTGATATTTCCAGATTTTTTTTTACTTATGGGTAAATATGGGTAGTTTTTGTTATTTTTAAATATTAATAAAGGAAAATCTTCCAATTGACATTTTATTTAAGATTTCAGAGTCTTACAAGTGACATTATTTTCTTAGTTGGTCCAATGTGCCATTCCCCTTTAGTTACTGGTTAAAATGTTTATAATAAAAATCGTAGGTCATTCCTTACACAATACATTTTTTTGGCCGAAATTCCTTACATGATAATTAGAGTCTTGGGTATTGAAACATTTCAAAATTCTAAAGTAAGAAACATACTTTATTTTAATTTTTAAAATTAAGGTGATTACTTTTTATAATTTTAAATTGATAATTTAAACGGATCAAATTTGAGAGACTGAGTTACCAAAATATATTAAACTAGATCAAATCATTTGTACAGAATTCAAAATGAGGTTAATTGTTTAAAATTTGTCAATAATGCGATTTTTATACTTTCTATATTTATATTAAATATATTATATTGAATATAAATATTAATCATAATATGTTGATGATATTTTTCTGAATTTATTAATCAACTGATTTTGAATTCTAGAAGTCACTTCATTTTGTGTAGGGATTATATATATATATATATGTATATGTATATACACTTTTTTTTACTACCCACAATTATATTCATATTGAAGAAAATCTTATTTGAGGTATTATCAAATATTAAATATGGCATTTCAATTGAGATTCAAACTTAGTGAATATAAATATGAATAATTCATGATAACGATGATAATGGATGATTATATTAAATTTAATCCTTGGCCCAATCATACAGGGAAGTCCAGTCCATCTTGAGGCTCATTGGGTCACGTTACATCAATCCAATTGAGGCCCATTCCGCTCTCCTTCCTTATGCCTCCGGCTTTCGCTGGGCAACGTCCAACGGCGGCGCGGGAAACGCAGGAAGAGAACTGGCTGTTGCCCTCATTGCTAGCAGTTGCTTATTGCTATAGCCTGTGTTTTCGCTTCTGAATATTCAATCTTCACTAACTTCTTAGTCTAGCTTCTCTTTTGCTTCTGTAAGTAACTTCGGTTATGTTTGGTTCATTATAAATTTGTTCATGTTCATTCTTCTCTGCCTGTGATGTATTATTGGTTTACATGTTTGAATCGTTCCTTCTGTTGATTGCGAATTTATCAGCGTGTTTTTTTTTGGTACGTTTTGTATATTCTGCACCGGAGGTCCTTGGAATATTTACATTTTTTTGTGGTTCTGTTGGTACCCGGGAATTTTCTGAAGTTTCTTTTTCTGTGTTTCAGGAGAATGGTTTCATCAAATATCAGGGATGTTTTAACGGCGTTTAGTCCTTCGTTAGACCTTTTGGCTATCAGCGCTGGAGATGGTCGCATAAAGGTATGTAATTCTTTTTACTTGCAACTACACATGATTGAAAACTACAAGTGTTGATGGGTTCAGTAGTACAATGGTTTCCATTCTATTTATCATGGTGGCATCAGCATTACACCATTTACCATGTGCATTGAACTTTTTATCCGTTCCATTGATTGCCATTGTCTTCAATGTGCTAATCACTTGCAAAATTGGGCGGGATCCCCAAGATTTAGGCTTCAAAAAGATAATTTTTCTTCAATGTTGGACCAAATTGTGTTTTTTTAATTATTTTTGTAGAATGTAGTTATGCTTTATTATTGTAGCTTGTTCATTGATGTATTGGAAAGGGAACATTTTAAGGCCATATATTGTGAATATTCAAGTAGTTCTAATGGTAACAACCAAACTTTTGGCCTACAATTCTTAGGATTTAATATTTGAACTTGAAGTTGCTCCCTTTAATGCTTCACATCACGCTTTTGCAGCTTAAGACATATACCCGTTATTCTTTATGAGAATAATTTTGAATGATCAAAGATGAATGCTGTTCTTTCAAAGAATTTGTGTGACACATTTACATTTTCTTGCATAGATCTGGGATACGCTAAATGGTCAAATCCAGACCGAGTTTGCAGACATCACATCAAGTGATGCAACAAGTATATATGCAGGATCGATGAAGGGTCATCTTTCAATAGATTATACATGCATGAAATGGTTGTCATTAGAAAAAAAGGTTGGTCAGTTCATTGTAAATATATTGTTTAATTGTCTTTGCCTTTAGAGAATATTTGCTCCTGATACTGCTAATTATTGCAGAGAAAAAGGAAACACACATCCTCATTGCTAGTACTTGGAACAGGTAGTGGTGACGTGTTGGCACTTGATGTGTCTGCCGGGCAATTAAATTGGAGAATTGACGACTGCCATCCTGGGTAAGTTCTAGATCTTTTGTTCTTAACTAAGACTTGCAATTTTCAATCACTTTTTTTCCATTATTTGAAAGATAATAGCGGCTATAGAGATGGGTAGATTCGTAACTCCAACTCCATAATATTTGGATGTATTGGTTGAATAGAAGGGAGTATATACAACATGTTCTCTTTATCTTGTCATGTCTTAGAGATATTTAATGCTATTTGTACTGTAAGACTTTAGGCCTATCATATAGAGATATGGCTCTCTGCATTTCAAATGTAACTCTAGGAATAGTGTCTCTTCATCTCTTTCTTTCTATGATTTTTGTCCCTTTGTTTCTCGTAAGGGTTTGACTTTGTAATGAATTGATTACATGAAATTCTCTTGTTTTATTTGGAACTGAATAACCTTTTTTTAATAAAAAAATCTCTTCATAAGTTTGTCCGAGATTAAATTCATTATTATTTTGATGGATTTGATGATATTTACTTCCTTACTGTTAAATAAGAACATGATATTTACTTTACCGATTCATTTCTCTCTTTCTTGCTCATTCACCTGCAGAGGCGTGAAAGCTGTTTCATCTTCTGCAAATGGATCATGTGTTTATACTGCAGGTGCAGATGGAATGATTTGCAAGATTGATTGTAAGACAGGAAACCTGTTGGAGAAATTCAAAGCTTCTTCAAAGGCAATATCCTGTATGTCTGTTTCTTCAGGTATGTATCCTTCACGGTTTTTGCAGGACTCTTGGTTTTTGGTGGTAGGAAAGGAAGTTGACACGTTGATTATTTCTCAATACTAATATTAACCTGCATTTGAAATTTTGTTTTATTTTACTAAGAGTATAATCTGAAGTAGGATATAAGGCTTCCTAGGAAATTGTGGAGCCGGTTTTGTTAAAGGCGAGTGCCTCAGCACCTAGGGCGCTGAGGCGAGGTGCTAAATAGGGTCATTACCTCTTGTATGAAGAGAGGGCGATGGGGCTTGTCAGGAGCTCACTTGAAAGGGCTTTGTGCACCTTGCACGAGCAAAAGGTGCTCGCTTGAGGGTGCCTAGTTGAAGTGAGTTGAAAAACAAGAGAATAGAAGACAAGTAGATGGTGGTCAACTACTAGGCATTGAAGAAGACCAATTGGGACTGGGTTTTGAGAAGGAGGAGACAACAACCGACTGGAATTGAGTATTGAAGAAGAGAAGAAGAGGATGAGCCGATGAGGATGATGCCAATTGGGTTTGGAGGTAGGGGTGTTCATAGGCTCGGTTTGGCTTGGTTTTAGGCAAAAACCAAACCAAACTGAATCATTCAGTTTACTTATAATTGGAACCTGATCGGTTTTTCTGGAGCTCAGTTTGGTTTGGTTTGGTTTTCTGTTTGATTCGGTTTGGTTAAGGTCTGGATCAAGCTTCAATGTACTTATTTAATTTTTTTCCTTTTTTTCATCTTCATAATGGTGCTATGTATTAAAATTAAATCTAATTCTTTTTGGCTGCTTTTTTTGATAAATAGAGATATAAAAATATAATAAAATTTCATTGTGATAACGACAATTAATCATAAAAATTGATATAAGTTTTTAATATTAAAATTGTTTAATATTATGCATTTCTATTTAAGTCCTTTGAAAATGTTTATCTATGTATCTATATTTTAATAAATAATGAAAAACTTATTATACAAAATGCTTCTTATAGATAAATTGAATACTAAGGCTTTTAAGTTGTAAATAATTAAATGATGGTCATAGCATGATTATTATAATTATTTAATATTATGCATTGCCATTCAAGTCCTTTAAAAATGTTTATCTATTACTATACAAAATTCAAAACAAAATGCTTCTTGTAGATAAATGGTTATATATTTTACAAACAAATAAATAGTATTTTTTAATTAGATTTGGCTCAGTTTGGTTCGGTTTCTAGTACTCAAAACCGAACTTGAACTGAACCAACTAGTTCTCATATCATAACAACTGAAGCAGACTTGATTGTTGTTCGGTTTTGATCGGTTTCTTTTGGTTTGGGTCGGTCCTTTCGGTGTGGATCGATTTTGAACACCCTTATTTGGAGGAGAAGATGAGGACAACACTAATTGCTTTAATCGACTGCTATTGAGTAGCATATTGAAGAAGATGATGGTTTTGCTCTTTTTTTAACAAATAACTGATTAAAATATGATATAAAATAGGGAGAGTTATATGATATAAATTACAAAATAGGGAAAATTTAAATTTAAAATTAGGGAGGACAATTACATAATAGAAAAGATTTAAATTTATTACAAGAAATAATCTTTGATTGAAATTTTAAATGTGATAGAGAAATTATTGTGACTTTCGGGGAAATTTTTAGGAAAGTTTAACCCTAACTTATACGTTTTAGGTTATAAAAGAGAACCTATTATAACCCCTTAGAAGTTTAGACCAAAGCATCAACACCTAGAGGCTACAGCACATGGTAGCGCCTTGCTTCATGCAAGTGTGCACCTTTCTAGCACCTTGTGCTTAAGGCATTTTACAGACTTTGCGCCTTGAGTGCACTGTTCACCTTTAACAGTGGAGCTTCTTATACATTGTGAAGGATAATAACTACTATCTAGGAAGCTTAGATTTCATGTTTCTTGGTTTAATCAGCATTTTGTAACGAGGCATCTGCTCTCAAGTTAGTAGCATAGTTGTTTCAAATAGAATGAAAAACAACCATGCCTTTTAGCTCTATGGTTGTTAAATGGCTTATGCTAAACTATAAACAATACTTCCTGAGTTGTGCTCACTCAAAAAGTTTTCAGCGAATCATTAGTTAGATTAACAAGTCTGATATATCTTTTTCACTTCTGAATTTGCTGCTTTATTTTGTTCACTTGCATCAGATGGGAGGACAATAGCAACTGCAGCAGCACAACTAAAGATATTTAATTGTTCTGATCACAAAAAGATACAGAAGTTCTTTGGCCATCCTGTGAGTGTCATGTGTGTGTGTGTGTAGATAAATATACATGTGTAGCATACTGTATTATTTACCTTTGCATATGTCCCTGAAGATAAGCATAGATTTTCTTTGACATCTTTGTGAGCATTGTTACTTGTATGATAATTGTTTTAAAATTAAATTAATAGGGATCTGTTCGGTGTCTTGTCTTCACTGAAGATGGGAAGTATATTCTATCCTCTGCTGTTGGTGAAAGATATGTTGCTATCTGGAGGATTGATGGGGCAAAAAAGAAGTCAGTTAGTTGTGTTCTTGCAATGGAGCATCCTGCTGTTTTTCTTGATAGCAGGTGCACTCCTAGCAGGGAGCGTGACAATGTTGGTGCATGTGTTTTGGCTATCTCAGAAGTTGGCGACTGTTATGTTTGGTTTGGAAATAGTATTGAGGAACTACATAATGTGAAGCCCACTAAAATATCATTATCTTCGGAAGACACATCTTCCAGAAAATACATGGGTGCATTGCCAGCAATATATGCTGCAAAGTTAGAAAGCATTAACAATCCTGCCTCTGGTCAGGTTTTACTTGTTCATGGGTTGCTTGTAAGACCATCATTTCAAAAACTTTCAGTGCAATCTGGCTCAGACATCAAATTGAATTTTTCTGATGATGGTATTCTTCTTCGGCTGAACAAGTCCCTTGTAAAGTCTAAGAAGGCAAAAGATGTGAAAAAAGGTGACAATTTATTGTCTTTACAGAACTCTCATTAGCATTTCCGTCGTTCACAAGAATGAGAACTTCTCATTAATATGACTTATGATATGCTTGTTTTGGTGATCATAATCTTGTCATTTGATCCTTTTAATAATTATATAGTACATATCCATTAAAATTTGTTGGTCTTTGTTGACATTATTTTCAATTATGTTTGCATAGGTTAACTGTTATTCTTGCATTTGACAGTTACTGCACTAGACCGTGCTAATGCAGAGGATGCCTTGCTCCCGATTCCTAAGCTTTATGATTCTCATGTGCAAGAGAAAGAATTTCAAGATTCTTCAGGCAAGGAGGTTATGGATGATTTGGTTAGAAGCAGTGAATCTGTTTCTATGGAGATTGAAGGTACTGCCAAGATCTATCATCTTTGTTGTTGAATGAAGTACTTGGATAATACATCAACCATTTAAACAATGGTAGAGTTTATGATAAAATATTCATGAACCTTTACTGTTTACGCTTTTGATTTGACATGGCTCTTGACAATTATCTTTACTGGAAACAAGGTTATCAAGATCAAATTTTATGCAGGATTAATAAGAGGTTAAAGATTGAATTGTGGGATGCTACTTCTTATGGCAAAGTGTTTGTATAAATTACAGAGAATTCTTATACAAATATAAATCTATCTAAGCCTCATCATTCTTCAATAAAATGAGTTATAAGTTGCAAAATTTCACATCTAAACACAACCTATAGTTCTGCCCCAACAACCCTCCCTCCTTACTGAAGCGATAATATTCATACATTAATCATACCTCATAAAAGGCACAATTCTTGAGATAAAAACTTTACAACAATGAATTAAACTTAGACACATTTAATAATCAAGTATTCAAATCCAACAAACTTTAAGAAAAACATTTGTCAACACACAATAAAAAGGAAAAAAAAATCAACAACTTTAATTATAGAAGGGTAATTTGAGCTAGAAAGCTGCAATTTAGTATTCAAAAAGATAAATTTATGCATGCAGTCTTCCAGGGGGATAGAATGGTCCTTGCCATGTTTCATACTACATAGGCTCAGGATGACTTTAGGGAGGGGGAATCTTAAGATCTTTGGAATTTAGTGGCTAATCAGCTATCTTGACAACCGAGATTGTAAACTTTCATCTCTTTGACTTTTATATTTTCTTACTAAGCAAGAAATTGAACAACAATCCAATGAACTGTAATTTTCTTATTTTCCTCCATCAATGCTGCAGGTTTTGCTACAGATTGTTGTTTCCTCCCTCAAATATAAAATCCATTTTTATTGTCATTAGCTTTTATCTTCGTGATACTGAAAGATGGAATGGCACTTCCTGACTTTACATGTTGGTTTTATCATTCTGTGCAGATGAGATGACACAGGGCGAGACTGATGTGATCTCCATGGAGGATCAGATGAGATCTCTGGGGATACTTGGTGATGAAAATGATCTTGAATCAAATATCAAATCTACTTCTTCATTGTTGAAGGGTGTTGATCTTGAAGCTACTCTTCCAATGAGAAAGGTTTGTTTTCTCTAGCTGAGGAGTTGTCATTTTGCATTTGTTTTTCTTTTACTTATGAAATCATGATTCTAGTTGTCTTCATAATCTATATTATGCTCACTTTCATTTTTTAAGTTACATGACATGTAGTTGTCTATGCTTCTGAATTGATTTATCAGATAAGAGAAACTGTCTTGACTATGGAGCCATCTGAAGCATATAAACTCCTGGAAGTTTTGCTGACTGTTTGGCAATCAAGGTTTGCTATCTTTCTTTTCCATCTTTTAGTATGGTATCTTACATAGGAGTAGGAGGAAATGCAGTTTTTTTTTTCCTTCCCTTTTTTGGTTTCTGTTGCATTTCCATTTTTTTTTTGGCACAACATATAGCCAAACTTAAAACTGACAGTTTTATTGCCATTTTATTATCATGAAATAATTTTTCTAAGGATATAGTAACCTCAATTAACAGCATACTTGGTATAGTTTCACTTTAAATTTGATTGACGATAACTGTACTTGTTCCCACATGAAGTGAGGAGCATTTTACGGGTCCATGTGCGGATGACAAAAAAGTGTTGTAGACAGCCGTGGGAATTAATTATAATACTTGTCAATCAAATTAAAATTCACTAGTGTTTGATCTTCTTGGGTGAATTTTAATTTATAATTAAGTTATAGTCTTGTAGACAGCCGTGGTAATTGATTATAATACTTTTGGTCAGTTAGATATAGCTAGTTGATATGCTAAAAGAAATTACTGTGTAATTCTCAGCCATAACCTTACGCTAGCATGATTGAGACTTTATTTAAAATTTGATGAACAGTGGCTCCCGCATTTTAGAAGCATGCATTCATGCAAGAAACATTATAAGAAACAGTTACAGCCTAAAAAATTGGGTGGTTAATTTTTCCCATTTTAGGCTGTTAGTAGTATGTACTAGTACTACTCCAGTCCTTGATAGAAGACAAAGTTAACAAACTTTACGTTGGTTAAGAAATGTTAGTTATAACCTTGAAAATATAAAAAAATTGTAACTTTTTAATTTTACCCTCCTTTGTAATTAATGACTATGATAAATTGTTGTTTAGGTATTCAAATGACAATAAATAAATCAAGGGTAAAGTTGGAAGAAAGAATTAATTATACTAACTTTATCTTATATTTAGGATTAAAAAAAAAAATTTCAAACTTCGTGTTATGTTAAGGACTGAACGGATTGTGTGTGTGTATGAGGTGTGTGACAGCAGAAAAATATTCGGTGGTTCAGCATATGGTAAGAACGTATGAATCTATCTTTAATGCGGTAAAGAGAGCGAAGACTTGATTTATAATATTTTTCAGGTCAGAAAAATAATTTTCTTCCCCGTTACACTTGATAAAATTGATGTGAATAATCATGTCTTGAGCAGGTCATCTACTGGCAAGCATGCTCTTCCGTGGGTATATAGCATATTGGTGATTCATGGTCACTACTTAATTTCTCAGGAAAATGTGACACATATGCTTGATTCCTTGACCAAGGTAATACAAGAAAGAATATGTTCTAGCTTGCTTTCTCATTTAAATGCTTTATATCTGCTGTCACGATTTGAATTTGTTAAGCTGTTTTTAAAATCTGGAAAACACATTAGTAATTCTTGTGAAATTGAAATAGCATATTTCGCCTTTCAGATGGCTAGCTCTAGAGGATCTGCAGTTCAGACTTTGTTACGATTGTCAGGTCGTCTGCAATTGGTGACAACACAGGTTTAATCACATTCTCTAATTTATCTGGTCTCGCTGCTAAAGCTAGTGATGTCTAATGGCCTTGTTCCAATTTCCTTTCAGATTAATAAGGCTTCTAAAAGCAAAACTCATTCATTGCGAGATCCACAAATGGAAGAAAGCGATGAGGACAAAGATGATTATTTTGAAGAGGAAGGAGATGATGCATCTGAAATAAGTAGTGATGACGATGACAGCTAATTTGAATTTTGATGAGAGGTAATGTTGTATGTAAGGGGGGGGGGAGTTCTTGTAGTCTACGCAATACTTTATGAAATAGCCTAATAGGCAAAGTAGATACTTTATTTATATTCCCCCTTCGGTGCAAAGATAGTTGTAATTGAATTGGGTTGGGACTTGGGCGTTTAATTTTGGCCTCTTAAAACGTTCTATGAGTCAGCTCAGTTGTGAAACTTACTGAGGATTTCCCCCTCTATCGTGAGCGGGAGAGGGGTCTCTTCATTTTTTTCCTTCCATTTCCTTCCACTTCCCTCATCCCCACCATTCAAATTATTTATTAAACAATTTTTTTAAATAATAAAATTAATGAGTGGTGGAGATGAGGAAAGTGGAAAAAAAAAAGTAGAGAGACTCTCTTCCCATCGTGAGCCCCCTGTCAGCGAGAATTTTGGTACTATTCGGATCAGATGTACTAAATGTTAGTGAGGTGGTCCATATAAATTATTTTTCCTAGGTTAAACGAGACACGATGTCCAAGTCTCATGAGTAATCAAAGTCTATAAATATAGCTCAAGCATCGTTATCATACACAGGCTGGATGCTGTTAATCTTGCTCTTTTCATTTATCTCTTGATGGCTCTATTTGATAGATAATGCTTGGTGTTGAGAATTTTTTAGAAGTTTTTCGTGGATACCAACATTGATCCAGCTGAATTCTACAGGCCGTAATTTGAAAGGCCATGTCACAAGTTGGATTATCGTCGAAGTTCCCCCGGGGGGGGGGGGATAAAAAAAATTCGGCGCTGTGTTTTTCCCCACTTTTAGTGGAAATGGAAAAAATTCATTAAAAAAATTGACTAATGCAGGACAAAGTGCTTCAAGTGAAAACAAAATCAACAGACAAGTATTCAACTCAAGGAAATTAAGACCTCGTAATGTACCGATATAAACGTTTCTGCCCCCCTCCACTCGCTTCTGTGCACACTGCAGAGCATTTTTAACCATTCTTAACTATTTCACGGTTTTAAAAGAAGTTAGTAGAAATTTTAATCCTTAAAAAATATATCTTTTTAATTATGCCTTGATTAAATGTTGTATGTAATAGTTTTAATAATGACAATTGAAATTTCAACAACCTATTTTTTTAATAAAATAATAAATGAGTAGGGATTTAATTAAAAAAATTATTAGAACTATTCATTGCATTATATTTTAACGGTAAATGCTACTTGTATTACCATCCTGTGTCCATTGGCACTGTTCTGGAGATGTCGGATCTGTACGTCGCACTATCCGAGCATGTATGTGTGATAGTGTATGCGCGGGCCTGTTATTACCTTCTCTTTCTCTGTTTTTGAGCAGAATTATTACCTTCTTTTCAGATCGACAAACTAACGAGAATTTCAGAAAATATAGGTTAGTTTCCATATATTATGAGGTGTTAATTAGTACTGACCCAACTCTAAAGAATTAGAATCTAAATGAGCTGATTTTGTAAAGCTCGATTACATCTCAAAACTTTAATTTGGCTAGTCTGGCCTTGGCCCTCAAGGTTAAAGGGCCAGCCCTATATTTTTTTTAATTTAAAAATTATAAAAAATATATTTAATTTTTTTTTTTAAAAAAGTTATTGCATGTAATGTTAAATTTATAAAAATAAATTTAAGTCAATACATATAATAATAAATTTAAGTCTAATAAAAAATAACAATATTACAAAATTAACATCATTAATAATCAAACTTTGCTAGCATTATTAGCAAAATTTTAATAATTTTTATTATCGTCAACATTAATATAATTCTATCTTTCTCTTTATGAAGCCTTAATAATGACAAAGATATTAAACTTTTTATGTATTCTTCCTTTATCTTAGTGAAATGAGGCTATAGTTTTAGAATTAACATATTATTTGATTTTTTAATATTAAAATTTTAAAAAATTATGAAAGGCCTAAAAGAGCTGGCCCTAATCCTAAAGGCTCAATCCTTTTATTTTAGGGCTTAAAAAGACCAACTCTTTTATACTTAAATTATTATTTGCATTCTGAAATAATAGCTTGGCCTTAAATTTTTTCTAGCTTAAAAGGACTGGCTTGACATGTTCGACTTTAATTGATGGCTCTGCATGTACAAATGCCTGTTCAGCAAGCTGCTGCTTCTTCTTCTTCTTCTTCTTCTTCTTTATTATTATTATTATTCATATGACCATTGAGTTCCTGGAGTCAATTTTGTTGAAAACAAAGGCTTTGGATGTCAGTCATGTGCTTCTGTACATGAAATGGTACTAGTTAACGTGCCTTGTTCTTTCCACGAAAGGAATTCAAAATCTTTCTTTAAGATAAGAACTAAATTCTTCCCCAGTCTTACATGCGCACCTAAATATCTCCATTTTTCCCCTATCAAGTTCTACCATTTTACCAAATATTTGCCATCAAAACACATACAAACCGAGAGAGATCAGAGTCATCTCTTTACGAGCATGGCACTTCTTGACGATCTGGAGTTCAAATTATCCGACACGCGTTTGGATTTTCATCACTAAATATAGATGTGATGTTTGCATTTCCACTTTCGTAGTCTCCACTGTAATATTCCATACGTGCTGATCTCACATATTCATATTCAGTGACATACGATGATGGATTGTATGTGTTATGGCTATGTGTCATATACATTGGAGGCGATGGCTCCTGTATATATACCGGCATGTTATTATGGTATCTCTTCCAGCATCCATCATAGCTGTTACCAGAATCAAATCTGTTAGCATAACTTGACGAAAATCTATGCATATGATGAACTTCCCCTGCATCTTCTGCTCCTGGGGTGCTCTCTGACCTCTGGCTTCCATTGTTGTCTGTAGCTATGGTTGCCTCAGGCGGCGGCGGCGGCTGTTCTGGTGGTATCTCATCCGGTGGAGCCTCTGCCGGCGGTTGCTGGGTCAGATTAGAAGCCGGTGATGAATTTTCTGTTGGCTGAGATGGAGACTCCACTGATTCAAGAAGAGGGCAAATGGTGGCAGTCTTCCTCCTCTTCTTGATAGCTTTGACGATATTTTCTTGATCCGCCCATCCAATGACTGTAATTTTCTGTTGAGGGAAGTCGATATATAGATCATATATACCTATTCAAAGGTAAAGAATGTCATCTAGTTAGATTATATATATAAATATATATATAGCTAAGTCATCATAGATGTGGCAGCAGAATGATTTAGAAGACATAAAGTGACATGCTTACCATTAATGCTGCTAAATGCTTTCTTTATCTTGTGCACACATCCATTACAGTCTGTTCGGACCTGTATCTCTGTGATTTGAGGCTTGTGCATCTGATGAACAATGAGAATTAGATAGAATTGTTGTGAAGCTGTGGTATTGCAGAAACTAAGAGGTGTGTCTGAGGCTCTGAAGAATCAGTGAGTAGGATCTACTTGCACATGGTAACGGAATATGTTAAAGTTATAAAAAGAAGAAGAAGAAGTGGTGGGGACTAAAAAGGAATATCTTTTTGAAGAGAGAATTGCTTGATTGGTTCATGGAATATTCATTTTCTTAAGCTTAGATTAGGCAATGGGATAATAGTACTGCTGATGATTGAGTTCATATAATTCTTGCAATAAGAAGGATTTGAAGCTTTAAGGGTACGTTGAAGTAACCAACTTTTGGCTTTTACATAGTACTTTTGCAACTTTTTAAAAGTCAAAAATTGTTTGGATGACTTTTTTTTTTTTTTTTACGAAACCATATTTCAAAAACACAAAATAGGTGAAAGTGGATTTACTCAATGTGACTTGTGGAAGCTTTTGGAATGTGCATTGGGTGTTAGGATATTAATGAGGGAGTTAAAATATGTACCTATTTTTATATAACTATGCTGCCCCTAATTTTTTCAATTAATTTTTAGTATTAATGTATGTTGACTAGTTATATAATTTTTGTCCGATATATTAAACTTAGTATTTTTTATCTTAATTATTTAACATATAAATTTTATGTTATTTAAAATTTTCATTATATATATTTTTCAAACATTTCTAATATAAAACATTTGTATAATAGAAATTACAAATCATATAAATTAATGTTCATTTTGGTAATTGTATATTTGAAAGCACTCTTTGTTACACAAACAACTTTAAATTTATCAAACTTATTTTTGAAAAAAAAAAATTATTTAACCACAAATTTCTTTACAACAATTAATTTTTATTAAACAAATTTTTGTTGAATGACCATATAACAAATTGACTTTTGGTCAACAAAAAATCAAACATAAACTAAGATGGATGGGGATGGGCATTCATAATGAATAATGGAGACATATTAAAAGTGGTGTTCATGGGATGGGACGCGACTGAGACACCCTTGTCTTGTGTTCTGTCCCGAAAAATGATTGAGATTGAATTTTTATCTTGTATTTTGTCTTATCTTAAAAGTTATCATGTTTTATTAGGGATTGGGATGGGACACGTCACGCCCTAATGCCCCAATAAAAAAATTTAAAAATTTCAAATGCTTCCAGCTTGTTAAAAGAGAAAGAAAATTTATGTCTCCTCATAAAAACATTTATTTAGTCCTTGAAAAATTTATTTGACCATGATCATTTTAAAGTGCTACAGAGTTTAGAAATAAGGGGCACTAAAGGAATAATTTTCTCTAATTGTTTTAATTTGAAATTTTTATCACAAAAAATAATACAAATTAATTCTTGATCTTGGAGTGGGATTTGAACCCACGCCCTTTCGGACCAGAACCTTAATCCGGCGCTTAGACAACTCGGCCATCTCGACTCGTGAAATAGTTAAATGGCGTGACCATGAATAATTAATTAATACATTTTCTAACCATTCTATTCCGGCCCATTTAAATGCAGGCCGAAATCGGGCTAGCCTTTGACCTTTGAACGAATGCAAGTTTGGTCCCGATATTAATTTTAACTTTTAAATAAAAAAAATATGAACTTATTAAAATGGTATAACATTCAACTCAACATTAAATTAGTGATTCAGAAAGTTTAGCCTTTACACTTAATATTTCGAGGGAGATTAATCTTCACTGTCAGTGGAGCATAATTGTGTCTCATAAAATTAAATGCTGATTTAGGTACTTTTGTCAAAATTTTCTCCATATATTATAAAACTATATGGATGGAAGTTAAAATCTGTACAAGATAACTTAGCTCAAAGAATTAAAAGGAATCAAAAATTGAGTCACATAATGTTAATTTTGTGGGTTGATTGGTTCAATTTATGAAATTTTTCAGGAAGAATATTTCCTGACCAAAAAATTCACAACTAATTGCTTGCGTTATTTTTAAAACTCCCATAGAGTCTAAACAATTTTTAATAAATAAATATAGTATTATTTTATGCTACAAACGAAAAATATCCTTTTTTTCATCAAATTTAATTTCATAATTTCTAAGGATAAATTTGAAAATATACAATAAATATTAGGAAATTAAGCATAGCTCGGCGTAGGGTGGTAAGAAAAATTTCACTATTTCCAAGCATTTAAAATTTTATTTTTAATTTATCCCAATCAAGCGACTCTTATAATTTTTTTGAGTCACATGTCAAACTAATTGAATCTTATTGACAAGTTGATGGTCACTTTGTGTCAAATTGTCTTAGCCTACCCCATCAAACCTGTGGTTCGTTCAAAGGGCCTTGACCGACCTGAGTTCTTGCATTATATTGAAGCAAGCTAGAACTATTAATTTATTGAATATTATTAGAATGGTGTCCAAAATTCAAACGAGACGGTTTGAATTTTTTCCAAATTTATTAGTTGAAGTGTTTGTTTAAAACAACCATATATACATGACTTTATAAATTAAAGCATATATGAAGCTGAAAATGGTTTGATTTTGTTTACACTAAATATCATAGCTAGAGCAATTCTCATATATTTTTCCATCCAATTCTTAATATGATAGCATGAAGGAGCCGGGATTTAACATAAAAGGGCCATATTAAAGAATATGTATGCTACAAAATTTTTATAAATATTATAAAGGTTGAAAGTACGTAACACTTACTCTCTTTATTAAAAATGTAAGGTATTTTAAATCAAATTTCATCCTCAATAAAATATTTACCTACTTTTAATTAATCATATCTTTTTATATTTATCACTATTAAACACTGTACAATAATATAAAATTCATTATCAATAGAGGTGCTTTTGAAAAAAGAAAATGATTACACTTCAAAAGATTAAAAATATTTTATATTTTTAAATATTAACTTTTCAAAAATGCCCTTACATTTTTTAACGGAGAGAGTATATAATATTAAAAAAAATTTTAAATATAGGAAGTCGTGATCTCTGTTGATTTTCCTCTCTTGCCTCTGATGAGGGAGTTACTTGTTTGTTGAGAATATGGTGGGAAGTGATGAAAATAAAGTGTAGGAAAAATTAGGATGTTGAATCTTAATTAGCGCAATAAATGGTCGAAATATTGGTTTTTGAAGATTTTCTTTCCATATTTGTGTGAATATAATATATGATACGTATCTTAAAAGCTTTGACGTTACCCACAAAGCTTAATGAATGCACCAAGCAGGCGTGCATCTTAATTTTTTCCTCATTCCTCTGCTTGCTTTCCAGTTAACAAGGTATCTCATATATCAATTATTCAGTTCCATGCCGGCCTTGCTCTGAGTTGTCTTTAATTATTTAATGGGAAATATTAATTTCTTTTTGGATGACAATTCCATCGAATATCCTATGCTTATTGGAGTTGGATTTAATACAAGCCATGTCAAGTCCTACGGACTCAAAGTAGTTTGGTCTAAATTCATCTGTTCAATGAATATTTTAAGTATAATCATTACAGTTCATTGATACTTAGAAATTATTAAGATATATTTTTAAAATAATTCAAAACATCCCTCATGATTAGAATACCATTTACAAACATTTGTACCCTCTAAATATTAAGATCTTATGCTTTGTGATTTATGACTATCGTGTGACAAAATTTTTTACAGTCGTTCAATTAAACTAACAATTTTTATCAGGCCATGTGAGTGGACTTATGCTTCTCATTAGATCAA